>NC_136524.1:30824032-31266532 GCF_053919585.1 Euprymna scolopes | reverse complement strand
ACTCAGATATTCCAACAGAGAGATCTTTTTATGATTTTAACTGTTTACTTAAGTGACATTTTTTTTGTATGTCTATCTTTCACTTGGTTCACCAGGTATATTCGCCAGTTAGTTTTTGGAATTCTTGTTCATGAGTCCGGCTGCTCCTATAATTACTGGAATGATGGAAATCTTCCTAAGATTCCAATTTCTTTTCATGTCGTAACTAAGACCTTGGTATTTCGTTATGTTTTGCCTCTCAATTCTGTTTAACCCAACATCATCGGGCATACTAACTTCTACTAAGGTTGCTTCTTTCTCCTTGTCCCATATCAGTATAACAGGTTTTATGGCTCCATTTTCTGGGTATGTAGCTGTAGGAATTGTATGTATGTGTTTATGAAAATACTATTTTGTCTTCATACAAAAAAAATGTGTGCAACAGGGTTGTTCAGAACTCAAATTTCCAACTCAACTGTAACTTCTCTTTAGCCTTTTGGCTAGGAACAAGGTGTAGTATCTGTTCTGATACTACACTTCACCTCTTCTGTCCTCAATCAGTGGAGGACAAATCCTTCTAGACTAAGGTAATTTTAATTTTTGTTCATACCCAGCTTTTTGGGGAGCTGGACTTTCTCCCACATTAAAAAACCGATCTTGTGTCTAACTCTGCCTTAGTGAGGGAGAAGGAGGCAAGTAATTAGCAACAAGTACCTGTTGCTGAGATATATGATTAAAACAGGAAACCTTTTAGATGAGGGCTCACAGAGGGGATATATGATTTATCTTGCTAAGTCATGAGAATCAAAGGCCAATAAAGCTGATAAGATTCCTGCAAAAAAAAATAATCTTGGTGCAAACTTTAGCTGGAACAAGACACACCAAAAATAGACTGACAAACTGATAATATTTTTTTAATGTAAATTGCTCCAGACAAGGCATGAAGCCATATAATGTAAAGAGCTAACAAGAATGCAAGATGATTATCACAAAAACGAGAGATGTCTAGTGTCTTGAAAAAAGCCAAAGCTATAGGTAATAGGAAAACAGTCAGCAGAAAGAAGAGTTTCGCAAGCATGCAATTCATGGAAAGAAGCTACTGAAATAGGAAACTGTAGCCGAGATTGAACTCACTACACAAGTTTGTAGTGTAATTGAAATCTTGTCGGTAGCTGAATACTTGATGCTTTGCCAGGGGTATCAAGGGTATTTTTTATCATGACGCCATCACTAGACAGAGTGCCTACCACGGCTTAAGCCGAACTATATTATTCTAAGATATTAAAACAGAGAATTGATGGAGACCACTAGACCAACGAGTCAAACAAGCTGGAACAAAGGAAGTAAGGAATAAATCAGACAATTTTGAAGAATATATGCCATAATAGTGTTTGTAGAAAAGACTGAGACTAGCAACATCATGTCTGTACGAGAAGTTGCAGAGAAGGCAAGACAGTGCCAATGAAATTACAGATACGTTTCTGCACTTCATCAAGAGCCTTCAAATGACACATAGATTTACCAGCCCAATTCACAAGAAGCTACTCGAATAGGAAGCTGTATTACAACGAAGTATCAAAACAATAGATTGATGAAGATCACTAGACCAATGGATCAAACGAGCTGGAACAAAGGATGCAGGGAATAGCTCATACAATTCTAAAAACGAAAGTATTTATTTATTTTTTACCTTTCAGCTACAAAAGGATCATGTGGCAGGACAAAGCGTTTATTCTTCTATGAGTGTGTTGTTCGAAAATAATCAAAGCAAGAAGAATATATAGCTAACTTTTGACTGCAGCTAACAGAATTGGCCTTAATCATGGAAGGTCAACAATATATGCATACCAACAGCTAGCAATGACGGTGCGTGTGTGTGTGTGTATATATATATATATATATGTGTTATATATATATATATAAATTTAGTTGTTAAATTTAAATTCTGAAAATCAAAATACAGACACATATATTTGAGTTAAGAATTTATTGTTTGACAAAAGGAATATATAATTTCCTTCCCAGGTTGTATGAAATTCCTTCTTCCAATAATTATTTTCATATAACTATCATTCACCACCCACAAACTTTTCGCAGCTGAACATTTTGCTAACCGTATTTCATTTCCTCTGATGATATGAGCCATTATTGAAAATCCATGGATTAAGGAAATTAGAATAACCCCTTCTATATATTCCTTTTGTCAAACAATGAATTCTTAAATATATGCGTCTATATTTTGATTTTCAGAATTTAAATTTTACAACTAAATTTATATATTGCTCTATTCTTAAATATTGAGCTTTTCTTTTTTGGCTAGGATCAGCCTGAAAGTGTTACTGCTAGTAATATCTATCAGGATTTTCATCGGATTTTAATCTGTCTTATCATGCTTATACATATATATATATATATATATATATATATATTATTCTTAACTTGTTTCAACATTAATGACTAAATGAGTTACTTAAACTAAATTACATCAGGTCATCTGAAATTTTCAAAATTCCAAAATCGACCCAAGAAACGCTCCTCCACAAGTAGTAAAGTGTGTGTCACTAGTGTATAATGCAATGCTTTTTGTATTAACAAGTGGAGCCTAGGCGTTTAAACAGTGTTTGATCATCAAGAACTTGTTTACGTTGGACTTTTGTGAGAAAGGGCATCCCCTATGAGACTATGAAATCTATTTTGAATTTCACATACCCATCTTAACAGCAGTCAAGTAGCATAATAGTTTGAAGAGCCAACTGTCATTTCAACCCTGGCTTGAGGTAGTTGCTAGTCTAGCTACACTGAAGAGCTGTGATACAGCGAAACAGTCTGTCTTTGGATGACTATAAATGCTCCCTATCTTTGATTGAGCATACTAGGAAGTGAAATAAAGAACTGATGCTAGTGTATAATGCAATGCTCTTTATAAAAATAAATATAGCTTAGGCGCTTGAACATGGTTTCATGATTATAATTTCACATATCCATCTTAGCAGCAGCCCAAATAACCTAATAGTTAGAAGCGCTGGTTGTTCAGTTTCAATCCTGGCTTGAGGTAGTTGGTAGTCTAGATGCACTGAATAGTTATGATACAATGAAACAGTGTGTGAATGCCTATATATATATATATATATATATATATATATATATATATATATATATATATATATATATACTAGCAGGAAGATCTGATATTAAATGAGAAACCTTATATCGTCCTGCACAATATTACGAAGGATGTTCTAAAAGTAATGCCTCCTATTTTTTATTCAAATAGATCAAAAAAGATTGCAAATTAGATTGTTATGATGACTAAACTTATGCATTCATGGCCTAAAAGTTTCATGTCTCTGTTGCAGATATCAACAGTGTAGGACTTTAAGAAAGGAACCCTTGTGATGGACGTCCGTCAGAAGCAGAGATGCATCATTGAACGTTTACAAAATCGGTGCAGTTGATGTCAACACAGTTAAGAAATAGGTTCATCGATTTCAGAGTGGCGACAGAGATGTGAATGACAAAGCGTGCTCCAGACTTTTACAACTGAGACATCAAAAGACGCTGATAAAATGTATTGAAAATGGTGGCAACTATGAAGAAAAAAATGAATTCTGGAGCACAAAAGATCATTCACTTTAATGGTACCATCCCCGTCTTCGTAGCTCTTCAATGTTTTAGCTTTTAAGTTTTTTAAAAAAAGAAAAAATTGGAGGCCTTACCTTTTGGAATGACTTTTGTACCTTTCTTAATTCTTATCTACTTCTGCCTATCTGTCTGTCTTTTTCTTCAAAACTACTAAGGATGGAACGATTCCAATATTTTTTCAGATTCTGATGCAATTAGAGATTCCGTATTAAATTCCAGATTCTGATTCTTTATAAATATTTAAATATTTAACTATAAAGTTGTTATTTTTCACAATCACCGTAAAAACACGTTAAATGTGCAGATATTTTCTCAACTTATGAGGGATTATCTAGCGATTTTAGTTTAGATTTTAGTTAGAATAGTTTAAAATTAATATATATTCATTATTTTAGTAATACTATCAGCGGTAGATTATTTTTCTTAATAGAAAATCAAATAAAAAAACCAATTAACAGAATTGTTTTTGGCATCGGAAATTAGGCACACATTTTTCCAATTACGATACCACAAAAGGTTCTGACCCTTTCGATTCTCAATTCCAATTAATCATCCCAACACCAGAAACTACTGAGCCGACCTGGTTGAAATTTTGAATGGACATTTGTTATGATAAGGTGCAAAAACTAAGTATTACGGTATCAATTTGATGCACAGTTAAAGATTAATAGTGATTAATATTCAAAGCAAACATGCATTCAAATTTAACCATATGCAATTATCAATTTGGCATAATGCATTAGTTCTAAGTCAACAGACTATAATTTTTGCCTGTTAAAAACAAGAAAAATGTTTAGCTTTTTTTTTTTATATATATAAATATTTTATAATATTCAATATTGCGGGTAGGCCTAAAGATATATGTAACCTAAATTGACAATAATATTTTAATCCCTTTGAGGCACATTAAGTATTTCTTAATGATTGATGAGTACCTATTGTACCCTATTAAATCAAAATGATATATACTTGTGCATATCATACTACAGGTTGAAATCCATGTTCTAAATTACATAAAAATCTTTCCAATAGTTTTTAAATCAATGGGTAGATTTATTTTTTAGGAAGAGTGGAGTTCTTTCCCATTTGCTCTCTTAAAAAGAAAAAAAAAAGGGAAACCCTGCTCATTACACTCCCTTTTATATGTACTATATGTGTTCCAAATTTCATTTAGATTGGTAAAATGATTTTTTTTTTTTTTTGTGTAGATATACAGACAAGGATGCAGTGGGATATAGATTATCAATAGTGCTTTGATTTTAAACAAGTCAGGCATGTTTTCAAGGATATCTGAATTTGGGAAGAGGGGGGGGTATTTTAAGGAACAAAATCTAAAGAATTTGAGAAGAAAATATTATAAACAATATCAAAAAATATAAAAAACCTTCGTTACTGCTGATCATTATCATTTCTTTTTTTTCTTAAATAATGTCATTTTTTTTTTTTTAATGTTTTTTTTTTTTTTGTCGGGATTGATATGTGAACTACTTTTCTCATCTCGAATATTGTTTTCGCATCTCAGTCAATGTAACCACTGACCTTCTTCAGACGTATTGTTACATGAAAGGGCTGTCCCTTCTCATGTAAATAAGAAGGCATGCTAGATAAATGAAAATGATATTAGGAAAAGGCTAGAATCGAACCCTGTAGGCAAGTGTTAAAGATAATGGAAAAATGGAATGTTAGAAATTCCATTGTTAATTCTATTAGAAATAGTTAAATATTGTTTATGTCGGAAAAAGAGTCGATTGTCTATTCTTTTAGAAATCTGGATATTAAATATGTCAGTTAAAAGAATGGACAATGCGAGTTAAAATATATTGTTTAAAAATAGGTTAGAATTAGAATTGAGGATTCTTTTGTTTGTCAAAAGTGTGTTTGGACAAACATATGTAAAGCCACATGAAAATTAGTCACGTTTGAAAAGCACACTTCTGACGTCATAAACAAAAGAGATTTCTCAATATAGGATTCTGCAGGTTCGAAGTTAGGGTCAGTCAAGAGTTGATGAGAGAGAGCCAGTTGGAGAGGAAAGCTCTTTAGAAGCGAAGGGAGAAGATAAGACTATGTAAATCAAAGTTTGAATTCCTGACATCACCGATCGGTCAATTGAAGAATAAAGAAACCAACTATGTTTGTAAGTGTTGTCTCGTGTCGTCATTCCTTACAACAAAAAAGGTAAATTTGTTTTTATCATCTTGTAACAAACTTTGTTACAACCCTTACAAGTATTATGTGTCCTCCCCTCCATCATCATAGGTGAAGTATCTCCTCCTCTTCCTCTCTATATGTGTATAAGAACTGTTGCATCATATCATGCAGTCCGTATTAATATGAAACCTCCAAGAATTGTTACAGTCATCGTCCATGATGTAAAATATGTCTTCCCATCATAATTCTCATCACCATCCGTTATTCATGTATTATACATCTCCCCGTTATGTGCCCCAGTATAAACCTCCGTCATCTTCCAACATGAGCCCCTGCTACACAACAGTATTTAACCAAACTCTGGAATATTTATTTCGAACTCAAGAATATGCATGGAATTTAGAACGGGACTCTTTATTTAATCCACAGGGGTAGCATGCTCTTGATCTGTCAGCTATGACTAAATAGAAGTCCTAAGTAACTCGCAATTATATATTGAGTGTTACCGGCACTGAGGATTGAACCTACAACTTCCAGAGGAGAGTCATTTACAACTGAATTTCACTAAGTACTTTATTTTTTATGCCACAGGTCCTTGCAAATATATAGATAGATAGAAAGATAGAGAAATACACAAACTTTATACAACTGGTCTTTCTGGAGACACATGTGCATTGAACTTTTGACTTAGATAAGTCGATGCACAAGCAACAGAACTATCATTTTGACTATATAGGTTTATATTTAGTGGCATAGAAACCAAATTAGTCAAACATCGTAACTGATTGCAACACTTCATACAAACTACTTTGGTACTGAGGGATTTTTGTTCGCAGTGATTACTCACTGAGCACTTTTCTGCCACTCAATATGGCTCAGCTGGAGTCATATTGAGTTCTAGTTAATTTCTCAGTCATTGATCTGTGTACATTAGCCAACCTAAGAAATGTTTGGCTTCCTGCTGCTGGAGGGCTTGACCTGTGTAGTGGTCATTCACTAGCCGCTAAAGAGATGATCACACCCATATAGTAACCTTCTGGGATATCAGATGTAAGCTACACCTTATTCAAGGAAGACCTGAACTTGCACAAGGTCCAGTTACTTTAAGTACCATAAATATCTGCATACCACACATAAACTTTATATAAACACTAGCAGTTGTTGTCCGGCATTACTTTACTCTTTATATTTTTATTTTATTCTAATAATGTATGTATGTATGTATGTATGTATGTATGTACAGTAGAACCCTGGGATACGGTGACCATGGGATATGTCTTTTTTTTTTTTTCAGGTTATGATATGGAATACAATGTTTTTCCACCCCCTGGTAACAGTATTTGCCCTGTCTTATGGTGTTATTTATAATGTTATTTGATTATATACATGTGTATTATATACTGTACTGTATTTTGTTACTGATTTTTAAAATGTACTGTATAAAATTTTGCTTAGGACCTGCCATACGGCAATTTCATCTTACGATCCTAACCCTGGAATGGATTAATGCCATATCCCAGGGTTCTACTGTACAAATATCTATATATCTATAAAAGTGAAAAAGTGGGTCTGTCTGTGTATATTTCCCTACCAAATAACTCTGTCAATTTTCAGTCTATAGACCCGAAATCTGACATGGGGGTATTGAGATTTTTTTTTATCAGGTTTCGACCAGATATTTTGCTGATAAGGGGTCAAAGTTCAACAATTTGACCTTTGAGAACTCTATCAAACTCCTTCATAAATTTTAGGTCTAAATACTTGAAATTTTATATATAGGTTACTTGAACAGGGATCTAACTTTTTAATTTGATTTGAGCCCAAAACAGTAAATTTTAGGGGGTCAAAATTGGGATCAAAGTTTTAAAAAATTTTATCTCTACATTTTTGGTCTAAACATTTGAAAATTTGGTTCCCAAGGAATCAAAGTTCAAAAGATTTTACCTTTGCGGTCTCTAGCAAACTATTTAACTAATTTTGGGTCTAAACATTTGAAATTTTACATAAAGGGTATTCAGACTTTCAGCAAGCTTTTTAATCATTTTTTGGACAAACATTTGGCTGCCAAGAGGTCAAAGTTTACAGAGTTGACTTTTGCAGTCTCTACCAAACTCCTCCGCCAATTTTGGGTTTAAACACTTGAAATTTTAGATGTAGATTTCTTGGACATGGATCAAACATTTTAATTTCATTTGAGCCCAAAACAATAAATGTTAAGGTGTCAAAATTGGGGTCAAAGTTAAAAAATAATTTGACGTCTGCAGTCTCTAACAACTTTTCTCAATGGTAGTTAAGAAAGCTTATTATATAGAAAGGCATTATTGTACATATTAACACTTTTTTATATGTACATATGCACAAAGTTATTAATGGTACATATGGCCCGAGCAAAGCCAGGCAAAACTGCTAATATATATATATATATATATATATATAATTTGCTAGAATAATTATTAAATATATATATATATATATATATATATATATATATATATATATATATATATATATATAATTATTTACTATAATAATTATTAAATACCTTCAGACACTAGTGTTTCATCCTTCCCCAATCATCAGTGCAGTGTGTCATGATTAACACCAGTCGATAGATTTGAACCCAGCAACAGAAGGCATCTTTGGCTTCATTATCAGTATATATATATATATATATATATATATATATATATATATATATATATATACACACAATATATCACAAAAGTGAGTACATCCCTCATATTTCTTCAAATATTTAAGTATATCTATTCATGGGACAACACTGAAAAATTGATTTTTTTACATAATGAAAAGTAGTCTGTCTGCAGCATATATAACAGAATTTATTTAATTTCCCCTCAAAATAATTCAAAATATAGCCATTAAAAACTAAATCCCTGGCAATAAAAGTGAGTACACCCCTTACAAAAAGTTGTCAATATTAACACAAAACATGTCAACTATCTATATTTTGTGTGGCCACCATCTTTATTCAAAACTGCTTTTACTATCCTGGGCATGGAGTTTACCATAGCTTCATATGTAGCCACTGGAATGCTCTTCCACTCTTCAATTACGACGTCGCGGAGCTGGCAGATATTTGAGACTTTGCGCACCTCCACCTTCTGTTTGAGGATGCTCTAAAAATGTTCTATTGCGTTTAAATCTGGAGACATGCTTGGCCAGTCCATCACCTTTACCTTCAGCCTCTTCAGTAAAGCAGTGGTTGTCTTCGAGGTGTGCTTTGGGTCATTGTCATGCTGGAACACTGTTCTGCAACTCAGTTTCTGGAGGGAGGGAATCATGCTCTGCTTCAGTATTTGATAGTTGGAGTTCATGTTTCCCCTCAATTAAATGTAACTCTCCAATACCTGTAGCACTCATGCAGCCCAAGACAATGACATTCCCACCATCATGCTTAACTGTAGGCATGGCATACTTATCTTTGTACTCCTCACCTGGTCACTGCCACACATGCTTAAAGCCATCAGAACCAAACAAATTAAATTTTGTCTCATCAGACCATAGAACATGATTCCAGTAATCTATGGGCTTTGTTTATATGTCTTCAGCAAACTGTTTGCGGGCTTTCTTGTGTATTGCCTTCAGAAGAGGCTTCCTCCTGGGGTGACAGCCATTCACACCAATTTGATGTAGTGTGCAGCATATTGTCTGACCATTAACAGGCTGAGTCCCAACCTCCTTAATCTCTGCAGCAATGCTAACAGCACTCCTATGCCGATCTTTCAAAGAAAGCATTTGGATGTACTGCTCAGCACATACACTCAGATTCTTTGAACGACCTGCCTGAGGCCTGTTCTGAGTGGACCCTGCTCTTTTAAAATGTTGGATGATCTTAATCACTGTGCTGCAGCTCACTTTCAAGGTGTTAGCAATCTTATTGTATCCTTGGCCATGTTTATGTAGCGCAACAATACGTTCTTTAACATCCTCAGAAAGTTCTTTGTCATGTGGTGCAATGTTGGAACTTTCAGTGACTGGTAAGAGAGAGTGTGAGAGTCACACTACAAATTTGAATACACCTGCCTCCTATGAACACATGGCATAGTTACACTAATGAGTTACATGACATTTTGGAGGGGGGAAAAAAAAGCAGTATTCAATTTAGACATTTAGGGGTGTATTTTTTTAGGATTGTATTCACTTTTTAGGGGTGTAGTTTCTTAGGGGTGTACTCACTTTTGTCAGGGATTTAGCTTTTAATGGCTATATTTGAGTTATTTTGAGGGGAAAATAAAGTAACTCTGTTATATATGCTGCAAACAGACTACTTTTCATTGTGTCAAAAATCATTTTTTCAGGGTTGTTCCATGAAGAGATATACTTAAATATTTGAAGAAATGTGTGGGGTGTACTCACTTTTGTGATACACTGTGTGTGTGTATGTGTGTGTGTGTGTGTGTGTGTGTGTGTGTGTGTGTGTGTGTGTGTGTGTGTATATATATATATTTAAAATTAAAATGTTTAAATTCAACGTTATTTCACGCAGTTAATGGTAGCTGAATTGATTAGGTCTTCTCTAATCGATGTTGCTGGGTTCGAATCGTTCGACTGGTATCAATCATGACACCCTGTACTGAAGATTCCCGAAAGGATGAAACACTAGTGTCTGTAGGTATTTAATTATTATAGTAAAAAAATAATTATATATATATATATATATATATATATATATATATATGTATTGGCCGATTGGGTTTCAATCCTGGCTTGAGGTAGTTGCTTGTCTAGCTGCACTGATGAGCTGTGAAACAGCGAAACAGTACTGTATGTGGATGACTATATATATTTACACACATACATACATACAGAGATACATACATACATACATACTGGTAACCCCAATTTTAACTGACCTAAATTTTCAACCATCACTTTTTTAAATTTACCATTTCTTACTTAGCCAACAATGGAAGTGGACGTTTGTTGGTTATCTATCCATTTGCTCTTTTTCCTTGACTAAATATTAACTTTTTTGAATTTCTGAGAACGCAATACAACCTAAAAGACCAAAATCTTCTTTTATCAACATTAACTGGATTTTTCACATTTTGAAGTTAAAGTCAATGGACCTATAATTATGGATATTTTGTTTCTTAAAAGGAAGTCTCTTTCGCCTTTTGGATTACCAATGAGGGAGTCATTACCCACGCTAAAATATTATTCCCAATTCTTTTTTTTTTTTCAATTGTTTCATGTATTTTCATGTAGTTTTTTAACTGTTTTTACAATTTATGACTAATATCATAAATTGTTGTTTTATCTAATGTCTTAACCAGCAATTTCTAGCTTTGCTACAATTATAATTTGCTGATTTCTTACTGTCTTCTGATGAGAAGAATAGCAAGAGTGGCATTCTTTGAAACTCTGCAGAATAATACTCAGATTGATCACAATACACAAACTCCTTTCTTTTCTTTTTCTCATTCAATATCTCAATTCAAGAAATAATCCTCCTGATTTTATAACTAACTAGCAGGGGACTACCCAGCATTGCCCGGGTGTTTGGAGGTGTATGCTAAGCACAAAAAAAAAGTGTTAGTAGGCAGGCAAGCTCAAACCCGTGACACATGTTGCCTGGTTGTTTAAAAAACAAAAAAGGGTTCGTAGGCAGTCAGGCTTGAATCTGTGACACATGTTGCCTGGTTGTTTAAAAAGAAAAAAAAAAGGGTTCGTAGGCAGGCAGGCTTGAATCCGTGACACATGTTGCCTGGTTGTTTAAAAAAAAAAAAAAAAGGGTTCGTAGGCAGGCAGGCAGGCTTGAATCCGTGACACATGTTGCCTGGTTGTTTAAAAAGAAAAAAAAGGGTTCATAGGCAGGCAGGCTTGAATCCGTGACACATGTTGCCTGGTTGTTTAAAAAGAAAAAAAAAAGGGTTCGTAGGCAGGCAGGCTTGAATCCGTGACACATGTTGCCTGGTTGTTTAAAAAGAAAAAGAAGGGTTCGTAGGCAGGCAGGCTTGAATCCGTGACACGAAGGCAGAAAAGAAAGTGAAAGAAAACATGACATTTTACCGCTACACTACGAAGCGATAGGAAGTGAAAAGCATTCAAATTTATCAATGTCAATTAAAAAGTTGACTTGCTAAGTGAATGAGTTCACACAGATGGAGAAATGAACGTTGGCTAAAAGCCAGTTCAACTTTCCGCCATCTCATTTATTTGTTTGCCCCACAATGTTGGGGAAACTAAGCTCCCCCAGAAAAGAGGAAACTCTCAAATGAATAGCAATTGTCTGATATGAAGGGTATTCCTCACATTGATCAAAACTAATTGCTTTTAAGACGTCCCGGCACGAAAGGCCGCTGACGCCTTTGCATCGGTGAGTTTCACTTTATTTATATAAAAAACACAAACAAACACGCAAGAGGATGGAATAGAGGGAATTTTATAAAAGTCGATCAAAATAAATGTAGATACAACCTCCATTCGCAAATCATAGATATTATAATCTAGGGAGTATATAGTTCTAAAGAATAGTGACCCCCACCCCCACAAAACCCCGGCTAAAAAAGCCTTTGCTGGACATACAAAAACGTGTGTGGCCGTTTTGTCTTTTATATATATACTAGCGGGGGGTACCCGGCGTTGCCCGGATGTTTGGAGGTGTGTGTGGTTTTGGGTAAATCAAAACTCCGAGGGGGGGGGGGTAAAAATAAAAAATTTTGGTATGTAAGTATAAGGATCGAACCCGAACCCGAACCCTTGAAGCAAAGTTGGAAATTAAAGTGTGAAAAACACAAAACGTGATGTTAACCATTGGGCCACCGCAAAATACTAACGGAAACACGTTTGAATTTATTTAACTATTTAGAATTGGCAGGTGCACGTTTTAATGACTTAATGAAGTCAACTTTGATTGTGGGGTAGTATTTCATTTGCTGCGGGAATGCTTTTTTATTTTTATTTTCCCAAGATGTTGGGGGGGGGCAGCTCCCTATAAAAAGGGGATTCTCCAAACTGAATAGCAATTGTCTGATATAAGGAAAATATTTCCACATTCATCAAATCTGATTGCTTTCGGACATTTCCGGCGATCGCAACCGGAAAAATACTGCCAGAATTAGTGTCGCTTTTATTATACGAAAAAGCCTAATCCACATGCGGCGAGCAAAAATGTTGAATATTTATTTTTTCAAAGTCAAACAAATTAAATAGATAGGCGACCTCCATTGTTAACTCTGAGATATTATGATTTATATGTGATATAAAAAGTTTTAAGAAGTTGTGAGCCGACCGACCGCTTCTTAGAAAAAAGCCTTTCTTGGACATACACAAAAAGCGAACATACAGACACACATTTTGCCTTTTATATATAGATAGATAATAATAATGAAAACTATAGTCAGCACCATATAAGTATCCCTCTGGAAAGCTTGTCCTTATCTTATAGCTCGAACACTATCAACCCAACCAGTTTTCGAAATCTCTCTCAAATTAATAATCCTAATATTATGATCAGTACTCTTAATACAACCAAGACACTCCTTAAAACTCACACGTATGTCTTCTATCCTTATGAAATAGCGCATATTTAACCATATACGCTCCTTTAATAAAGACAATTATGATAAAAAGGAAGGTACTTCTTTAACCCACCCCCCTAATTAAAAAGCTTAAATCTAAAAAAAAAATTTTTTTAATTCTAATAAAAAAAAATTTCTAATAAAAAATGGCTTATCCTGAAAAATAAAAAAGTCCGGAACCTATACACCAGGTTGAAAATTTCGCCAGCTATACACTTCTAAGATAGTGATGATAGTTATGTTTGCTAAAAATAAGAATATAATTAAAACTAAGTATGATCTGTTTTCAGCATTAGACAATTTATTATTTATACATAGCCGCCATTTCTTAAAATGTTTTTAATCTTTAAAATAAAATTATGTTGTTTTATTTATTTTTATGTCTATTTTTTTTTTACATATTTTTTAAGCAGATGCCTACATTTCCATTATACTGCATCTTACACAGGTTTCATTGGATAACAGAGGATAATTTCCTCATACCATAAAACAATTCAGAGATGGATACATACATACATACATAGATTCAAGATATTGTATGAAGAGAGGAAAAACAGAATTTGATGGAGAGAAGAGACATATTTAAAATTTGTGAAAGCAGAAATTTGAAACACTTAGTTGATGCATAATTCAGACGACATAAAATGTTTTTAACTCTTTTTCAAGATGTCTTTTAACATGTTTTATTAATCATTTGTTCATATTATAAGCTCTATTTCCTTTTCGGTTTTATTGAGCTTTTACATCTGGCTGAGTTTATTTTACTTGTAAATATTAACTCTTTAATATTTATAATATATTTTAAGTTTACCATTTTGATTACCTTGGTAAACTTATTGTAATTTATATATATATATATATATATATATATATATATATATATATATATATATATATATACTTTTTACTTATTTTTACATAAATATTTGGGTATTACTACACATTCATGAGTATGTTTCAGTCAGCTAGTTATAACCAACTAGAGACATCATTAGGCAATGTGGATTTTACAAACCTCAAGTCTTTGAGGACTGGCTTCTTTTGTGAATAGCAACCATTTATTAAGGTGCCTGACAAGAACTTTGTCCGAAACATCAGCATGCCCAGTGTCGCAATCATGTAAATTTGTTCAAATTAATAAAAATATATCTTGCCCTTCTTTTACTGAGCACTCTTAATAACTAATTCATTAGTTATCATACTTTAATACTTTTAACCTGGTGAATGTATATATATACATATATTATTTGTATATATATATTTAAATATGTATGCATGTATATATATATATATATATATATATATATATATATATATATATATATACATATATTAGTTATGTATGTATGTATGCATGCATGCATATATATATATATTATTTAAATGTGTGTATGCATATATGTATATATATTATTTAAATATGTATGTATGCATGCATATATGTATATATATATTATTTAAATATGTATGTATGCATGCATATATGTATATATATATATATTATTTAAATATGTATGTATGCATGCATATATGTATATATATATATATATATTATTTAAATATGTATGTATGCATGCATATATGTATATATATATATATATATTATTTAAATATGTATGTATGCATGTAAATGTATATATATATATATATATATATTATAATACATATATACACCTATATATATGCGTGCATATATTTTACACACAAACAGATTGCTATATAAGTCAATATCATTCCTTTCTATCAATGTCAACTCGTAGAAAAGCAATATATTTTGATTATATTTCGTTTGAGTTGCGATAAAGATTAAAATCCTTTCTTACCTTTATTCATGACTGAACGCAGTTGTTCTTCCAGATTTGCAGCTCTTTCATCAATTTGTTTTTGTTCTCGGTCGAGTGCTTCAATCTCACTCTTCACATACTGGTTTGTATCCTGAATTTCCTGCAAGAAAATTGAAATTAAATCCATTCTTTGAATTCTAGAAAGAATGACACGTTTTGTAAAAATTTTACCCAATTTCATTTGTTTGGATTATTTTTTTTTTTTTAATTTTAAATTTATATTATCCCTTTCCTACCCTCCCACACACACCCTCTCTCCAAATTCTATAAATATCTTTTCTTTCTCCTCCCCATCTCTCACCCATACTGTTATCAATGGCTTGAATCTACACAAAATTAATAATTTTTTTCTTTTTTCTTTTTTTACATCTTACTTTTTCTCTTTCAGAATAAACACATGGTACACCATCATCATCATCTATGGAGGTGAAGGGGGTTCAAAATACTTTCTTTTTTTTTTTCAATAAGGATTATTCAATAAATATGGTGAATTTTACAATAAAACAACTCATTTCATCATCATCATCATCATCATTGTCGTCATCATTGGTTTAATGTCTGTTTTACATGCTGGCATATTTTGGACAGCTTTTAGAAATTGATTTTCAAAATAACCTACTAATGAAATGAAATACAACTGCGGAACTAACCCTAGCTGGTTTGAACTGGTTTCCTCCGCCGGAGGACGTTTCATGGGAGTATGAAATTCACAAGCGGTCCTCAGTCGCATGTATATCCATTAGGAGAGATGGTTTTTGCAGTTCTTGTATGAAGGTGTCGACATCGTCCTACATACAGCACCTGGTATTTGCAAATTTGTCAACCATTTGGTATTGACCATGCTAAACGTTGCTTAACTTCGGTGATCCAAGAAGAACCAATGTGCCAACATGACTGTCATATAACCTATCTCTGGGCAAGTCTTCGTTTATTCCTCTTTCTCTAAAGTCCACCTTTATCACTTCTCACTTCTTTTTACTTAGCCTTACCCTCTGGCTGTCTCTACCATTTCAATTGTTCTTCATCTACTAAACTAAGAACTCTCATTTATTCATTCAATGTGGCCATATAACTACTGTTCTCCACAAATTTCCCGATACTGTCCAGAATTAATCTTCCTTTGAGGTAACTAGATCTAAGCTTATCTTTAAGACTCATGCCATGTTTCTGTTATTTCATTCTCATATCATTTCTTTCCATGCAACGCATGTCCTCAATCGTCAAAAAAAACATGTTTTAAAAATTGTCTAACAAAACGTTTATAATTAAGCTATGCACTTAAAAATAACTCTCTTTCTATCTGCAACCGCTTACATAAATTTTGACCTTTCAGCTACAAAACGATCACTATTTGATTAGCATACCAGGTATTTTATTTATTTATTTTTTCATTGCAGCTAACTAACTTGCTTCAGTTTTCTCAGAAGATGTTGGATGTTGTAGAATTATTTGAATAATTATAGTAAAACTGCACGTTTTGGTTTTGATTACAGATAATGGAACAACCTTCAGAGCTTGATTGGTTGTTTTTGTTTTACGGCATATCAACCCTTTTCAGGTTATTTAATGCTGAATCCAGTTATTTCAAAGAAATATTTTTTAATAGAATATCTTTGTTTTTTTTTTCAAGTCGGTTTCTATTTAACCCATAGTTGAGACCCTAACAGGTACTACCACTCCAGGTCAGAGTGGCACTGGGAGCAATGGCAATTAAAGGGTGGCGCCACATTCCCCAAAGCCCGCAAGCTGGAGCCTCACCATCGGATATAGTTTAAGGTCATATCCAGGACCTTCAGTGCTTGAAGAACAGCAATAAACATGCAAAGATAAATGGCAAAACAAATGGTCTAACAAAATGTTAATAATTGAGCTATCAAATTTAAAGATAAGTAACTCTCTTATACATTTTTTTTTATTACTGGAATCCTTTGGGATGAGTAATTTGTATATTTATTTATTTGTGGACTGTTATCCTCATAAGGATTCCAAAAATGAAAAACAAAAACCAATATATATATATATATATATATATATATTGTTTTTTTTTAAATAAATATACAAATTACTCATCTCAATAAATTTTTTTTTAAAAATCCCATTAAATAAATAATATATATATGTGTGTGTATGCGTGTGTGTGTATATGTGTGTGTGTATATATATATGTGTGTGTGTGTGTATATATGTATGTGTGTGTATATATATATATACACACACATACATATATACACACAAACACACATATATATATATATATACACACACATTCATATATATAGACACACATATATATATATATATTATTTATTTAATGGGATTTTTAAAAAAAATTTTATTGAGATGAGTAATTTGTATATTTATTTATTTATTTGCGGACTGTTATCCTCATCTTCATAAGGATTCCAAAAATAAAAACAATATATATATATATTATTTAATGGGATTTTTTTTTTTAATTTTTTATTGAGATGAGTAATTTGCATATTTATTTATTCATTTATTTGTGGACTGTTATCCTCATCTTCATTCATGGTGCAGTGGATAGAGGTGTTGAATCTCTACGGTTTCAGGTGAGCATTGTCTGAAGATAGCAGTTTCAATCCTAACCAAAGCAATTAGTTAGAAAAAACGTGGTGGGACAGCAACAACAACTATGGAAGGCAGTAATTAATGAGGATACAGTTAAAAAATTAACCACCTGAAAACAGCCAGAGGATTAGTTGGCCAAAACATGGTGAAATGACAATAACCATGAAGATGGGGATAACAGTCTGCAAATAAGTAAATAATTAAACTCTCTATTTGTTTTTCTTTTCTTTTCTCGTTCTCTCTACCCCCATTTTTTTTTTTAACTTTCAGCTACAAGACGATCACCAGTTGAATAAATCTATTATTCATCCAAGAACATGTTGAATTAATTGAATAATTGTACAAAGCAAGAGCACCAGATAGCTTTTCATTGCAGCTAGCACATCTGAACTGGATCCTTACAGGAAGATGACAATACTTGCAAGCATAACAACACCACTTTATTTGGATTAGTCAAGCTACTGTCCTTAGCTTGAGTGTTATTTCCACATCTCAACAAATGTAACCTTTAACTTTCTTTAGATTTTTGGAGATGAGGATTGATAATTCACATTATTTGGATTATTCAGACTACTGTTCTCATATTGAGTGTCTACAAGGATCCATGGCATAGCGAATAATGCAATTAGTAAAATTCAGTTGTAAGTGACACTCTCCTGGAGGTTGAAGGTTCAATTCTCAATGCGGTATATTGATTATTTACTGTTTAAATAGTTGACTTAAAGTTAGGAAGAGTTACTTCCCTTACACCATTACGTTTCTTGTAATACATAGTGTTTATCGCTATATATAATATTTTGATTGCAGAAATTCCCCTCTGAACCAAAGTACCATAGATTTGTAACAACAGATGCCATATACAAATTCATTCCCCACTCCAAATAAAATTGCAAATTACTTAGAAATTCTACTTGGTCATGGCTGACAGAACAAGAACATGTTATATTCTTGTGGATTAAATAAAGGGTACCATTACAAAATCTGTGCAGATTTTCGAGTTCAACAAAAAAATTCCAGCATTTGACAATATACGCTGAAAGAAGTTTGGAAGTTACATCGGCCGAAACGTTGTGAGACTGATACTCAAAATATTAAAGTAGTTGGTCTTCTATAAATGATTATTCAATTAACTTTTCCATTAACTTTTCAAAGCACTGATCCCATAATACAATTTATGGGCCGGTAATCAGAAACACAAGGAAGGTTACTTCTTTAGGTATTTAAATTTATACGAGAATTGTTCGTAAGGACCCATGTAAAGTACTTGGTAAAATTTAGTTGTAAAATAATATTCTTCTGGAAATTGAAGTTTCGATCCTCAGTGCAATTTACTAATGACTTCTACTGGGCATGGCTGATGGAACGAGAGCATGCAACCCTCGTGGATTAAATAAAGGGGTTCGATTTGAAATTCTGTGTAGATTCCAGAGTTCAACAGAAAGATTCCTGATTTCTACAATATACATCTGAAGAAGGCCAGAGGTTACATCAAGGTGTTGTGAGACTAATACTCAGGATGAGAACTGTAGTTTGACAGAAAGATTCACAAGTTTGACAAGATACACCCGAAGAAGGACAGAGGTTACATCGATTAAAATGTAATGAAAATAGCTGTCATGAGAAAGCATTTTTTTTTTTTAAATTACATTTTCACCCCAAACAAGTCACATTGTCACTTTGGTGTAGGGGGCTACTATCAGGGGCAACAACTACTGGGGCACTATGTTGGGATTTGGGCAGCAAGATGTCGGTTCACGTTACACTTGAACTTCTGCATGTCAGTACAGTTGGGGAAGCAGGGACCTGGAATGGAATTCCAGAGTCTAGCAGTTCTGGTGAAGAAACTACTGCAGTAGAAAGATCTTTTACATCTAGGGATCTCTACTGTGTGGGGGTGGGATTTAGCTGCCTGTCGGGTTTGTTGAGGGTATCGACGTCGTGGGGGCACAAGTGTCTACAGTTCGCCAGAGCATTCACCATTAAAATACTTGTAGAACAGGCAGAGGGATGCAACATTTTGTCGATGGGACAGAGGCTGAAGCTTAGATGCCAGTTCAGGGCCTATCAGATTGGCGACTCTCTTTTGAACCTTGTCTAGGAGCGAGAGACTAGTAGCAGATGCACCAGCCCAAATGTGACAGCAATACTCCATACATGGGCGAATGGTGGCCTTATAGAGGTACAGTATACTTTTAGGTATTAGTAATTTTCTAGCATGGTAGAGAGAGCCTACTTTCTTCACAGTGGCCCTGACAATGTTTTCAACTCATGTTTCCTGTGAACGTTAGGCCAAGCAGTTTGAAAAATGTACTCTCAGATAAAGAGTCACTGGCCATTGCTATTGATTGCAGAGAAGGTTTCTTGTAATTACTGAAGGAAACCAGTTTAGTCTTGGCAGCATTGAATGTGACCATCCATTTTTGTCCCCATTCCACTACAGATTGGAGGTCATCCTCTAGTGTTTTTGCAATTTCTTTAGATATGTGTTCATTTGTTTTCCTGTCATGCCTGTTATAGAGTGTGGTGTCATCAGCATATATACCCACCTCAGAGGCAATTTTGTCAGGGAGGTCATTAGTGAATATTAGGAACAATAGAGGTCCAAGGATAGACCCCTCAGGCACTCCCGCATTTATATCATATTGTTTAGATGTACGACTGTCGAGGACAACCTGGATTTTTCTCTTATCTAAGAAGGATTTAATTATGTTAAGTATTCTACCAGTGATACCGTATGCTCTAATTTTCCTGAGGAGACCTTCATGCCATACCCTGTCAAAAGCCTTGGATATATCTAGAGCTACCGCTCTTCCCTCCCCCACTTTGTCCAATGAATGTTATATACGTTCAGAGATTACAGTGAGGATGTCTGCTGTGGAACGGGCTTGTCTAAATCCATATTGTTTGTCAGTCAGAAGTTTAGCATCTGTAAGGTGATGGACTAGAGCATGGTTTATTATGGTCTCAAATATTTTGGCGAAAAGTGGGAGGAGGCTAATGGGGCGATAATTTTATGGGTCAGTTCTTTCGTCAGAATTCTTGAATACTGGTACTACAGAAGCAGTTTTCCAACAGCCCAGAAAGCAAGATTCATTAAGGTATTTGTTGTAGAGTTTGGAGAGAACTGGAGCTACTTCGGCTGAGCACTTTTTAATAGCACAGCTGGGATGAGATCGGGTCCACATGATTTTGAAGTGTCAAGATTTTTTATGATAGCATGCACCTGAGCAGGGGTGATTTTTAGATCGTCTAGCGTGGCATCTGTCCGCAAAGGAAAGTCAGGCAGGGGGTGGTTGGAAGGGTCCAGTGTGGAGTTTGAGGCAAACCGACTGGCAAGCATATTAGCCTTGTCAGTTGCTGAGCAAACAACCTCGTGATTGTTGGTTAGTGGGGGAATTCTTGATTGCCCATTATTTACTACACTGTTGTAGATTTTCCAGAAGTCACAAGTTCCTAATTTTTGTGGTTAAATCTGGACTTATATTGGTTAAATCTGCAGTATGCATGCTGCCTTTGAGCAATGGCAGTTGCGCAAGTAGAAGTAAACCATTGGGGAGAGTGGGGCTTGCTATAAAATTTCCGCATGGGAACATGTGCTTCAATTGCTGTTTTGAACCATTCAGTGGTCTCATTTGCGCACTGTTCAGCAGGAAGAGAAAAAATATTTCCTCATGGGGCATTTCTGATAAAATCTCTGATGGCTTCCCAGGCAGCCTTTTTATAATTACTCGTTGTTTTGAGCACTAGCTCTTCAGTTTTGGGTCTAGAGTTTAGGGCGATTTCGACCATAATCACTGTATGATCAGCGTTCCCAAGTGGGCTGTCAGCATTTGTTATACAATCATCGGGAACTGTGGTCAGAAACAGATCTAGAAGTGATGCGTGTTGTTCTTGCTGGTCAAGAAAACGGGTTGGAAACGTAACAATTTGTGATAGGGAGTGAGATATAGCGAAGCTATGTGTTGTGCTGCCTGCTGCATCTGTGTAAGTAGAGAATCCAAGCCAGTTTTTGTGGTGGACATTAAAGTCACCAAATACATGTTCTTGTGCGCTAGTGTCGAGGGAGAGTGCTGTGTCTATGCTGTTAGAGACTTTGTTTATTATGGTGCAGTCCTGGGTCGAGGGAGAGCGGTAGAGAAAATAAAAGTAGCTAATGTTATGTTGTATGTTTAGTCTAAAGCACATAAAGGCTTGATCGTCCGATTCTAGGTTTGTTTCTCTAGTCAAGGGGTGGATGTTACGAATCTAGACTCCAAGTCCGTGCATATGTCGGTCAGAGTCCTTATGGTAGAGTGGGAGATAGCCAGGCATTTTAAAGTAGTTAGAGGGGATGGAGAAGTGTAGGTTAGTCTCACTTAATGCTAAGATATCCGGGGTATTTGTTATGAGAAATGCTTCAACATCAGCTAAATTAGTTCTAAGCCCACGGATGTTTGTGAATGCAAGCCTCAAGGTAGGAGGCAAGTTGGATTTGTTTGTCCCTAGGCCTGGTTTAAGCTTATTTTTTTATTGTACTGTCATCATGTTTTTAAAGAGTTTCAGTTAGGTAAGGTGGAGCTGAACAAGAGGTTATGCAGGGTATCAGACATGCAACACAAGTAGACCATCAGTTGACCTTTCTTCAACTATCGCTAACATAAAAATATTTATTTTATATTAATAAATCTAAAATAATATAATAATTAATTATATAATATACACATAATAATCTATAAGTTAATAAGATAGTGTGTGTATTATCTATTTTGTGTCTCATGCCTACATCCGAGTGACTGTTGTTTAATTGTTATGGACTTGCATTTCTTGTAATAAATAATTTTAACAAGAATTCTTCATAAGTCTTGGTTTCGGTTTCGATTATAGCTAATGGCACTTAAATCCTCTATTTTTTTATAAATAATTTTATCAAGAATTTTTCATAAGTCTTGGTTTCGGTTTCTGTTTCGATTATAGCTGATAGCACTCCAGTAATCTATTTTTTTTTATAAATAATTTTAGCAAGAATTCTTCATAAGTTTTGGTTTTGGTTTGATTATAACTGAAGGAATTCAAGTTGTATACATATTTTTTTTCATAAGTTTTGGTTTTAGTTTTGATTCAAACTGATGCACCCAAGTCATATGGATATATATATATTTTTTTTTTTTAAATCGCAACTTTATAATATATAAAAATCGATAGAATATTAACTCTATAATAATATATAAGAAATCTGTAAGAATTAAAATATTATATTTAAGCATACTTTGCGACCGGGTTACACTGGGCGTCCCTGCTAGCTTGAATAAATACTTTTGCAGTTTTAACAAAAGAGCTACAATAATATCAGAGCGTCTCCATTTACACTAAACATCTACACAATGCCAACATCAATGTATTACATATGAGTCCCCCTGTGGAATTTCCACAGGTCCTGCTAGTAGTTAATAATTAATAAATAATTATTAATTTTCTAATGAATAAATAATATAATTAATAATATAAAATGCGTAACATAATTAATAATTAATAAATGTTTGTTAATATTTGATAAAATTAAATAAAGAAACTACATTAATGTCCTTTTAATTTAAGAACAATCCAGAACATCTTCAAGAGAACAAAAAGGTATTCCTCTTTCAAATCAAAAAGAACATTCTAAAACAATTAAAAATTTTGTACGAAAAAAAACGCAGCACTTACAAAATCGACAGTCATAGTAATGACTGTTGACCTGTACAGTGAACTTCATGTTTCTAATTCTGGTTGTTTCACAGACCTTGCTCCAGCCAAAAGAAACTCCCCAAAAGACATTTTCAGCATTCAATTAAAGATTTGAGTTTCCGGTAAATAAAAATTTCTCTTTAATTTCTTATTGATCAAGGGTTATATGTGTTTTCAAATTTATCTAGTATACTGTTTAAATAGTTGACTTAAAGTTAGGAAGAGTTACTTCCCTTACACCATTACGTTTCTTGTAATACAGAGTGTTTATCTTTATATACAATATTTTGATTGCAGAAATTCCCCTCTGAACCAAAGTATCATAGGTTTGTAACAACAGATGCCATATACAAATTCATTATGTCTAGACTATTAGCCATTATCTTATCAAACTTTAGACATTTTAGACACATTTATTCATTATAATAAAATCCTACATTTCATCCTAGAGGCGTCACCATCGCACTTTTAGAGGAAGTAGTACCTATTTTTCCCTCTAAATATTATGTGCTCCTACCGCCCTCAGTCATCATCGGGAGGAAATATACACATTCTACAGATATTGTGCTTGCATCCGTCATAACTGAATCAAACTCATAGACTAACATAATCTTTCTCTTTTCCGATATGTAAATAAGTCTCCCCAAACTAATTCTGCTCATTCTGATTGGCTAGGCCCTGACCATTCCTATATTCCATATTATGGATTTGCATGCTAAATAAACGCTAATGTACCATTTAAATATGACGTCATATACATATACAGATATGATATAGATATAGATACCTACTTTTGCCCTTTTCATACATTTTACAGGATCAACAATATCTACACCAGTTTTTATTCTCTCTATCTCTCTCTCTCTTCCTCTGTATATATTCTTCCCAACTCTCTTTCTCACTCACTCTGCTTTTTACATTTCTTTCTCTCTTGGGGGGGGGTACTGTTTCTTAGAACTTTTTATATACTACCTAGATTATAATATTTACGATTCACAAAACAAGGTTGCGTATATCATTTATTTGGGCGACTTTTACAGGCTATTTTTGTGATATTTTTACTCTTTGCATGTTTGTTTGGCTTTTCTGTATATAAGTGAAAATGAATGCAGAGCAAGATGAACCTCCCTGACATGAGTGCCACGAACATCCAGAAAGCAATAAGCTTTGATCATCCCGGGCAAAACCCGTCATATCAGACAATTGCTATTCAATTGGACACTCCCTTTTTATGAAGCTGGTTTTCCCCAACATCTTGGGGGAAAAAAACAAATATGCAGAAACTGGCTTGCAGCCAGAATTAAGTTAACCCTATGGCATGATGCTTGACCTCATTAAATTTACGTAGCTGTCACTTAACTTTTTAATCATTAAATTAAGATGCTTCCAGTTTCTGTCCTGTCGTGGCCGAGCGGTAAGATGTCAGGTTTTTTTACATTTTCTTTTCCACCTTTGCGTCAAGGCTTCGGATTCAAGCCTACCTCTCTACCCAAACTTTTTTTTTTCTTTTACATCTACAAACACCTGGGAAATGCTGGGCACCTTGGCTAGTTTATTATATAAAAGCGAAAACGTGTATGTGTGTGTGTTTGTATGCATTATTTTATATGTCTGCCAAGGGCTTGGGGGGGGGGGCTCGGTGGGGGTCACTGTTTCTTAGAATTTTTTATATACTCCCTAAATTATAATATGTTCGATTTATGAAACAAGGTCATCTGAATTTTTTATTTCAGCAACTTTTATGTTACAAAATTCACACTGTGATTTCATTTTCTCTACTACTATGACCTAGAAAACCACATGTTAACGTTCATTTAACCACATGCTTTTTCAAACGTTTAATTTCAATCATTATCAAGTCATTAAAATTTCAATCATTATCAAGTCATTAAAACATGCACCTGCCAAATCTAAGTAATTAAATAAATTCAAACGTGTTTCCGTTAATATCTCTCGGTGGCCCAATGGTTAACGCCACATGCTTTTTTTTTTGCACTTTAATTTCCAACTTCGCCTCAAGGGTTCGGGTTCGATCGTCATACTCACCTACTAAAACTTTTTTTGTATTTTAACCCTTCCCCCCAGAGTTTTGATTTACCCAAAACCACACACACCTTCAAACACCCGGGCAACGCCGGGTAATCCCTGCTAGTTTATATATAGAAGGCAAAGTGTGTGTATTTGTGTGTGTGTGTGTGTGTGTGTGTGTGTGTGTGCGTGTGCATGCGTGTTTGTATGTCTCACAAAAACTTTCAGCACACCTGATAGATCCTGACCAGATCAGTATCATTTTGAAGCTGGATGTCTTGGACAACAAATATCGAAAAATTGGCCAAAAACATTGATTCCTTCATCCTCAACTGGGCAGTTTTGTACAAGGAGGAGTTACTTTTTTATCAACATTTTTGCGAAGTCTTCATATGCCCTTGCAATGACTAGCCTTAATTTGAACGGCAGCAAAGTTGTATGCCATGGTGGCTGCATGGGTTAAGCAGTTTGCTATTTTTCACCTTCTTTTCCCCCTTCGCGTTACAAGTTTGAGCCTGCTTGCCTAATTACTCCTTTTTTTTTTTTTTTCAAGGCTTACGTGATGAGATTTTCTCCTTTTAAAACAAAAACTGAACAAAAAAAAGCAAAACAAAGTTTAAGCAAACGGTAAACCGTTTGCTTAAACTTTGTTTTGCTTTTTTTTCACACCTCTCTCCACCCAGGTAGCATCTATTTTTTTCATTTCTGGTTGTATTGACTCCTTACTACACCACCTATCCACACCCAGGCGACGCCGGGTACCCCCGCTAGTCTAGTTATAAATACAATCGTTTCAATCAAATGCATTGTTTGTAAAGATAGACCGATCTTAAAAAAGCTTTCCTAATTCATTTTCCTACTGGTTGTATCAGATATTTAAGTGTGAATTCAGTCGATAAGAACTTCTTCCTTAAGCTGCACTAATGGATCCATGCGGTTTTTCTGAAATTCGTTTCTATAAATAAATAAAAAAAGATCAAATATGGAGACTTATTTCCAAACATTGGGACATGAAAATAGAATTGAAACAGAAACGTTTCTATGTAACTTACTTTCCATACATAGATTGACATACTTCTATTAAGCTCTACTCACATATTGAGCACTGAATACATCACACACAGCCTCCCTATAAACAGTAATTATCACTTCCTACACTGATGACTGCATAAGCATTAAACGCTAGTGTCTGTGGATGTAAAAATAATTGTTAATATTTATTTTTAAAATATTATAGTCAAAAAGCCCCTTTAAAAAAAAAAATAAGTTGAACCTTGTTTATGAAAATTAAGAAAAGTGGTCAATAAAATGCAACATTCCGCCTCTCCTGCCATTGAATACTCTCTAATTTTTTAGAATGTATGCCTGCTGATTTGGCATTTATACAGACTTAATTTCCCACAATTTTTGCATTCATTGCTGGTGTCTTTCAGGTAAAATTCTAGCCTACAGGGTCAAAAGTGACTTTGTGACTGGGATTTGAAACTCCCAGTCAACAGTAATTATCATATCCTACACTGACGATTGTGTAAGCATGAAACACTAGTGTCTGTAGGTATAACAATGATTGTTAATATTTATCAAAAAATATTATTGCTTTCTATATATATAAAGCAGTAGCGTTCAGTGTGTGTACGTGTGTCTGTGTGTACAACTTTCCTATAGCCGACACCATTGGACCAATCATGACCAAACCTGGCATAGTGATGGTGATGGTCCCGTACCTGATATGATGATTGTTTCTAACCTAGAGATGATGCACACCATTTTTCAAGGTCACGGTCAAAAGTTATGGTTGGACTTTGCTGTACTCGAATACCCACTCCATGGGTACTCAAGCTGTGATACATTTATTAAAATGTATAATTTATTATTTTATTGATTTTTAGCCGAGAGGAGATATATTTTCACTATATTTTATTTACTGTGTATTCTTTGCGCCAAAAGAGGAATTCTCGTCTGCTCGTTCACATTTTGTAAACAAAACAGAAAAAAAGGGAAGGAGGAGGCCTGCGAGCAGGAGGAGAAGGAAGAGACAGAGATACTGTGAACGAAAGGTGGAAGAGGAAAGAGAAAAGAAAGTTTATAGACGAGAAAGAGAGGAGAGATAAAAGATAGAGAGAACTAAACCGTATATATAGAGAGAGATAAACTGTATAGAGAAAGAGAGAGATAAACCGTATAGAGAGAGAGGGGGGGACTGAAAAAAGTTGTCAACAGTCAGTGGAGCTTCAAAGCGACAAGACGAAAGTCAGGGAAGGTCGGGGTGGCGAAAGGCGACGACAGTGTGGTAGCGGTGTCGCGGAGGTAAATAACAACGACACCAGCTGATGTTGGCGCCGACGATGAAGATCTGTTTTGGTCAGCGGTCAAAGTTAGAATATTGACTGAAGAAAAGAATGAACCCAGCGAAGGAAGGATCCAAAGAGCAGCAAAATATTTACTATAAATCAAGGGCTTCGATGAGCTCCGGAAACAAATACTTGAAGCAATTAACACACACGCACGTAATGAAACATAAATAATCTGAAGGACAGAAATACGAAAACTAACCTGTGCGCACGTAATCAAATATAAACAATTTATAGGAAAGAAATATATATATAAAAAAACAAGAGACGAAAGAAAGGACATATTTCAAAGGACATTCAGTGAGTTTTTCAACCAAAACTTTCATTTCTCCATCTCTCTCTTATCCTATAACCTGTATCTAATTGAGCAGACGATTTCTTGTCTTTTATGTGAACATTGACTGTTGATATATTTTTCTCTCGGTAGAATTTGAATCATTAAATCATTTCATTTAATTAGACATATTTAATTTTCTTTTCTTGAATTGAATTTTATTTTATTTTTATATAAATAAAAGTTTGTTGATTTTTCGACGATACTTGTCCTTGTTATTTCTTATGTGAATTCGTGGTCCAGTACATTTCATTTTATTGTTGTCTTCAGGACGGTTGTCCCATTCCCATAACAACGCATTATCAAGGAACCTGGGAAACTTTATTTTTTTTATATATTTCATTACGTCACCCATCTCTACTGTCCCCAGTAGGACTGGGATACGCGGTAACAAACCATACAGCAAAGTCTTGCGTGAAGTGCAAGTATTTTAGCTAGTATGTATATATTATATTTTATAATGTAAATATGAGAGAGAGAGAGAGAGAGAGAGACAGAGACAGAGACAGTGTGTGTATTTTTTGGTAAAATAAGCAATTATATTTCACCCTTTGTGTATACTAACCTTTTTAGTTAAGCAGCTCAAAGTTAGTTAAAAATAACAGAACATATATAAAAAAAAATAACAGTATAGCTACATTCCAAGTTCCAAATATTTATCTTTTTCACCAAACAATTCTTTCACTTTGGCACATTTTTTACAGACCTATTTTGTTACGCAGAAACAATTATTATGTTGATATAGACTCTTTTTGTGCATATACTCTTCAGAAAAATAGAAATATTTTGCTTAGAAAGAAACATGCATGAAATTATATACTGATAGGTAGATAGGATAGTAAACAAAATATATATATATATATATATATATATATATATATATATATATATATATATATATATATCGGGAAATTACTATTTCATATTTAGGTACAATTACTGATTCTGTTCTAATTCCTAATTCTAATACAATTACCGATTCAAATTCCTTAAAAATTTCTAAACATCTGCGACTTTTAGTTTTGGCAGAGATAGAATTTGAAAATATGGAAACAGACAAGTTTTATAAATTAGACTTTGATAAACTCAATTTCCATCTATATTTTTCACTTGTGTCCAAGAGTTAAGAAGTACCACAAAACGTTGAATAATTTAGAAGCTGATAACCGACACCTTCAGTGTCTAGCCTGCTCCAAGAGAAAAAAAATCGAAAAACCTTGTCCATTTAAAATCTCTTAATAACCAAGTATAAATTTTGAGACTTTTATCAAATAGACGTGAAAAGATTTGTTTAGGGAATAGGCAAATTAACTTTGGAATGTTTATTTTGTTTGCAGTAATTGACCAATAAAAGAAATAAATTAGATCCTGACAATCAATGTTAAATCTGGAAATGGGATATTTATAACCCATTCAGTGACACATAGTCTTATGTTGTAAATAAACAACTTCTAATGAATAGAGAAATTTGTGCTTGGTTTATTATTTTATTGTAAAAAAAAAAAGTTAATAAATGTTTTGGAAATTAGGCTAAAAATTTTCCAATTGTGACACTAATTCCAATACCCCAAAAGTTCCAATTTTTTTCCAATTCTGATTAATCGACCCAATATATATATATATATATATATATATATATATATATATATATATATATATATATATATATGATGATGATGATGATTGATTATGATTATATATATATACATACATACATACAAGGTGCCTTCAATAAGTTTCTAGACACTTTGTACAGGCAATTAAAATTGTCATAGACTCTTGAAAATTTAGTACGTTACTGCTATACATATAAGATGACTGACCAATTTTTATGATTTCAGGTTTAAATGAACAGCTACAGCAGGAATTGGAATACACCCTACTAAAGCCTGATTGTCATAGCTGAATTTCAAAAATGCAATCTGGATGCAAAGAACAAGAACGATATGCAATAAAATTCTGTTTTAAACTTGGAAAAAATGCTACAAATGTATGGATTGCCTTTGGACCATCTTGCCTAAATTGAATATCAGTTTTTGAGTGGCATAAGAGATTCAAGGAAGGCAGGGAGTCTAAGAGGCATGATGAGAGGTGTGGGCAGTAAGGAAGTCAGAACGTCAGAGTTGATTGGCCAAATACAAAATTTCATGGAGAAGGATCGTCATATGTCTCTTCCTTGGGGTCTTTTAGAAGTTGTTGGAACGGTACAACGAGTGCATTGCAGACGGAAAGAGATTATTTTGAAGGGGACTCGAGTTTCATATGTGCACTATTAATAAAAGTGCCCATATGATAAAAAGGCTCAACACTTATTGAATGCATCTCGTATATATAATAGGTTAAAACCAGTTTACAGTGATAGAAGACAAATGGCCTACTGAAGTTATCGTATATGGATTAAAACAAAAAATGGCATCAATACAGTTTTATGGTCTACGAAAAAGGAAATGATTTTAAACATAAAAAGTAGTGGAAGGATTCCACATAATACTTCAATGTGTAAAATAATGTGCTAATTCAGATTTGTATAAATACTATTACTAGTAATAATAGTACTAATAATATAAGGTTGGTGAAAAAACAATATAATTTTCTCACATGTTACTTTTATATATGACTAGCATGGGGGGGGGGAAATCCGGCGATGCCTGGGTGTTTTGAGATACCCGGCGATGCCTGGGTGTTCTGTGTGTGGCTGTGGGTAAATCCAAACTTAAGGGAAGGGGGGGGGGTACCCGGCGATGCCTGGGTGTTTTGTGTGCGGCTGTGGGTAAATCCAAACTTTTTTTTTGGGGGGGGGGGAAGTTTTATTAGGCGAGTATGAGGATCGAACCCGAACCCTTGAGGCAAAGTTGGGAATTCAAAGTGTGAAAAAAAAAAAAAAAAACATGCGTTGGGCCACCGCGACATACAACGGAGACACACGTATGAATTTATTTATTAAACCATTAAAAACAGGTGTCTGCAATAAAAGTTAACTCTGCTACTTCCATTTGACCTAATTAAGGAGGTCAAATAGAAGTCAGGTAGTTAACGTTTGCTGTGAGGCAGCGTTTGGGTTTGTTTAACCAAATTTGACTGTTTTTTCCCCCAACATCTGTTGGGGAGGGGAAAACCAGCTCCCAATTGTCCAGATTGAATAGCAATTGTCTGACATACAAGATTGATCAAAACATCGAAAAAAAAAACTATCATAAGGCAAACGAGCGATGTTAAATGTAAAAAACAAAAAAGAAAACAGAAAAAGGAACGTTAAAACTGCTTTAAAAAATCTGAAAAATAAAAAAAAAATAAAAAACCAAAAAAACATGTGAAAATGGCTTAAATAAGCCTGTTTCAATATTCAAAGTTAAAAAATCGGTGGCTACCCGGGTGTTTTTTTTTTTTTTTTTTTTGGGGGGGGGGTCCGGTCGGGGGGGGGGTGCTAATGAAAACCTAAGAATAAGTGAAGTAAAAAAAAAAAACCCAGAAAAACGAACGTTACATGAAAAATGGCTTAAATAACACTGGTTCAATATTAAAATTTAAAAAATTAAAAAAAAAAAATAATTCACACCACAATTCGAACCCAAAACCTTTAAATAATGACCTAACGCTCTAACCAACTGACCTAACACGACACATATGAAATTGTGTCAGTTCTTCAAATATTTAAACTAAATCAGGTCATGACGTCATATGACGCATGCGTAGAACTGATCTCGTCATGAGAGGACGATTTTTGCTGAGCGCCCCCCCCCCCTGTAGAAAAGTGTATAAATAAAAAAGTTTATAAAAAAAAGTTTTGGTAGGTGAGTATGAGGATCAAACCCGAACCCTTGAGGCAAAGTGTGAAAAAAAACCCTGCGACGTTAACCATTGGGCCACCGTGACATACAAACGGAATCACGTTTGAATTTATTTAATTACTTAGATTTGGCAGGTGCACGTTTTAATGACTTAATGAGGTCAACTTTGACTGCGGGGTTCTCCATTTACTGCAAGAACGCTTTTTTTAGTTGACTGCAGGGTTTTTATTTTTATTTTCCCAATATGTGTGTTGGGTGGGGAAATTAGCTCCCCTTATCCAAATTGAATAGCAATTGTTTGATATAAGGAAAATATTTCCACATTGATCAAAGCTGATTGCTTTCGGACATTTCCGGCGATCGCGACCGGAAAAAAATACCGCCCGAATTAGTGTCGCTTTTATTATAGGAAAAAGCCTAATCCACACACAGCGAGCGAAAACTGTTGAATGTTTATCTTCTTGAAGTCGAGTAAATTAAATAGACAGGCGAGCTCCGTTGTTTACTCGGAGATATTACAATTCATATCTGATATAAAAAGTTTTAAGTTGCGAGCTGACCGACCGCTTCTCTGAAAAAAGATTTTCTTGGACATACACAAAAAGCGAACATACATACACACATTTTCGCTTTTATATATATAGATTTATGAATTAATTCATTGATATATATAGCCATGTCATATATCATTTTGAAGCAAACGGGGAAATCAAAAACGTTGGATAAATGGGTACTGCATGAATTGAACGATAATCAAAAGAAATTGTCATTTTGAGGTGTCTCCTACGCTCCTTCTGCGCAAGAAAAACGACCTATTTCTCGAGTGAATTGGGACGTATGGTGAGAGGTGAGCCCTCTATGACAACCGGCAACGTTCGCCACAATGGTTGGATGCCGGAGAAGCTCCACAACACTTCCTGAAGCCGAAATTACACTAAAAAAGGGTTATGGTGACTGTTTGGTGGTCTGTCTCATTCATAACAGCTTCTTGAATCCAGGCTAAATGATTACTGCAGAGAAGTACTGCCGACAAATTGACAAAATGCACCAGAAGCTCCAACGTATGTGGCCGAGATTGGTCAATATGAAGGGACAAATTCTCATCCATGACAATGCTCGCCTGCATATTGCTCAACTGATCCTGCAGAAGCTGAACGAATTTAGCTACCAGACTCTGCCTCATCCGCCATATTCACCGGACCTCTCACCCACTGATTATCACTTTTTAAAGCATCTCAACAACTTCCTGTGCAAAAAATGCTTCAAAAACCGAGATGATGCCGAATCAGCTGTCAATAAATTTATCGCTTTTAGAACTCCGGATTTCAATGCTAATGGGATAAATAAACTTGTTCCTCGTTGGCAAAAAATGTGTCGATTCTAATGATTCTTATTTTGATAAATAAAGTTTATTACGAAAGGAGTTATGATCTTTTGAAGTTGAATGTACAAAAATTAACATTATTTTTGCGCCAACCTAATACTATTACTGTCTAAACCTATTTTAAAAACTGAGAAAGCTGTTTTATATCTCTGAATATTTATTCATGATGTTTGGTTAGAGAAAGAAATAAGAAATTGGTGTTTCTAGGTGCTAAGTAAAAAAATTCTGATTTTAGGTATTTTAAAATGAATTGTTCCAAAGTTGAATACTGTCATCTATAAATATAAAAGCGAAAATGTATGTATGTATGTATGTGTGACCGCTTTTTCTGTATGTCTACAAAAGGCTTTTTTCAGAGAAGCAGTCGGTCGGTTCACAACTTTTTAAAACTTTTTATATCACATATAAATCATAATATCTCACAGTTAACAACGAAGCTCGCCTGTCTATTTAATTTGCTCGATTTCGGGAAGATAAATATTCAACATTTGTTGCTCGCCGCATGTGGATTAGTCTTTTTCCGATAACATCTTGGGAAAATACTATCCCGCAGTCAAACTTGACCTCATTAACTCATTAAAACAGGCACCTGCCAAATCCAAGTAATTAAATAAATTCAAACATGTTTCCGTTAGCATCTCACGGTGGACAATGGTTAACGTCGCACGTTTTTTTTTTTTTCACACTTTAATTTACAACTTTGCCTCAACGGTTCGGGTTCGATCATCATATTTACTTTTTTTTTTAACCCCCCCCCCCCATCCCCGGAGTTTCCACACACCTCTCCAAACACCCGGGCAACGCCGGGTACCCTTCGCTAGTCTATAAATATAAAAGCGCAAATGTATGTATGTATGTTCACTTTTTGTGTATGCCTGTAAAAGGCTTTTTTCGCTGGACTTCTCGGTCAGCTCATTCCTTTTTAAAACTTTTTATATCACATCTAAATGATAATATCTAAGAGATATGAATGAGGGTTGTGTATGTATTTAATTTGCCCGACTTTCATGCGCTATTTTTTCCAGAATTTTAGATCGTCGCATGTATCTTCCGCTTTTCAGTATAAAAAAAGCGAAACTGGATTCAAATCGGCACTTCCCAGTAGTCTCCAGAAAGCAATGTAAACGTTTGGTCAATGTCGACTTTTTTAGCGTCATATCAAACAATTGCTTTCGTCTGGACACTCCCCTAATAAACTGGGAGCTGGTTTTCCCCAAAGTTGCGTAAAAGCAAACAGACCGAATTATTGACCTCATTAAAAACTGTCCCGCAGAAAATTTTAACTGCTGAATAGCTATTGCTTCCGTTGTTGTGGTAACGCTCGCATAAAATGTTAACTCTACAACTTCCACTTGACGTCATTTAGTGCGGGCACCTGTCAATTCTCTTCTTAATTAAATAAATTCAAACTTCTGTCAGTAACTCATTCTTGCTGGTCGATCGGTTAACATGTCATTTTTTTCCCCATTTTATTTTCCAACTTCGCCTCAGGGCTTCGGGCTCGATTCTACCTAATTACCAAAACATTTTTACCCCCCCCCCACCCTGTTTCTTTTTGATTTAAGTGCACACACACCTCGAAACACCCGGGCAACGCTGGATACCCCCGCTAGTTTAAACTAGTTTTTAAAATTTACCCGTTGCATTCTATTCATTTTAATACCAGTTTAATGCATTTATAATTGTTCCTTACAACTAAAATTTTCTTTCTTTCTGTATGAATTTTAAAAAATGTGGCATTAAAAACAAAAAATGACTTTGCTGCATCCTGGACAACGCTGTGTAGGTGCAGCTAGTAAAATATAAAAATGATTTTATCAATATTCCTTAAACTAATGAAATATCTTGCCAACATTTTCAGGTTATACAAGGAATTGAATAATTTAATTATGTTTTCATAAATTTAATTGATTAAATAGATTATTCTTGTTGATTCAAATAATTTAACAATGTTTCTCTTTCTCCCTGTTGCATACACATATAGACACACAGTGAAATGTTGGTTAAAGCTACACCAGGTAACTTTCTTTTTTTCTTCTTTTCTTTCTCTCTCTCTCTCTCTTCCTTTCTCCTGTCAGCCAAAAACAAAAGAAAAGAGGGAAAGAAATCAAAAAAGAGAGGAATAAAAAGAACTGACTGTTTTTTTTTTCGTTTTTTTTTTTTTTTCTATCAGACTATTAGCCGAGATTTGATAGAATTACATAATTTACTGATATATCAACTCTTCTTCAACATTTTTTCTTTTGGGGAGGGGGGGGGGTTATATATTTAATATATTTACTATTTAAAAAAAAATTAAGAAAACTTTTTTTTTAAAAACTCATTTTCACCCAAAACAACTAACAAGGCAGGTTGCCAGTTGAAACGTAAGAGGCTACTATTTTCGATGCTGCCTAACAAGAAACTGAGGGGTGTTGAGCAGCGAGACTTCTGTTCACATTACATTTAAACTTCTGTATGTTAGTACAGTTAGGAAGACAGAAAACACAGATGGAATTCCAAAGTGTAGAAATTTTTCGAGGGAAGAAACTTAGAGTAGACAGTTTTCTGGCATCTAGGGACCTCAACAGTAAAAGGGTGGGATTGCACTGTTAGTCGAGTTAGTTGAGAGTATGCATGTAAAGGGGGTACTAGTGATGTGAGTTCATCACAGCACATTCCATTAAAGTACTTGTCAAAGAGGCATAGTGATACGACACTGTGGTGATGGGGCAAAGGGTGGTGCTTGGCTGAGAGAGTGGAACCTATTTGACACTCCTTTTTGGATCCTGTTTAAAAGTGAAAGACTAATGGCAGATGCCCCATAAAAATTTTTAAAAAATCACTGAAAATTTTAAAAAGGTAAACAAATATTTTTTCTTTTATGTTTGAGGAGCAGGGGTACCCAGTATTGCCCAGGTGTGTGTAGGTCATGTAGTAAGGACCCCCCTCCCCCCCAAAAAAAAGAAAGAAAAGAAAAATGTGGTGGGGGTCAAACAACAGTAGGCAGCCCCAGTAGAAAAAGGTGTTATAAAAAAAAAAAAAAAAAACAGAAGTGGTAGTAAATAGGCAGGCAGTAGGTAGACCCATAACGTGAAGGAGAAAAAGAAGGTTAAAAAAAATGTAACGTCTTAGCGGATGCCTCCATGGCAAAACCAGAAGTCACGAATGTTGAAATTAAGGCTTGAAATGATGACTTGCAAAAAAAGCGACCCCTCCTTGTACAAAACTGGCCAGTTGAGGGTAAAAGAATTAATGTTTTTGGCCAATTTTTCGATATTTGTCGTCCAAAAGATTGAGCTTTAAAACAATACCAGTTTCATCACATTCCGACGTACACACACACACACACCTTGTCCTTTATATATACAAAAGATGGATTCATATTTTTCTTCTTTTTTTTTAATATTCTCCCTAAGTCTGAAAAAAAAAAAAACTTATTTTTGGCAAAGATTTCAAGTGGAAAAAAGAAACAGCAGGAGTCATTTGCTGTGCCTAAATATCACACGAATAAAGAATCAGTGAGAGTAATTGTTGTACATTTGCTGTGCCTCAATTTGTTGTACAAAAAAAAAGTAAAACCAAATAATTGGTGACAATGTATGTGATATTTCTCTTAAAAGATTTATCTGTTCATTTTTCAGTAAATTTTAAACTTATGATAAATAAAATCTGGGATATTCGAAAATATTTTTTTATTTTGGAGGATTCTTAAAGGATCCATAGCTGTAAGTGCTCATTACTCTAACACAGTTTAATAACCATTGTTATAGGGATTTTCACATTAAACATACCACATAACAAAAACGTTGACCACAAAAGCAGAATTTTAGTAGATTGAACCTAGGATCTCCAGAATTTAACTCAAATATATTTTTAATCAACACATCCAGCAAGGCACATGTCCATGTGAATTATTTCTAGATTTGGTTTTTTAACTATTCACAATGAAATAGTTTTATTTTCTACAAGTTTAATCATTAATTCCTATTTACAATGCCTCCCCAAAGGACAGAGTTAGACACCAGGGTCGTTTTTTAACGTGGAGAAAAGGAACAAAAATAAAAATTGTCTCAGTTGTGAAGGATTTCTCCTCCACTAACAGAGAACAAGAAATTGAAGTGCAGCATCTGAAGAACAGATACTACACTTTGATCTTGTCCCGAAGGCCAAGTTTAATCATTAATTACTTAAAAGCATTTTTTTTTCATAAATTGGAAATAACTAAAGAATACTAATAATTTTTGTGGAATCAAATTGACATTTACTGACATAACGGGTCCTAAATGGTTGACAGAAAAGGACGTGCTAAATTGAAGCAATATTTACATTATATATTAACCACTCATGGACTAGCAACCAATCTGAACCCGGTTTGGTTTGGTTCTTTTATTTTATGGCAGACAGACCCTTTTCAGGTTATTAATGCCAAATCCAGTAATTTGGAAAAAAGATTCTATACTTCAAGTTCTTTATATCTTTGAATATTTAAATATATTCATGGTCTTTGGTTTACCTTTGTTTATTTGTTTTTTTTTAATAGAAAAATTGGTGTTTTTGTTTTTGACTTTACAGAAATGATTGAATTTTGCAAAAAGGAAAGTAAAAAAAAAATAGCATCAATGTTTGGTCATTTCAAGTCAGAAATCCTAATAGCATTAGGCAAGGGAATGGAATTGTCCATCTGAACATAATGAAACATCCCAGTCTGTTTATAATCCAAGACTCTGGTGTCAGATCTCAATTTTATCAGGCAGCCGAGAATTAACTTCTAAATTCAATAATTTCTTATGACCAATATATGTTTTGTCATTACATTAAATTTAGGCATATTTCAAAAATATTTCAGAACTTAATATCTTTACTATAATACAGGTTTTGTGGCAACATATGTATAAACAAAATTCAGGAATATTGAAAAAAAAAAAAAAAATTTTTTTTTTAAATATGTAAAAATTCTAAGAAATTGAGAGATTCAAACCTTTTTTTTTTTAAAACTCATTCAATAACAAATAAAACAATTTTAATTCAACGCTAACATCATTCAAAAAAAAAAAAATAGAAACGTACAATTGTTAATAAAAATAAGCAGATAAATGAAAAAGTAACATTTGCATATCTTCTTTTTTTTTTTTTTTCAAATAAATAAAAACTGTTTTTTTACCCCATGAGATGCTAACAGTTCCTCCAAAATAGACTCTGATTCACTTTTCTCATATTCTTGTAATTTTTCACCTGTGCAAGAAAGAAAAAACAAAAAATATAGATATTTGGTACAATCATTGTGGGGAGGGTGGTTATCGGAGCCAATTATTGAACTTTTACAGGTTATTCAATTCCAAATCCAGTCATTTTGGTAAAAGTTTTTATGCTTCAGGTTTTTTATATCTTCAGGACAACCAACCACTATGAATACTTGTACAGGAAAATTCTTCTTGTTTTGGCTTTACAGAACATGATTGAGTTTTGTTAACAGAAAGGAAAAAAACTAACAGCAATGCTTGTTGTATTTTAGGCCAGGAAGCCAGTGTCTTCAAACAGTCTTATCTGGTAATACGAGAGCATCAAGTTAGGCTCAAGGTCCATGCTGAGATTTTATATATATTGTATATTTCGGCATATCAGATGACACTTAAAAAATCATCTTTAAAAACCAATATTTCATAAGATACCGGGTGTTGCATTTTCTAGTCTAGGCTAAACAAACATGGTTTTGTGATTTAGCAGTTGTCTTATATATATAATATATATATATATGATAAATTTATGAAAATTTGCTCCAACTTTACACCTCGTCTTATCTGACGGTCACCTTATATGCCGAAGTGTGTGTGTGTGTGTGTGTGTGTAGAAAGAAAGAGAGATGTGAAGGGGGTTAAATTATGCAAATTAAAATTTACTAAGTTACTGACCAAAACGAAGGAATACAATATACAAAAGGTTATTTACTTATTCTATGGAGTTTCAAGAATTAGCCTTTTGTTCTTCAGGAATAATAACCAGAAAATAAAAGTATAGAATTGCTAGTCAGCACAATATATATATATATATATATATATATATATATATATATATATATATATATATATAATTGTTGTGTTTTTAGATAGTTGGGTTTTTTTTAATATTTTATTTGATATTTTCAGTTTTCTGATCATTGAAATAAGTTTAATGGAATGATCTCTTACATATTACAGACACCCACACCCTCTCCCCCCCAAAAAAAACACACACACACACACATCCACACACATACTTATGAAACAAAGTAACTACAGAAAAACACACACATAGACAAACACACATGCACACCTCCACACAAAGAGGAATGATGAAAAAATAACAAGAGAGAAAATACCATCTGAATTTCCCCTCAACGAACCTGACTCGACCCCAACCAAACTATATGTTGGGCGATATTTAAGTTTGAAGAAATAACAGTTTAAAGATACATGACATTTCGTGAAGAGACTTAGCAAAAATACTCTTGCCACAAAATTTCTGATGAGAACGTAAGAGATCTTAAAATATATAAACTTATTTCAATAAATTGGAAAAATGAAACTACCAAATAAAATATAAAAAACCGAGTACATAAAAATTGTTGGTGATCCTATTCATATATATATATATATATATTCTTATACAACCTCGTATCACCCATCCTTTCTAAGTTACACGAAGATTCTAAAAACTATATCAAGCTCATGCTATCTTCTCTTTGTAAATAGAGAGAGGACTTAAGGTAGTTTCTATTTAATTCCCACTCTTTCCTTCCTTATAATTTTCATGTAACATTTTTTTTTCCTTCAACCTACTCCTATCTAGCTCTGTTGAAACCAGTTAGCTAACCTTTTCATTCTTTTAATTTATCATGTTTAGTGATAAAAATATGGTGTGCTTATTGCACCACAGAAATTACATTTAAATACCCCCCCCCGCCACGCACACACATCTATACTTTTTAATACCATAATAAAAAAAATTATAATTTTCAAAGTTTTCAATTTTTATACTATCATAACTAGCAATTAAATACTTTGATTTGATGATGATGCAGAAGTATGATTTGTAGTTTCTCAATTTTTTCCTTTGATGAAAACTGTCCGATTTGTTTGGCATCCGTTAGAATGCCCCATCCCCAGGAAAATAAAGTGATGAGAAATTTACAACAAAACAGAAAATTGTTTATAGATGACATAATCTGTGTTAATTAAAGGTTTGTGAACAATAAATTTTATAAATCATAATTCACATGATTTAATTTTTTCATTAATAATAATAATATATATATATATATATATATATATATATATGGAATAAATGACAGAAGAAATAGCAATAATCAGAAGAATCTGATGAGTTAAGGGCATAATAGATTCACTGATTGATATAATAATTAAGTGATTGATCTTGTGCTATGAAACAGATACTGTCAAGAATTGTATAAGTCAACTGAATTAAAGGAATAAATTATAAGATGGTCAACACCATGAATTTTGGAATATAACTTTTTGTCATTTATTCTCTATATTGCTCTGTAATTACATTCAGCTTTTTGAATAAGGATTGATATATATTATAAGAAAATATATTTCTACAGAAATATATATATATTTCTACAGAAAAAAAATACATATATACATTTCTACAGAAATATATATATATATATATATATATATATATTCTACAGAAATATATATATATATTCCTACAGAAATATATTAGGTTGTCCGGAAAATAATGGCCATTTCAGGAAGTCTGTTTTGAAATTGGATTTTATCATAGGATTTTTATTATATTTCAGGTAAACATCAACATGATTATTGATTTATATGTGCTCTTTAATAATTTCTTACTTTTTCTTTCAGAAAACGTTTTATGAGCGAATGAGCCCATAATTTGGAATATGAGAAAAGAAGACTTACGATTACTTTTCCTGCATGAGTTTAAGCTTGGTAAAAATGCTTCTCAAACAACTGCAAATATCAATAGGGCATGGGGAGAAGTCATCACAAGTGATAGAACAGTACGAAGGTGGTTTCAAAAATTTCGTAGTGGTGATGAGAGCCTTAAAGATGAAGAAGGTAGAGGACGGCCATCTAATCTTGACAATGAAAATTTGAGAGCCATTGTTGAGCAAAACCCACGGCAAAGTGTCAGGGAAATGTCTCGGGAACTTGGTGTCAGCAGTTCAACAGTGTCGGACCATCTGAAGCAAATTGACAAGGTGAAAAAGCTCGACAAATGGGTCCCACATGAGCTCAATGAAAATCAACAAGCTTGACGTTTTGAAGTGTGTTCGATGCTCTTTTTGCGAAACATTAATGATCCATTTCTGGACCGAATAGTCACCTGTGACGAAAAGTGGATCCTTTATAATAATCGGAAACGATCATGTTAATGGCTTGATTGTGATGAACAACTCAAACATTTTCCAAAGCCAAAGTTTCACCAACAGAAGATTATGCTGACTGTTTGATGGTGTGCAATTGGTGTTATTCATTACAGCTTTCTGGATGCTAATCAGAGCATCACGGCAGAGGTTTACTGCAATCAACTCGAAGAAATGCATCATCATTTACAAAAATTGAGACCTGCATTAGTGAATAGGCGTGGTCCAATCCTGCCCCACGATAATGTGCGGCCTCATGTTGCGAGAATGACACTGCAGCAACTCACAGACTGTGGATACGAAAATTTACCAAATCCTCCTTATTCTCCAGATCTTTCACCCACGGATTACCATTTTTTTCAAGCATTTAGCCGCTTCTTTAAGCAACAAAACTTTCAGATCTAATGCAGAGGTTGAATCTTTTTTCAAAGATTTCTTAGCATCTTTTTATCAACGAGGCATAAATGATTTAGTTGATAGATGGCAAAAATGCATGGCTGTTCAAGGATCATACTTTGACTAATTTCAATGTCTAGTGTCACCTATTTGATTAATAAATCCTTTTTATCTAAAATTGGCCATTATTTTCCGGACAACCTAATATTTCTACAGAAATATATATATATATATATATATATATATATATATATAAATTTCTGAAGGAATATATATATATATATACACATATATATATATTTCTACAGAAATATATATATATATATATATATATATATATACACACACATATATATATTTCTACAGAAATATATATATATATATATATACATATTTCTACAGAAATATATATATATATTTCTACAGAAATATATATATATATACATATATATATATTTCTATAGGAATATATATATATATATATATATATTTTTCTACAGAAATATATATATATATATACACACACATATATATATTTCTACAGGAATATATATACACACACATATATATATTTCTACAGAAATATATATATATATATATATATATATATATACACATATATATATTTCTACAGAAATATATATATATATACATATACATATTTCTACAGAAATATATATATATATACATATACATATTTCTACAGAAATATATATATATATATATATACATATATACACATATATATATTTCTACAGAAATATATATATATATATATACATATACATATTTCTACAGAAATATATATATATATATACATATATACACATATATATATTTCTACAGAAATATATATATATATATACATATACATATTTCTACAGAAATATATATATATATATACATATACATATTTCTACAGAAATATATATATATATATATACATATATACACATATATATATTTCTACAGAAATATATATATATATATACATATATACATTTCTACAGAAATATATATATATACATATTTCTGTAGAAATATATATATACATATATATATATTTCTACAGAAATATATATATACATATGTATATACATATATATATATTTCTACAGAAATATATATATATACATGTATATATATATATATTTCTACAGATATATATATATATATGTATATATATACATATATATATACATATTTCTACAGATATATATATATATATATATATATGTATATATATACATATATATATACATATTTCTACAGATATATATATATATATACATATATATATACATATTTCTACAGATATATATATATATACATATATATATACATATTTCTACAGATATATATATATATATACATATACATATTTCTACAGATATATATATATATATATACATATACATATTTCTACAGATATATATATATATATATATATATATTTCTACATATACATACACATATATATTTCTACAGATATATATATATATATATTTCTACATATACATACACATATATATTTCTACATATACATACACATATATAGAAATATATATATATATGTATGTATATATAACATATATAAATATATATATATATACCCATACATATATAACATATATATACTTGCACACATACACACATATGTATACATGCGCGCATGCACACATATATACTTTAACACACACACACACATATATATATATACATGCACACACACATATCTATATACACACATACACACATAAAATTGTTTATAGATGACATAATCTTGTCTGTGTTTATTAAAGGTTGAAGTGTTTTTATTCCACATAAGCAATGATGAGATTGATTACATTTGCCAATAACATTAAAAGCATTTTCATCGATTTTTGTCCATAATTACAATGATTGATTATTAGTATTATATCTAATATTAAATAAATAAAAAATAAAAAAAATGAAACTTTATGTTGTACAAAAAAAAAACACTAACACATTTAATGACCTTCTGTAAAAAAAAAAAAAAAAAAAAAAATACAAAAGATACATTTCCAAGACTGGAAAAAAAAAAAAAAGGTAGAAAAACTGAAAGTAGTAATACATAAAAAGTTCATCTGATGAGATGCAAACAATTGCTTTATTCTTTTTACTAGAATTATCATTACTAGCAGGACCCGTGGAAATTCCACGGAATGGGAAATATATTGAGACATTGTTGTTCTTGTAGAATAAAACCAACAATTTTCTCCATCCTACACACTACAACCCTGACCAGATTGTGTCTTTCTGATGTTTCACAGCCATACAATGTACAGATCGGGCATGTGCATTGTATGTCGCCACTCTCGTACACCTTGGTATCCATACGTTTCGTACGGTTGTTGACAGCTACCTGAAGAGTCTCTATGTGACAGATGTACGCTGTGTTATAGTTATGGCAATTCTTCCACTGGAATCGATTGTACTACCTAGCTAGGTGAGTTTATTGACTCTTTCAATGCTTGCAAGAACTTTCCTTGCCATGGAAGTCAGATTTTGACGGATGGAGCAAATGAAATCAGCATCGGCAGGTTGGTGCACCTTCTGTAACATCACTTATTGCATGTTCTGCATTTGATGAAGTTCTAACTAGTTTCAAGCTGCATCGGTATTCACCTTGTGGAACATATCATTTATCTAGTGTCATTCATTCAGATATATATATATATATATTTTTTTTTTCAAATCTCGCTAGATTCAGCCACTCTGATGAGTCATAGACGACGAAACACGTGTCAGTGGATAATTATATTTTAAAAAATAATATATATATATATTAAAGTTAAATATGTTTTTAACTCTTTTTCAAAGTGTTTTTTAACATGTTTTATTAACTACTTGTTCTTATATATATATCGTTCGACTGGTAGTAATCGTGACACCCTGCACTGAAGAATCCCGAAAGGATGAAACACTAGTTGTCTGTAGGTATTTAATTATTATAGTAAAAAAATAATTATGACAGCCCCTTTAAGAAATTCGTTTCTTATCGTTGAGCACTTTCAGTTGAATTAAAAGTCGGTCAATTTAGCTCTTATGCGTAGATCATCGTATAACGATTTGATCACTGTCTGTCTGACGTAATGAACATTTAAATTAAAATGTTTAAAATTCAACGCTATTTCACACGGTTAATAGTAGCCGAATGGATACGGCCTCCGCTAATCGAGCCAGAGATGTCTCGTGTCGCGGGGTTCGAATCGTTCGACTGGTAGTAATCGTGACACCCTGCACTGAAGAATCCCGAAAGGATGAAACACTAGTGTCTGTAGGTATTTAATTATTATAATAAAAAAATAATTATATATATATATATATATATATATATTTTAATTCAATTTTCACCCCAAACAAGGCACAGCGCCACTTTGAAGTAGGGGGCTACTATCAGGGACATAAGTTGCAGGGACATTATGGAAGGAGACGAGCAGCAAGATGTCTGTTCACATTGGACGTGACCTTTTGCATGTCAGTACAGTTGGGAAAGCAGAATCCCGGAAGATCTAGCAGTTCTGAAGAAGAAACTAGTGGAGTAGAAGGCATTCTTACACCTAGGGATCTCTACTGTGAAGAGGTGGGATTTAGTTGCTTGTCGGGTTTGTTGGGGGTAATTACGTAGAGAGGGTACAAGTGCTTGTAGTTCGTTGGAGCATTTACCATTAAAATACTTGTAGAACAGGCAGAGGAATGCAACATTTCGTCGATGGAACAGACATAAATAAATAACAAATCCGTACCTCCATCCATCCGTGCAAAAATGATTACAACGCACATGTATTTTTAAACAAATTTAATTATTCTTGAAGGTACAAATATTGAACCAATGGAAAGTTTTAACAGGTTTTTCGGAAAGTGAGCAAAAAAAGAATGAAAGGCCATTTGAAAATTATCACTTCCCAAAAGAAAAAAAAAAAAAGAAAAATTCCCAAAAGAAAAAAAAAAAGGAAAATTCCCAAAAGAAAAAAAAAAAAAAGAAAAATTCCCAAAAGAAAAAAAAAGGAAAATTCCCCCGCCCCCCCAAAAAAAAGAAAATTCACAAAAGAAAAAAAAATATTTCCCCCCCCCCCAAAAAAAAGGAAAATTATATATTTCAATTTTTTATAAAGAATACTGTATGAAAATAATGTCTCTTAAGTTGTACCAACTTAATTTATTAAAAAAAAAAAAAAAGTAACAACCCTACGCATACATTCGTACCAAATTTTAGTTTAAAACTCTTATCAACACCAAGCATATAGTTTCCTGTTTTCACAAAATGGTCAGCCATCCTAAGGTTAATACCAGTAAAATTGGAAGACGTCTTGCTTTGAAAAGGACATATTTCTTGAAAGTCTCATTTTAAAAATTAGATTATTTTGATTTTAAAATTTCTATCAATAATGAACCATCAATATATGTTTTAAACATGATACTCAATGTTTCATCCATCTTACATAGGCTTTATAAAAAGTAAAACAGCTAAAAATGAACCATTCTAGCTGTTTCACTCTTGAAAAAGCTTATGTAAGATTGGTGAAACGTTGAGCATTTACATTTCCTTCTTCCATTTGTATATAAAAGTTGGATTTTTATCCTTTTATTATTCATATTAGTGGACTGGCAAGGCCTAGGGGAGACAACAGAACCAGTAAAACTGAAGCTGGCCTGCAAGACACTATATATACAAATGTAGGCAAATTTGGGCATATTTTATTGGTTTGAAAATATAGGTTCTTTTTTTATCAATCATCATAAAATTTTAACCAGAGAATAGTATTATAATCTTCAAAAAGCCTTCAAATTTTCATGCAGTTTCGTCCCATAAAACCAAACATGTGAGCATTTCAATATTCAATTTGATTACAAGTATTTATATATATATATATATATATATATATATATATATATATATATATATATATATATATATATACAGACACACACACACAGATAGATAGATAGATATACCACTTTTCTTTTAGCAATTTTAGAAGTTTCAAATCTCAGCGACTATTTATCAGAATTTAACAAATGAAGGTTCCTTGAAAACGTAATGACTTGAATTGTGCAGTGGGCTATGTGACATTTGCCCTTAAGGGTATCATCCATCACCCAGAGCCTAGTTTTGCCATTTTTTTACAGCCATAAAATGTTTCAATCATAGTCATTTGTTTTCCTAGTTTTGCATATGAATTAAAAAATCCATGATATTTCCCCAAAACCTCTAGCCTTGATGGAGAGGGGATTGAAACTTGCTGCTATGGTTTCAAATGATCTGAAATAACAGCCAGAGGAGACTTGATTCCAAATATTTTTCATATGTTATATCTCCCCCACCCCCTTTGATTTTCATACATAAAGTAAATTTCACAGTGTATAAGGTTTATTTGATACTGGAGATGGCGCACCATTCCTTGTGAAAACCTGTGGAGGTTAGCCATACCAATAAGATCTTATTTGTGCTGCAAACACTATGTGATTTTGAGTATTTAGTCAGGGGTTTACTTTTAGGAAAAAGTATCCTCATGCCAGGTTGTCCTAACAAACACCTTTACAGGGAGACCTTAAACACATGAGAATAGTGTCCAGTAGGTATTCAAGTTCTCTCCTAGAGAATCAAGTATGAACTCCGATGTAGAAGTTTTTAATATTTTTATTGATTTATAATTTTTAGAGAATGAAAATGATTTTACTTTGAAATGCAACTTTGTTGGTGGTAGAAATTATCTGTCCTTTGTGGTAATTCATGGTGAAATGAACACTTGTATATTGACTTCCAAAAAAGATAATGGCTTTCTTTGCTGTTTAATGGAGAGATTTCCCATGGACCAAGTGATATGTTGAGACAAAGAATGTACATTGAGTTGAAAATATCCAATTTTGTTTTTCATAACAGTTTCAAATTAATTCTATTTTCACCAAAAAAATACATTTATTGATTTAAAAAAAAAAAAAAAAAAATGATCACTGTTTAAGATATTAAAAGTTAGATCATAGTAATCGACTAGTTAACCTAAAAGTATTAAAAAAAAAAAAACTAATATAGATGTTTCAACAAACAATCCTTTCAAAATGAATATTCAATAGAAACACTTGTTAAACTAATTGTGACGAAAAAGTAGATGAAAAAGTAGATGAAAAAGTAGATGAAAAAGGAAAAAAATGAAAAAGTAAAAGTAGAAGTAAGAAATATTAAAAACAAAACAAGATGTATAAGTAGTAGTATTAGAAGAAGAAGAAGAAGAAGAAGAAGAAGAAGAAGAAGCAAAGAGCAAAAACAAGAAAAAGAAGTAGAAGAATTAAAAGAAGAGCAATAGATGTTAGAAGAATTAAAAAGAAAAACAAGAGAAAGTAAAAAATGAAAAACAAAAGATGAAAAGGTAGTAGCAGTAGTAGAATAAAAAAGAAAAACAGTAAATAGAATTAAAAGAAAACAAGATAGTGAAGAGGAGGAGGAGGAGGAAGAGGAGGAGAAGAAAAAGAAACAAGAAAAATAAGTAGAAGAATTAAAAGAAGACGAAGAGTAATGAAAAAAAAAAAGAGTCATAAATGTAACCATGACAATGATGATAGCAATAATAAAATTCAAAACAATTAAAAAAAAACTCACATAACAGAACAAGGTTTGCCTAAGAAAAAGCTTAGATAGAGTAGCAGAAATACCGCTACTAAGATTAGATCATACACCCATAGATTCTTCCAGGAAAAATAAATTAAATGAAGTAGACTTAAGCATCTAATTCATCACCATTTGTATAGACATCGTTAATTGGCTATCTTAACATAATTCAAAAAAAAAAAAAAAAAAAAACTTTTTTTTTTACATAGGCATCATAACTTATCGAGGCCAAGAGGCCACTCGAGGATAGGGGGGTTAAAGAGTATGCAGTAGAAATTGGACAATCGTTAGTAATGGAAATTTGTTAACAAGTGGGACGGCTCATCAAGAACTTGTTTACGTTAGACTTGAAGACAACCATATTGTAGTCGGCTGGAAAGCAGGAAAATGGAAGGCAATTCCACAGGCGTGCAGTTCTAAGAAAGAAATTTGTTTTGTTATTTCCCCACTAAAAAAATGTTTTCTGATGAGCAAGTTCTTCTCGCCACTTCCTTTTTATGTATATAAATTAAACTCTTAAAATATAAGAAACTTTGAGTATATGTATATCAGTTTGCCAGAGAACTACCAGCATTATAATGCAGAATACGAAAAATATTGCTAACAAGGATTTTGCAAATGGATGCACGAATAGTACAACTGTCATATGAATTATTATTAGTCAATAGAGTTTGGGATCACGCTTTGATCAGATAAGTAGCAGATTAGTTTGCTGCAAGAACATGGAATAATAGGGTCTTATCTCAAAACAGGAACCAGAATCTTCACAAAGAAAAAAAGAAAAAAACACACAAGAATAAAAATTAAATGGTTTTCACTCAATTGGTAAAATGCCATATTTCAATGCTGTCGAAAGCTTCAACACGGTCTTCTGAAACTTTACTATTTCCAATACTATTATTTTCTGAGTAAAAAATTTTAAATGGGATACACATCTAACATATATATATGGTTCTTATTTTCAACACAAAACCAAGGATAAAAATTATATACACACACACACATATATGGAGATCAAGGATGAAAAAATTTAAAAAAAAAAAAAAAAAAAAAAAAAAAAAAAAAAAAAAAAACGGTAAATAATTTTCCACCAAAATAAACTGTGATAATTTTGAAATTAAGTTTATAAAATAATAATTGATAATAACATGAAAATAATAAATAATTCTAAAACTTTATTACCATTAGCATATAAAGCGATGCTTTTTGTGTAAGCAAATTGAGCTTAGGTATTTGGACAATGTCAAAACATTGTTACTTCACTGCCCGCATAGCAGCAGCCATATAGCGCAACGGTTAGAAGCTCCGACTGTCGTTTGGGCAATCGGGTTTCAGTCCTGGCTTGAGGTAGTTGCTAGTCTAGCCGCACTGATGAGCTGTGAAACAGCGAAACAGTGTGTGTGTGTGTGTGTTGTTTTTTTTTGTTTTTTTTTTGTTTTTTTTTTTATAGGGATTTAGACCGGAAGTCTAAAAGAGCAAAGTTTAATTTAATGCATTACTACTTTAAAGGAGCAGTGCTCATAGTACTGTAGATATATATTAAGCTCAATACACCCACCTAGATCAAATACAATGCAAAAACTGATATGACTGAGTGGTAAGAGCAACCCACTTAGAACTCTGCAAATATCTATACTTTGAATATACAGACAATACAATTCATGCAAAAAATAAGTATAAATATATTTAAACACCAATTTGGCATACAACACTCATTCTAAGTCAACATGCTATAACTTTTGTCTGTTTTTAATGGGCTAGAAAGTGTAGTGTTAATAATACAATAAAAACAAAAAATTTAACGTGTGTTACACAGACGCACAATATCTTGTCTGATAGTTTTATTAATACCAAGATTATTAAATTCATTTCAATATTTTATGTTTAAGATGGGGAAGGGGTTTGAGGTTTGTTCTATTGAAGAATGATTAGTTTTCTATGCCCCCCCCCCCAAAAAAAAACTCTTAACAAAAGATTATGCATCTACATCAAATTGGTTTATAAAATGATAATTAGCAAATTACTTATACTTTTATTCTTTATTCAAATTTACAAAATCATTTCAAGATTAAATTTCTTCTTGTTACTTACCACCTTCGACATTGTTGTTTTCTGCATTAGGAGATGAGTTCCCAAAAAAGTTCTGGAAGAAAAAAAAAAAAAAAAAGATAACATGGATTTTACAATATAAGTGTTTGTAGATGCAGTAATACACATGAAAAAATTTAAATGGCTTAAAATATTTCAATATTGGTATACATAGAAAGAGCTTGATGAGCTAAGAAAGAATCTTTTTAAATTTTTTTTTTTTTTACATGGAGTTCACCACTTATCAAGGCCCAATGGCCACTCAGGGATAAGGGTTATTGTGTGTACAGTAATCAAAGGGATAGTGTAGCAATAGTATTGGAGAATTGGTAAAGTGTCATTACTTGCGGGGGGCGGTTCATCAGGAATTTGTTTGTGTTGGACTTGAAGACATCCAGGTTGAAGTCGGGAGGGAAACAGGCAAGCGGAACAGAGTGCAGTTCTAAGAAAGAAGCTTTGTTCATGGTATCTACGTTTTGATTTAGGCACAGATAAGGAGTGGGGAAAATTATTGACAGTGGTTTCAGCTAGTCGGATGTTTTTTGAGAAAGATTGGCGAGGGGGGACCAGAGAATGGAGTTCAGACGAGCACCTGCCGTGGAAATAACGATAGAACAATGACAGGCTCGCTAAGTCTCTTCTGTGGGAAAAAGGTTGCAGGGTAGAGAAAAGGGCATCCCCCACTAAGCCACAAAGTCTATTTTGTACTCCGTCAAGGCAGGATAGGCTGTTTTTTGAAGCCCCTGCCCAGATGTGGCAGCAGTACTCCATCTTTGGACGTACTTGGCTCTTATATAGATAGAGAATTGCATCATTAGTGAGATATCTTCTGGAGCGGTAGAAGGATCCCACCATTTTCCCAGCGACCTTGGCCACAGACTTGATGTATGTGTTCCATTTAAGATCAGGTGTAAAGGGCAAACCCAGGAGCTTATCAAATCCTGGGGCCTCCCTTAGACGAGAGCCATCCATTTCAATTGATGCCAGATGGGGATCAGAGCGTTTATGATGTAGAGATAGGAGCTTGGTCTTAGATGCATTAAAGGTAACCAGCCACCTCTTTTCCCCACTGTACCACGTGCTTGAATTTTTTAAATCCAATTAAAATCAAGGAAGTTATGACTATTTTTATGCCCTGCGTGTTTGGATATTTTCCCTTCTTTAAGATCATTATGTATTTTGTCACATTTTTTGCACTACTTTTTCAGTAAAAATGCTATATCTTTGTTAAAACACAAGACTAAGCAATGAAATTTGCTATATAAGTGTATTTTTGTACAAAGAATATGAATATGCTACTGAAAATCTCCAGAAATGAATGGTTTCCAAATAATTTGCAGTAAATTAACAAATATGCTGCGATTGCTTAAAAATGCCATGTATTCATTAAAAGAAGTTAGAAACCTAAAGTTTAGTTGTAATGCATTTTATGTGCCAAAAACTGAAATCGAAATTTAGGATTGGTTAAAAATGAATATATTGCAATATTTCTTTGGTATTATTGCAGATTAATATCTTCTGTTACCCCCTCCCCATCTGACCACCTCTCAAAAAAAAAAAACTCGCTTAATTCTAATCCTAGGTATGAGTGGCAAGCCTCCTCCTAAAACCTTTAGCCTTAACAATAATGCTAAGTACAAGTGGCAGAACTCCCCACTAAACAAACTTCCTCTGTGAGCTCATATAAGCATAAAAAATTTTTACGCTTATATGAGCTCACAGAGGAAGTTTGTTTAGTGGGGAGTTCTGCCACTTGTACTTAGCATTATTGTTAAGGCTAAAGGTTTTAGGAGGAGGCTTGCCACTCATACCTAGGATTAGATATAGAATTAAGCGAGTTTTTTTTTTGTTTGTTTTTTAAGAGGGTGTTTGATACCCATTGTGAAACTTTAAAAGAATTATGACAAACAGACAAAAATAAATGTTATTTAAAAAAGTGACGTCCCTCTAACAGAAAACATGCTGCTTGGAAAAATATCAAGTATTTAAATTCTACTTAAATATAAAAAAAAGAAACAAGCTTTTGCTAAAGCTGACAAATTGTTAAAAATTTTAAATTAATGTTATTTTGATTTTTAATTACATTTCATGTCTTTTCCTACCATTGTTATTTTTTAACTGAGCACCTCCTACAAATATTTAAATATTGATTATTTTTTTTTTTTTATTTTATTTAATAATCGGGTAGATTAGTTTCCATTCGATAATAATTCACTGAAAACATTTTTTAAGGAACAAAAATTAGAAGTGTGTTACCGTTCGTACACGTAAACCAAAACAATCATATTTCACATTTTCGCTTGTTAAAATATTTTAAAATTTACTACTACCCAATTTTTTTTAAATATTTGTATGTTTGATAACAAAATAACTCTAACTAAACATGTAAGAAATTATTTTCATAACCAGATTTTTAATTAAAAAAAAATCGATTTGGAATAAAAATACACAAAAACAAAACATTTGTTTATGCCTCCGATGTCGCTTCTATGCATGCGTCATACGACGTCGTAACCTGATTTAGTTTAAAGATTTTAAAAAATGACCTAATTTCGTGTACGTCGTCTTGGGTCAGTTGGTTAGAGCGCTGGGTCATTATCTAAATGTTTTGGATTCGAATTGTGGTGTGAGATGTCTTCTTTTTTTTTTTTTTCGAGTTTTTTAAATTTTAATATTGAAGCAGGGTTATTTAAGCCATTTTTCACTAATGTTTGTTTTTCTGTTTGTTTTTTTGTTTTTATTTTTCCGATTTTTACATTTAACATCGTTCGTTTGCCTTACGTTAGTTTTTTTGTGTTTTTTTTCGATTTTTTTTAAAGTTTTAACTTTTTTTATATATAATATTTAATTTTTATTTAATATTTAAAAATATTTACTTTGCTTATTCTTATGTTTTGATTACCCTCCCCCCACCGCCCAGGTACCCCCCCCCCCCGCTTTATTTTTAAGATTTTTTAAAGAAGTTTTAGCGTTCGTTTTTCTGTTTTCTCTTTTTGTTTTTATAGTTAGTTTAGTTTTTTTTACTTCGCTTATTCTTATGTTTTGATTAACACCCCCACCCTCACCCGAGCACACACACCTCCAAACACTCGAGCAACGCCGGGTATCCCCCCCCCCCGCTAGTATATATATGAAAGTGAAAATGTGTGTATGTATGTGTGTATGTTCGCTTTTTGTGTATGTCTTCAAGAGGCTTTTTTCCGGAGGATTCTCGAGGCCGTCGCTCATTTTTACACCTTTTTAATATCACGTCTAAATGATAATATCTACGACTTAACAACGGTGGTCGCCTCTCTATTTAATTTACCTGACTTTGAAACGTTAATTATTCGACATTTTCAGATCGGCACGTGTTGCATTCGTTTTTCGGTATAAAAAAAGCGAAACTCGATTTGAATTACTGGCCCACGGCCAGTGGTCTCTAGAAAGCTATGTAACGTTTGGTCAATGTTGGCTTCGTCATATCAGACGGTTGCTTTCATTTTGAGATGAGACACTCCTCCTAATAAACAGAGAGCTGGTTTTCCCAAAAGTTAGTTAAAAACAAATAAACAAACCGGTTTATTGACCTCATTAAAAACTGTCCCACAGAAAATGTTAACTGCTGAATAGCTATTGCTTACGATCGCCGCATGTGCATTAAGATTTTTCGTATAAAAAAAAGCCAACAGACTCCCGGTAAATAAAACACTGTCCCACACTTAAAGTTCACGTCAATAACTCGTCAAAAACGGGCACCTGTCTTTTTTCACACTTTACTATTTTCCAACTGCACGTCAAGGCTTCGTTTTTTTTTTTTAAAACAACCAACGATTTTTCTTTTCATTTACTCAAAAACACATACACCTACAAACACCTGGGCAACGCCAGGTACTCCCCGCTAGTATAATAAAAGGGCAAAATGTGTGTGTGTATGTGTTTTGTATGTCTCGCAAAAACTTTCAACACACGTGATGAATCCTCACAATATTGGTATCATTTTTAAGCTCGATTCTTCGGACAATAAATATCGAAAAATTGGCCAAAAACATTCATTCCTTCACCCTAAACTGGGAAATTTTGTACAAGTAGAGGTCGCTTTTTTCGCTGACATTTTAACAAGTCATCGTCACCGTTGGATTGACTGTGCTTAATTTCAACACTCTTGACTTCCGGTTGTGCGATGGAGACATCAGCTAAGACGTTTTTTTTCTTTTTCTTTTCTTTTTAACTTCTTCACATCATGGGCTTCAGCCTGCCTGCCTGCCTACTACCACTTTTTTTTTATTTTCTCCCTCCTCCGAAGTTCCTTACTACACCTCCCAGGCAACACCGGGAACCCTCGATGGTAGAGAAGTAAATCTTAAACAAAAACCGACACTCGTATATTACTGTCACGATAAATCTTTTTGGGGTTTCCTTTTGAAGAGGGCAAAACAGCAAGAGGTGACGGTGGTGCAGTGGTTAATGACACCGATTGACAACCTAGGTGTCCCAAGTTCAAATCCAGTTCGTTCCACAAAAATCATTTTCATTGAGGACAGAGGTCTCCACAGTTTTGGAATGGAGGTGAAGGGGAGGTTGGGGGTTGGGAATTGCTAACTTTTTTTTAGATACACTGGCCAAAAAATAATTTGAAAAGAATATTAAAAAAAAAAAAAAAAAAAAAATGACCCAGGATATAGTTCATACAGTTTTGCTCATTAGCTTTACTTTTTTAGTGAAATTGGTTCTCCAAAATCTCAATCTTTTTAATCATTTTCTGAACAAAATGAAAAACCACTACTTTTTCCATAATAGTTCCATGCACTGGATTAAGGCTTTTGGCAGGTCATGGTTTGGAGAACCTGATCTAGGATGTTGGCAACCTTAATGTGGTCCCTCCTGTAAGTATCTAATGTCTTTTTAGAAATAATTTTGGCTAGAAAAATATCCGGGAAACCAATGCTAACAATAGAACTTTTAGATTCATACGATGTAATAATGATAGAGAGGATCAAAAATGTCAACAATGATATAATAACACAAAATAAAACAATAAAATGAATACGTATTATATATGTTTGAAGCGAAAACAATGCATTATTACAAAATAAACAGATATTTATTTTGTTTGAAATTTATATTGAAATTCATAAATATATTTCGAAGGAAACCTTCATCTTCAGTATGACTTTCTTTTTTTTTTTTTGGTATGTTGTTGCTGGAGCAGAGAATCAGCAAGTATAAGTTCGTTTGCTGTTCATACGGTAGTTTTTTTAAATCTCGGAACGGTGCGTTTGGTCATGTGGAATTCACGTTAAGATTTTTGTTCCTTAGAAGCGCTGGTTGAGTTTGAATAAAATGAATACGTATTATATACGTTTGAAGCCAAAACAACACATTATTACAAAATAAACAGACATTTTTTTTTTTTTTTTTTTTTTTTTAAATTTATATTGAAATTCATAAATATATTTCGAAGGAAACCTTCATCTTCAGTATGACTTTTTTTTTTTAAAGTAAAATAACATTAAGAAAATTCAACATTTCTGCTTTACTGTCATGGAGCTACGTTTTTGTTTTTTTTTTGGTTCCATTTTGAATAATGACTGATCATAGAATAAATTTTAATGATTTTCTTTATTTAATTTGCTTAAAAAAATTTCAGAGTTTTAACTTTCTTACAAAAAATGAAAATTTTGAAACTTTTCAGAAAAAATCAAAAACGTCACACACATTCTACTATCTATAAATTTTAAGTCATACATTTTGACAATTTCCATTCATTTAAGAAATTTTGGGTAGGAAAAAAAAAACTTTAAAAAACTTCTATTTTGTGTTATTAGAATTTTCTTAATTTTATTTTACTTCAATTTAATTCAAGTAATTTTTTTAAATTTTTTTATTTATTGTATTATCATTGTTGAAATTTGATTTTCCCAATTCTGAAATTGCATTGTCTCCCTGTTTTGTGCTCTTCAAAATAGAATCAAAGAAAGTTGTTCTATGACAGTAAAACACAAGTGCCAAAAAAGTTCTTCCATTCTTTATGGTTAGTTGTTGCGATGTCCATGGACAAGTGTGAGAAAACAAGCAGAGAAAACATTGCAGCTTCATGGAAGCATATTCATGACAATGGAAAGGTATACTGCTCCGATAAGCTGATAACCATAAAGTGTATAACGTATACGACAAACACTGTACTCATCCGATCAACAAAACTAGTGAAACATTTTAGACAAGTCTGCCTTACAAATGAGACAGAATCAGAAAACAAGTCTGCTACGGAAATAGCCCAAAAATGGCAACAAAAATACACCAAGAACTTCCATTGCAAAAAAAAAACTGGAAGAATGGGCCAATAAACAGCGTGCCAAGTATTTTCTGGAGGAATTCACCTAGGACTATGTGGATAAGGAAGGCTCTAAAGATTGGTTAAAAAGAGGATCGCCCCACTATTACCAAGAGACGATTATAATGGCTGCCCAAAATCAAGGCTTGATGACCAATACTTTTTTTTTTTTTTAAATCAGTGGTTTAAGCAATGACAGCAAGTGCAGGTTCTGCCATACTAAAGTAGAGAGTCTGAACCACTTGACATCTAGCTCTAAGGTTCTGCTGGGGGATGGCTATTATATGACGGGATACAATCGAGTGTATAAATATCTCCACTGGATCATCTGTAAAAAAAGTTCAATATTAAATGCAGCAACAAGTCCTGGGCGCATATACCAGAAAGAACAGTTGGAAATAAATCATACACTATCCACTGTAACTATCCAATCCTTACAGCTATGTACCTAAAAATATGGAGCTATTAGACCTGACATAGCGGTATGGCACAATGAGAAAGAAGCAACCTTTGTAGAAGTTAGTGTCCCCGATGATGCCAGGTTAAACAGAATTGAGAGGCGAAAGAAAAAATACCATGGTTTTATCTACCACGTGAAAAGAAACTGGAATCTTAGGAAGATTTCTATCATTCCAATTAGGAGCAATTGGACTTGTGAAAAAAAATTTCAAAAACTATCTGACAACTATAACCAATGAACTAAGTGCAAGAGAAATTCAAACAATTACGCTTAAAGGGGTGGTTAGAATCTTAAAAAGATCTCTCAGTTGGAATATCAGAGTTAGTGGGTGAATGTTTGACATCCGGTAGGATGCTTCACCCCCAGCTTGAACAAACTGATAAGAAAATTTTTTAAAAAACTTTAGCAAGTATAATTTATTTATTTTTTTGCGGACTATTACCCTCATCTTTTATAGTGGTGGTTTCACAACGTTTAGGACAACTATTCCTCTGGCCTTCATTAGGTTGTTAACCGTGCCCGTCGCATAGTGGGTAGAGATGTTGAATCTCTACAGTTCCAGGTGAGCATTGTCTGAAGATAGCAGTTTCAATCCTACCCAAAACCAGCCAGAGGATTAATTGGCCAAAACATAGTGAGACAACAACAACAACTATGGAAGGCAGTAATTACTGAAAATACAGTTGAAGATTATGCATTCCTATCCCATCATGAAGGCCAGAGGAATAGTTGGCCAAAACATCATTAAACAACAACTACAAAAGATGAGGATAATAGTCCGCAAATAAATAAATAAAAATATGCAAATTATTCATCTCAAAAGAATTCCAATAATTAAATATACTCTAGCAAGCACTTTAGTATAATCTGCTAAACCACATAAGTGATAACACAATCAACCTCCTACTAGAGTTTTGTTCCCAAGCATATGGTAAAGTTCTCTTAATGGATTGATGGATGGAAATTTTAGTATATATGAAATAATAAAAATAAAAAAAAAATAAAAAAACATTGGTAAACCTGGAAAACTGATTATATATATATATATATATATATATATAATTTTTAATTATTATAGACAGTATAAAAGTATATTGAATACTTTTATATCATTTTTATTCAAATTTACAGATCATTCAAAATGATTTTTTAACAGTCTACTGAAAAATGTTCTTATTAAAATTATCGGTTTCTGACTAATGTGACCATTAGCTTTAAAACGGTCCTATTTCACATTCTATAAAAATTAAAGGTGCACCTTTACTATATAGTGTATAGTACTATAGGGTGTCATCCAACCCAATCATGTATTTTAAAACAAATGCATTTCAGGAAAAACATTATTACGCACTTAGGTGTTATGTTGAAATGAGTATAAATGCCAAAATTTATGAAACATTGTCCAGGAGAAGACATGCTAGAGCTAATTTTCGGGAAAAAAAAAAAAAAAAACCATGTAGTATTATCGAGAATAAGTATAATGGTAAACTTGAAATCAGTTATCCCCCCTGATTTCAATTATCTAAAGGGTTAATTTATAGTGAAATACACCAACTTTGAAAAATTCTGTTTAATTATTTTTCTACTAGACCATTTTTCGTAATTTTTGGAATTTATACTAATTTCAGCATGACATGTAAGTACGTAATAATGTTTTTCTCTGAAATACATTTTTCCAAAGATACCCTATAGGAAAGTTGTGGCAGTTAATTATTAAATTAAAAAACTTAACTTAAAAATTAGGAAATAAAATCATTTAATTTTTTTAAAAAATTATCAAAAGAATATATCTTCACGAGAAAACATTTCCAAATTTGTAATTGATGATTACGTTTCTAATTGTCGACATTTTTCAAATTTTATTTTAAAAAGACATTAAAATGAATAAAAGATGTTGGCACTTGTTCACTAGTGCAAAGGTACAACTTTTTTGGTTTTCACTTCGGACATTTGGAGAGTGGATAGCAAGGGCAGACAAATGCAATTTCAGGACTAAATTGAAAATCTTACAACAATAAATGTATGTTGTTTTTTTTTTTAATTAGATTTAAGAAAATCATAACACAAAATAGTTTTTTAAACACAAATTAAAGTTTGTTTTTTTTGTAACAAAGCCAAAATTCTGAAATTTTTTAATATGTATTTTTTGTTTGTTTTTTATATAAAGGAGTCACCACTTATCAAGACTTGGAGGTAATTCAAGGATAAGGGTTAATAAGTGTGTAGTGATCAATAGGATAATATAGTAATCGTTAGTAGCGGAAATTTGGTACATTGGATTACTTAAGGGGATGGCTTATCAAGAATTTGTTTATGTTGGACTTGAAGACAACCATATTGTAGTCGATTGGAAAGCAGGGAAACAGAAGACAGTTACACAGGTTGGTTGGTTGTTTTTGTTTTACGGCATATCAACCTTTTTCAGGTTATTTAATGCCGAATCTAGTTATTTTGAGGAACGATTTTTAATGGAGTATATATATTTTTTTAAAGTCAGATTCTATTTAACCCATAGTTGGGACCCTAACAGGTACTATCACTCCGGGTCAGAGTGGACCTGGGAGCAATGGCAATTAAAGGGTGGCTCCACACTCCCCAAGGCCCGCAAGGTGGGGCCTCACCATCGGATATAGTTTTAGGTCATATCCAAGGCCCAGTTCCACAGGAGTGCAGTTAAAAAAGAAGCTTTGTTCATGGAATTTACGTTTAAGTTTAGGCACAGATAAAGAGTAGGATAAATTATTAATAGTGGTTTCAACTAGACTAGTGTTTTTTGTGAAAGTTTGGCAGGGGAAACCATAGACTGGAGCTCAGATGAGCACTTGCCATGGAAATAACGATAAAGCAGAGACAGGTTTGCAGCTTCTCTTCTGTGAGAAAGAAGTTGCAAGGAAGGGAAAAGGGTGTCTCCTACTAGGCTACGAAGTCTATTTTGAACTCTGTCAAGGCAGGATAAAGTGCTTCTAACAGCTCCTACCTAAATGTGACAACAGTACTCCATCCTAGGACATACTTGGTTCGTATGCAGGTAGAGAACTGCATTGGCAGTGAGATATCTACTGGAGCAGTAGAATGATTCCACCATTTTTCCAGTAACCTTGACAATGGATTTGATGTAGTAAAGATCAGGAGTAAAGGTCAGACCCAGAAGCTTGTCAAAACATGGAGCCAATTCATTTCAATTGATGCCAGTCGGAGGTCAGAGCATTGATGATGGAAAGATAAAAGCTTGGTTTTAGATGCATTAAAATTAACCAGACACCTTTTTCTCCATTGCACCACGTGCCCAAGATCAGAAGCCTTTGAAATGGTTCATAGATGGTAGTGTCGTCAGCAAAAATGTCTATGAATGATCTTAGGATGTGATTTGGGCAATCATTTATGTAGATCAGGAAGAGAGTTGGGCCAAGGACGGACCCTTGAGAGACTCCAGCATAAAGCTTCTGATTTCTGACCATCAACCACTACTCTTATAAACCTATCAGAGAGAAATGATTTAATAATAAGACATTTCCAGCTATACCATAGCTGGAGATCTTGTGGAGTAGACCTTTATGTCACACTCTATCAAAGGTCCTTGATATGTCAAGAGCAATTGCCCTCGAAAGGAAATCTCCATCGAGAGATTTGCTAATCTTGTGAGATATAACTGTTAGCACATCTGCAGAAGCCATATTGCATGTCACTGAGGAGGTCATTTTTGCTGAGGTGGTTGACTACTTCTGTTTCACACAGATTCCTGCGACTTACTCATGACACACGGGAGACTTATTGGTCTATACTGTTGTTGAGAAAGTATTTGTTACATATCTATTGAAATAAAATAAATATAAGGAACTTATAACACAAAATATAGTTTTCTGCTCCTGATGTATGCTTGTCTGCTCCTGCTATGCACTTTCCAAATATCTCAACTGAAAACCAAAAAAGTCATATCTTTGCATTAGTGCAACGATGTCGAGTTATAAAAATCAATGTTAAAAACATTTACGGAAAGATAAATTTGTAGAAAAGTTAACAATTTTTATAAAAAGTAAGTAAACAAACATAAATTCATTGGATTCATTTATTTTTTTTTTTTTTTAAATCTCTTCAGAAAAATATTTAAACCAGTAACAGATTAGAGTTTCGTTTCCAAATGTGTTTTCTTCTAAATAAAACTAAATTTGTTAAGCTGATATGCTTGTTGTTTTTACAAGAAAACTTAACACAAAATCATTAAATATTGGAAAATCTCACATGAAATAGATACTGGCTTTTTTTTTTATTACATTTTCACCCCAAACAAGGCAATATGCCTTTTCTGGAAATCTAGGGTCAAATGTCTATATTAGTTTGGCTGAGTTGGAGAAGAAATACAATAAACGTTATAGAATGGTTATAATCTTTAGTAAAAGGAGGCAAAAAATATCCAAGAAAGCGAAAAAGAGTTGTTTTTTTTTTTCGAACTTTTTTTTTTTCAAACTGTTTTGTTTTAATAAAATTATATATATATATATATATATATATATATATATATATATATATATATATATATATATATATATATATATATATATATAAACAAACAAACAAAAGAGAGTTAGTCTGGATTTTTCCACTTCAACAATTTTTTTTTTTTTTAAATGAAAGGAACCCTCCCCCTCCACACACACACACACACACACACACACACACACACACACACACACACACACACACACACACGAATAGAATAGAAATAAATTGTTAAAAATGGAAATGGAAAAAAAAAAAAGCTTACAGTAAAGATAGAAATGTTACAAGACCAAGAATTGATAGTCTATAATAATGAAAGGAGACAAAATTGGTTTTCAAATGTTTATTACACTCGAGTGATTCTTTTTAAGTTCCCTACCTCCATACTGGAGTTAAAATAATAATAATAATAATAATAATAATAATAATAATAATAATAAAAAGAAAGAACGGAAACAAAATGTCTGGAAAATGTCTCAAAATCCATATCAATATAAAGCTACAATTTTATAGAATAAGATTTTAGAGTAATTCTTTCTTCTTTATTTTTATTACTTTTTTCCCCCAGCCTTTTTTAAGCTTAAAAGTGTGTTGTTAAGTATCAATGTAATCCGTATTAAAAAGTTGTTTTATACAATGTCTCCTTTTTTTTTATTCATTTTGTTAGCTTTTTTTAAATCTATTTCTTTTTGCATGTGTGTGTGTGTGTGTGTGTGTGTGTGTGTGTGTGTGTGTGTGTGTGTGTGTGTGTGTGCGCGCGCGAGCGTTTGTTTTTTTAATTTTTTTTTTTTTTTTTTTTTTTTTTACAGGGAATATAAAGAGCATGGGTCTCTAAGATTCACCGGGATATTAATTCAGAACGGGATCACATGAATGGGAAAAGTAGACAGTTGATACTTGACTCTTGAAGTTTGATCAGGTCAAAAAGAAAAACAGAATTTTTATTTTTTTTTTTTTTTATGATTTCCCCCCCCCCCTTTTTTAATAAAAGGATCCAAGCATATTTATTTTTAAAAGGAAAAATAAAATTATTTTCACAACACAAAAGAAAGTCGAAATAGATGAAGGGGGATGTACTTTCAATGTCTTCAAAAATAAATTTAAAAACTCGAGGAATATTTTTCATTAAACATTTATAGATTACATCATTTCTGAAAAAAAAAAAAATGAAAATGAAATGGGACCTGTTTCAATTTATTCCATTTGAAAATTTAATCATTAAAAATTGATCTTCTTTAAAGTTAATAAAATTGATGACAGAAAAATTTTATATATTTACTTAACACAGACAAAAATAAATATTTTTTATCTTAGCTAATAAAATTTAAGTATTACTAAAGGAAACCCAATGTTGCCCGGGACTGAATGAGAACCTATGTGTATTTCTGCTCCTAGCTCTAAACCGTATATTACTATTATTATTCTCACAATTTTCAAATTATATAAAAAAATAAACAACGAAAAATGTTGATGAATTGATGTGATAATATTTAAGCAAATCTTCAGGAACAGAGATCAAATACACACAGAAAAAAAAAAAAGATTAAAATGCGCTAGCATACCAACTAAAAACTTACATTTAAGAAGTTGATTTTTAGGGGTATTCGAGTTTGTTTTGAACGAATATCACTTTTAAAATTGCCGTCAACAAGTAGTTTTTTTTATGGTATCAAGACCTTTATTACCCTATTGTTTTCATTGGTCGCCATGATTGTTCATCTACACGTGCATCCAGTTTTGTGCATGCAGGAGCAAACATGCTCATGAGCATGTTTGTTCATGCACGTGCAAAATTGGATGCGCGTGTGGACGAACAAACATGGCGACCAATGAAAACAATAGGGAATACATTGGATAATAAAGGTCTTGCTATCATAAAAACTACTTGTCGGCATTAGTTTTCAGCATACCCGGAAACCCATAAAATTCGTCATTTTAAAGATGAGTTTTTAGTCAGAAATAAACTGCAAACTAACCACTTTAAACCATCGCGAATTATTCAAAATTGAAGCAATAAGAAATATTGGCATTCAAAATTGTGTCTCCATTACAAGTGGCACTTGTATGATGTGTTGTCTTACAGTAATCACGTGATTAAAATTTTCTAAGACGAAACCAAACCAAGAAACACAGAGACAAAAGGTCGATGAGAGCCATATAAATTATTTTTGTAAAAATGTTTCTGTAAATTAACATATTTATTTAAAAAATATCAGTTTGCATTCGGTGCCTCAAATGCACGTCACAGATTTGCCCCCATTGTAGAAGTAACACGATGTAACTGCAATTTAATTTAATATTAATCATTATAACTTGTGTACTATTTAAAAGAAGAAGCTTCAAATAAACTAGTAATATTTAAAAACAAATTTTCAGCGTATGAAAATAACGAAAATGCAAGACTAAAATCGTGTCTACATTATCGACGCCTTAAAATAACCTTCCTATGTAGTGATCATTCTGAAAGCGAAACGTGTTTAATAAATGTAGCAAAAGTCCAAAAAGAAAATGTGTTTAATAAATTTAGTAAAAATTAAAAAAAGATTTTCATGAAATTTTCAATACTTATTCATTTTTAAATTAATTTATATTTTAAAGACAGTTTTTGTTAAATATATGAATAGAAGTTTGTTTTTTTTTCATGTTAGAAAAATTTTAATTAAATTTAGACTGGACAAAATTCCAACATTTTATAATGAAGAGTTAAAATGATTGAAAAATATCTATTCGGTACTTGTGCAGAATTTGAACAAGATGTAACCAACTGGCCACTCAGCTTTGCTTGGAACATGCCGCCTTTTGCCAAGCATCGCTAATGATCAAAGCGTAAATACTGAAGAAAACATTTAAAAATAATAAAATCACCAGAAAAAATACCAAATAAAAATATATAATGAAAATAAAAAAGAAACAACGACCTAAGGTAACAACTTTCGTTTTATTCTTGTAACAATTTTTTAAGTAAAAAATAAATAAATAAACATGTCGCATTTTTTTTTTAACCATTTTTTTGTGTCAAATAAAATTCAACAAAATTAATAAGAAAAACATTTTGTGTGTGTTTTTATACTTAAAAATAAAAACCACCACAAAAAATAAAGCACTTTTTATGTGTTTTTCAAGTAATATTTTGCAGTTTTATATTTTTGTAATGGTACATGTACAGTTTAATCAAGACATTAAAAAATGAAAATATCAAAAAAGGTTTATTGTACATATCCATCTTGGACTGAAGATCTATGAAAAACAATTTCAATTAATTTGATAGAGTGGGTTTTTTTTTTTTTTTTTTACAGCAGAAAAACACATTTATAATGCATACACAGCTTTATTTATTTATTATTTTTTTTTACTGCAGAAAAACACATTTATAATGCATACACAGCTTTATTTTCTCATATAACCACCGTACGCACTCAATGGACTTTACCACAGAAATTTGGTTATGATCATTTCTGAGCAAAGCCGAGCGGACAGTGAGTTACGTCAGGTTCAAATTCTGCACAAGTACCATTTTATATAGATATATATAAACAGCCAATTTTTATTTCACTTAATTTGAAGTTATTAAATAAAAAATATACATAAATCAATATTATTGTTTAAAAAAAGTTTTTTTCTCACTAATATATAATTAGTTGAACTAAAAAAAAAAAAAAAACACAGAAATCTAAAAAAAAAAAAATAAATAAATTTTTAAATGGTTTAAATTCCAGTTTTCCACGATATGACGCTTTAAACATAGAATTTTGTAGCAATACTTTACAATTAAAAAAATATATATATATTTGCATATAATATAAAAATGACTATTTGCAATTTTTAAAATAGCAAATTCAACCACAACCTAAAAATATTTTAATTACGGTTGGATTTTTATTTGTACCATGTGCAACTTGATTTTAACAGCTTTACTTCCATTGTTCATTTTTAGCACTTTTGATCGTCTGTCAAATTTACACACAATTTAATTCACACATATAATGATGACAGCATCAATTCTGCGTAAAAGGTTAGCGATTTTACTCAAAAGTTTTGTTATACCTAATTTATGGATATCGTTTTTTATTATATTAAAAAAAAAAATTTTTTTTAATTTTCTGCAAAAATCAGTTTATAGATATTCTTATATTTTGACCTATGTTTTCGGTAGGGAGGGGAGGTGTCTTCCAATAAAGTAACGCGTTTTATTTCCGAAAACTTTCAAAACTGGAACTCATTTGGATTATTAAATACGCGATATCGTACATCTTGTATTTTTATAATTTTCAAGTTATGAAAGAGAAAAAAAAAACGATAAATAAGTAAAACGCTTTTGCTGTTTATGCCTGCTTAAATGCAAATACAGACCCTGCAAAATCTTCTAATACATAATTAATATCACCACCAGACAGATCAATGCAATGTTAATATGAAAATTTCTTGCTTGCATTTATTTATACCTTAAAAAAAAAAAAGAAAAAGAAAAAGGATTCTAACCGGACAATTGGTGATTATTTAGAATTATATTTAAAAAAAAAAAAATTGAAATTAACAAAAATACAGAAAAATCTTTGTAATGTACATATTCATCATGAAACAAAGATATCATGTTCCAAAAATCAAGTAAATTTTTTTTTTTTTTTTGCTTTGTTTTCAATTAAGAAAAAAAATCAAACTATGATGCTTTTAGCGATTAAAATGTTTCAGTTATTTTTTATACAAACAAAATCTTGATAGTTGAATCAAGTTGTCAACCTGGAATTGTAAAACAAAATGGTGGCTCCTGAACACATTCATCTCACTTCATTAAATTTGATTTTCTTTATTAAAAAGTTTTTTTAAAAAATCAATTTACATGAGTTTGGAAATATGATATCTTCGTTTTCTACTAAGTATGTACGTCATAAAGATTTTTCTGTACTTTTCCTTTTAAGTGTAATTCTTAATAAGCACTGGATAATCTTGTATTTTGTTCATCATAATATAGGAAGGCCATTGTGTGTGTGTGTGTGAATATATATATATATATATATATATATATATATATATATATATATATATATATATATATATATATGACTACTTCATTTAATCACATAAATATACCGAAAGTATGGGACTTATGCGTAAACTTTAAGTATTTACTTCAACAGTGCTCAATACGTAGGTAGAGCTAGGTAGTAAGTTATAAAATATATATGGTGATTAAGCTACACAGAATATTCCGCATTTCATCCACACTAAGATTCATCAGGCTTAAGTCTGATGAATTCTAGTGTGGATGAAACACAGAATATTCTGTGTAGCTTAATCGCCATGTATATATATATATATATAAAAGAAAAGTTAAATCATGCAAATTATAATTTATAAAATGTATTGTCCAAAAAGAAAGGAATACAACATTCAAAAAATTTTCTTATTCCATAAAGTTACAAAAATCAGACATTTTTTTATCAGAAGAAAAAATTTCAGAAACTGCAAATGATACCTTTGCAGAGTTTACATCATCAGATTTAGTGTGGGCCAAAGCTGATCATGATTAAAAATGTGAATAAAAATGTCACAAAGGATCAGATTAATATGAGAGGGGAGAAATTTTTAATGCATGAGAAGGTCAGTTTCATTCAATTTTTAAATGTTTGAAAAGCATATTTTACTGAAATTATCAGTGTAAAAAAAAAAAAAAAAAAGAGAGAGAATAAAAAGAGAAAGAAAAAAGAAAAGAGAATAAGAAAAGAAGCAAAAAACAGACAATGAAAGAAAAGTGAGCGAAAAAATAACAAATGAAAATCAGTGAGATATTTTTAAATGCAGAGAGAAAACATCAATAAAAAGAAAGAAAACAATAAAGAAAGGAAAAAGATAGAGAATAAAAAAGAGAAAAACATAAGGAAAATAGGCAAGGAAGGAAAAAAAGAAAAAAGAGGGTGAAAGAAAAGAAAAACAAAGAAAGAAAAGAGGAAGAAATAAAAAGGAAAGTAAAACAAAGAAAAGGAGATAGGAAAAGAGAGAGCGGGAAATAAAGAGATAGGAAAGAGAAAAAAGAAAAAGGGAGAAAGAAAGAGAGGACTGGGGAAAAGAAAGAGACAAACGTAAACAATAATTTATTTTATTGGTTCATAATTTTGAAATCTTTCAAATTAAAAAAAAAAAAAAATGTCCTTAGCAACTTTCCAGATGAATTCTGGAAAAAAATGTTACTCCAGCTGATATAGTTTTTTTTTTTTTCTTTTTTCTTTTAATGAAATGAAACATAAAATCCGCATGAAGTATTTAAATCTATACAGTTACAAAAATTTCTTTTGAATGAAAAGGTATAAATATAAGATAAAATACCAAGAGAAAGATTAGTTTTGTTAAAAATAGAATTATTTGTAAATTTAAAAGTGATATCTACTTTCTGATATAAAAGATGTTTTGTGAAAACAAAATCAATTTTTTACCCAAAAATACAATTGTCCATTTAATTAGTATTTAAAAGAAAAATAAAAAAATAAAAATAAAAATCAGACATTAATAAGATAAAATTAAAACCTAAATTCATTAATTAACCGTTGAATTTTCATGGGTCTTTTTGGTTAATAATATGGGGTGATTTTTTAAATTGACAACTTCATTTTTTTTTTTAATGCAAATTTGGGTACTCTCAGTTATTTCGAGTTCAGCTTGGTTTTGCAAATAGTCATGTGGTTTCAGCAGGACGAAGCCACAGGACACACGGCACGCAATGCAATCAGTTTATTGAGAATTAAGAAAAACATTTGATGAACGAATAATTTCACAAAATGGACCTGTCAACTGGTAACTTTATTTGTACGATTTAACCATATTAGATTATTTTCTGGTGGCGACATGTAAACTTCCATGTCTATGCTGACAAACCAGACACAATAGACCACTACATAGACAATATTTTCCTTTCCGTTCTTTTCTGTTCTCTTTCCTCTCTCTTTGCCAAAATACAACCTAATTTAATGCAAAAAGTTTGTGAAAATTGGGCCTCCAGATAATGCCATGTACGCACAAGCCACCGGGTGTCTACACCTGAAATTGTATTTAAATTATAAATGCCAAAAATTAATCTTTGGAATAAACAAAATATTTGCAGAATAAAAACATTTTTTTGTGATTCATTTCAATTTATAGTTCACCTCCCCTCTAAAAATGAAAAAAAAAAAATCCTTCATTTGCTTGAAAATAAAATTAGAAATGATACTATTATTCTGATTAATAGACACACAAAATTGCATTTACAAGTTATAGAATAAGCATACGCATTACAAATACAGGTTCAAACTACACAAGTACCAGCAAATTTATACATACATATACATAAGCATAAATATATATACGTATGTATTAATTATGGGACGATTCTAATAGTTTTCCTGATTTCGATATAACTAGCCTGGGTGCCCAGTTTTGCCCGGGTGTTTGGAGGTGTGTGGTGAAAAATAATAAGCAGGCAGACTCAAATCCGTACAGCGAAGGAGGAAAAGAACGTAAACAAAAAAAAAAAAAACGTGATGAGTTTGCTGTTGCATCCATCGCCAAACTGGAAGCGACATAGGTTTAAATTAAGGCTAGACAATCGAAAAGAGGGGATGACTTTCGAAAATATCGGCGAAAAAAAAAAAAAAGCGACCCCCTCCCTGTAGAAAAGTGCCCAGTTGAGAGTGAAGGAATTAATGTTTTTGGCCAATTTTTCAATATTTGTCGTCCGAAGGGTCGAGCTTCAAAACAATACCGATCTCATGAAAATCTGTCGCCTCTGCCGAAAGTTTTAGGCAAACATACATACATTTAAACAGATAAGATTTATATAGTAGACTAGTATTGCTCGAGTGTTTGTAGGTGTAAAAGAAAAAGAAAAAAGTGTTTTGAACCTGTGACGAACCCGAAGGTGGGAAAGAAAGTGAAAGAAAACATGAACCTTTACTGCAATGCCTGTTAAAATTTAGCGATGTCAATGAAAAAGTTGACTTGCAGAAACAAACATTGGCTGCAAACCAGTTCAGCTTTCCGCCATTTCGATGTTGAGGAAAACCAGCTTCTCCACAAAAAGGGAGTGCCCAAATGAATAGCAATTGTCTGACATGAGGGTATTTCCCCGACATTGATCAAAGCTGATTGCTTTCTGGACAATGGGTGGGGATGGGTGATGAGAGAGAGAACTTGTAGATATGCAATTTCAATGTTTTGCCGTGGCTCTGCATTCAAGGGTGTTCCTTAATATTTCAGCTGTTTTCGTTATCATTGTTCATTCTGTGATTATGATACCATTCTCCCAGGGATTGTCTTCTTTTTTGGTGGGGATGTAGTGTAGTACCAATTATTATTATTATTTTTTTATTGGAATTCTTTGAGAATAAGGCCAGAGGAATAGTTGTCCAAAACGTGATTAAACAACAACTATGAGAATGAGGATAACAGTCTGCAAATAAATAAATAAATATACCATCACTAGTATGTATATTGTCAGATGAGTGCTGGCTCTTATCTAATTACCATTCATGGATCCACAGATAAATCTCAAGTTTTGTAAGTTGCAATCTTCTAGAGGTTGATGGTTCAATTCTCAGTGTAAGCAACACTTAAAATACAATTGTGAATTACTTAGGACTCCTACACATTCGTAGCTGACAAAACGAAAACATGCTACCCCTATAGATTAAATATTGCATCTTAAAGAGTCAGAGAAATGACATTTCTCAAAATTATTGCTAGTAAATCATTACTCCCACTTCCAACAGAAAGGAGAAGGCAATCTCTGGGAGGATGGTATCATGATAACAGAACATACTACATTACCCCGTCCACATCTACCCCCCCCCCCAAAAAAAAAGTATAAGGTAAAGTCTGGAGGGTGGTATCATAATAAACAGACAGATACTATACTGCTCCCAACAAAAATGGAGGAGAGAATATTAGGTAGAGTGATATCATGAATACTGAACTGATACTACACCATGCACATCCAATGGAGAAGACAATCCCTGGGAGAACGGTATCATGATCACAGAACAGGTACTACACTACATCTCTCAACAAAAAAAAGAGAAGACAATCCCTGGGAGAATGGTATCATGATCGCAGGACAGGAATTACATTACATCCCCCCAACAAAAAAAAAGGAGAAGACAATCCCTGGGAGAATGGTATCATGATCACAGGACAGGAATTACACTATATCCCCCAACAAAAAAAAGGAGAAAACAATCCCTGAGAGAATGGTATCATGGTCACAGAACAGGTACTACACTATATCTCCCAACAAAAAAGGTGAAGACAATCCCTGGGATAATGGTATCATGATCACAGGACATGAACTACACTACATCCATAAACAAACAAAAAGGAGAAGACAATCCCTGGGAGAAATGGTATCATGATCACAGAATAGGTATTACACTACATCCCCTACCAAAAAAGGAGGAGACAATCGCTGGAAGAATCGTATCATGATCACAGAACAGGTACTACACTACATCCCCCAACAAAAAAGGAGAAGACAATTCCTGGGAGAATGGTATCCTAATCACAGGACAGGAATTACACTACATTGCCCAACAAAAAACGGAGAAGACAATCCCTGGGAGAACGGTATCATGATCACAGAACAGATGCTACTCTACATCATCTCTGTAGAAAGATACCATGCATTAGATAAGATGGGAGAAGGTAGAGGTGTTGCCTTTAATATATCTTACGAAAATTAAATCCTATGATATATCTGGATTAATAATCAACATAAGCAGATCCTTTCTGGACAAGAGAAAAATCCAAGTTGTCCTCAATGGTCATACGTCCAAACACCACAATATTAATGCCAGTGTACACCAAGGGTCAATACTCAAACCTTTATTATTCCTGATATTCATAAAAGATAAAATTGTGTCTGGGATGGGTACATTTGCTGATGAAACCACGCTCTATAATAGACATGAGGAAAAACATGAATGTACACATATCCAAAGCAATGGTAAAAGCTGTACAAAATGACCTTCAGTCTATAGTGGAACGTGGCCGTAGACGGATGGCAACATTTAATGTTGCTAAGACTAAACTGCTTTCCTTTAGCAATTACAAAAAACTTCTCAACCACTGATTGCCTTGACAAATAACATCCTACCTCGAAGAACATCTTTCAAACTCGTTGACCTTATATTCACATGCAACAGGAATTGTAACAAATACATTGAGGACATTGCCAAGGCTGCTGAAAAGACGGTGGGTTTCCTCTACAGTACTATAAAATTACTTAGACCAAAGAGTATTCTATATCTTTAAAAGGCTACAATTTGCCATGCATGGAGTGTTGATGACACATCTGGATTGGTGCATTTACCACTACTCTCTCACTCTGACACAGGATCTAAAACAGAATCTCAAATCTAATAAGTTCCCATACTATCAGTCAAGCTCCAGTCTCTGTCCCATCATCACAATGTCGTATCCCTCTGCTTGTTTTACAAGTACTTTAATGAAATGTGCTCTGATGAACTCATAGCATATGTGCCCTTTTGACGTACATACTCCTGACTAACCTGACAAACAGTAAAATCCCGCCCCTTCACTGTTGAGGTTCCTAGATGCTGGAAAGCCTTCTACTCTAATAGTATTTTCCCTCAGACAGCTGAACTTTGAAATTCCCTCCCTATTTCCTGTTTCCCTGATTGTACTAATTTACAGAAGTCTAAATGTAATGTGAACAGACATCTCACTGCTTAACTCCTCATAGTTTCTTGCTAGACACAATCTCAAGTAATACTAATAGCCTCGTACGTCCAAGTTGGGTGAAAAAGAATATATATATATATATATATATATATATATATATATATATATATATATATATATATATATATATAGAGAGAGAGAGAGAGAGAGAGAGAGAGAGAGATAGAGAGAGAGACAAAAAAAAAGAATGTGGTCTCCTGTAGAATGTGTACCCAAGTGAAGGGAGATGGTTTTGACAACAATACGTTTCTGAATTTTTTTATATAACATGCGTGGCATAACGGATAGAGTAGTTAGTAAAATGTGACAGTCTTCCGGAGGCTGAAAGTTCAATCCTCAGAGCAGGCAACACTTAAAAAATACAATTGCGAATTATTCAGGATTTCTACCCAGTCATGGCTGAGGGAACAAGAGCATGCTACCACCATGGATTAAATAAAAGGTTCTGTTTGAAATTTCATGCAAATTCCCAAATTCAGCAGAAAGATTTCCATGTTCGAGAAGATAAACTTGAAGATTGGCGGTAACATCAACCAAAACATTGATGAGAACAGTAGTCCAAATAATGCAAATAATATGAATTAGTTTTGTTAGTTAATTTCAGGGAGGTGTCAGTCCTTCCACATACAGCACCTGGTATTTCTAAAATGGTCACCCATTTGGTACTAACTGGGCTCAATCTTGTTTAACTTTGGTGATCTAACCTGTGTCTCAACATGATTATAGTCATATAGTATCTTTGGGGTAGTGTTTACATGATGGCAGGGTGTGTTCCAGCTTTGCCTAAGCGTTTCTATTTAAATATTAAATAATATTTTAATGTCATAAAATGTAGACCTGGAGATATGTTCTCTTCTAAGTACATCGAAACGCATTAAAAAATATATATATCTGTGTCGAACTGCCTCTTCTTTCATAAAAGAAAAGAAAAACTTTTTTTATTACAAGGTAAAAGTTTAGTATACAAGGAATGAATTTAAAAAAAAAAAAGACTGCAGTAAACAAGAAAAAAAAAACAAACGAAGCAATTCTTTTTTTTTATTTGTTTTTAAATAAAATAAAAAAATATTGTTATACTCCACTTCATTTTTTTTCTTAAAATTTGGTTATATTTTTCCTTTTGCAAAAAAAAAAATAAAAATAAAAAATAAAATAGGTACAGTACGCATCGGAAATGGATCATGTATAAAGAGTTCATGCTCTCTTTTTCTCTCATATATATATATATATATATATATATATAATTTTTCTTGATATTAGACCTTGTTTTTGTCAAACAATATCTCAATAATATATACTAGCGGGACCTGTGGAAATTCCACAGCAGACTCTTTCATATAAAATATATTCATGTTGACATTCTGTGGATGTTCAGCATAAATGGAGACGCCCTGATATTATTGTAGCTCTTTTGTTAAAACTACAAAAGTAGCTAGCAGGGATGCCCAGCATAGCCCGGTCATAAAATGTTTAAATATAGTATCTTAATTTATGCAGATTTTGTATATATTATTATAGAGTCAATTTTCTATTGATTCTTATATATTATAAAGTTGTGATTTCAAAAATAAAAAATATATCGATATTACTTAGGTGTATCAGCTTGAATCGAAACCGAAAGCAATACTTAAGAAAAAAAATATGTGTGTGTGTGCGCGCGCGTGCGTGCATGCGTGCGTACGTGCGTGCGTGCGTGCGTGTGTGTGTGTGTGTGTGTGTGTATTAGTCGAGCAAGTAACTGCTCATCAAAACTCAATGTTACTTGCAGACTACTATTGAATAATAACGCCGTAGGTACTGCATGAAAAAACAAATTTTTAATTTCCTTGCCAAATATTTAATGAATTCCTTTGGAATGGTGATAATAATAATCTCCATGTTCTTCTGTTTCATTTCAGATATTATTTTATATAATTTGATATAATATCGATTTTGCAAAAAAAAAAAAAAAAATTTTTTTTTTTTTTGCAAAATCGATTCTTAAGGGTTTTCCAACCGGGCAACTATTCATACTAATATAACATAACATTTAATAACTGTCCACTGCTACTATTACTGTTACTACTACTTTTTATTTCTAACAGCATCAGACTGACTGCTTGCTAGAATTATTGATGCTACCCTTTTCATTCTCACTTTAAGAGGCTTATGATATTTTCTTATCACTTGCACATTGATTTTTACAGAGAGAGAGAGAAAGATATATGGATAGATAGAGAGAGGGGGGAGGTGAACGAGGAAAGTAATGAAGCTGTAGGTACAGTGGGTACCTTCAAACCGTTGTGTAAAACGTCATCATTAGAGACAATAAGTAGTGGCGTCATCATTTTGTGTGTTTGGGTCAATTTCTATGGAAGATCATTTATGCAGATATTTATGAATAAATAAAATGTACAATAAAAAAAAAATGGATGAAAAACAATATAAGACTTACCTTTTATAAAACAAATAGATTTTTAATAATGAACTACACAGACGATAAATTAATTTTAACCTGTTCTGTTGCGACATGTATCTAAAGATATTGCAGCTTATGATATGGTTAAAATTTTAACCAATGAAAAATAGAAAAATGATATGGTTAAAATTTTAACCAATGAAAAATAGAAAAATGATATGGTTAAAATTTTAACCAATGAAAAATAGAAAAATGATATGGTTAAAATTTTAACCAATGAAAAAAAAAAGATAAATAAACCTATGAAGAGAAAAAAAAAACCTTTCAAGACCAGTTAAATTAATTTATCCCTGACGATGAATCCTGAAAGATTGGAAAGTACTCGGACTTTTGATAAATATGGTGAATACATCAACCAGTCCCACCAGAAGTGAAGAATGTTATTCAGAAGTTGGAAAGGATCGAAAATAGAATTAATAGACAGAAAACGTCTACTTTATTTAATGACGTATGCCATAGAGAAAAAATGCTGCCTGTATATATAACTTTAGTTCCTTCAGCTATGATTGAAAAAGAAATCAAAACTTATAAAGAATTCTTGGAAAAAAATCATCTATTACAAGAACTGGAAGGTCATAATAACTAAACGACAGTAACCCGGAAGAAACAAGATGTAAGCGTGGCATACAAAATAACACATACGCTATCGCATTAATATATATCTTTTAGATACTTTTTATCCAGAAATTTAATATATTAAAATATATCAACCAATGGCAATGTACATATACCAATGAAAATTAAAAATTAAGCCGAGTAAATTGACTCAAATATTAAGCTTCATGATTATCATTTCTGTAATTGAGCATTCATTTAAAGTTTTCAAAACCAAGACAGCAAAAAAATTTTTAGAGCATCATGTTGTGTATTTTTTATGAAGGTTACAATTGTTTTGACACCATTTGGACAATTTCAAGCTTTATGTTACTCAAAAATATTCCAAAATAGCATCTCATCAGACGTTTAGAAAATAAAACACTGATTAATATACATATCTGTTGTGTAGTAACACAATAGTAAAAGAAGAAAATCAAGTCGAGATTGGTTTAACAAATGAAGTGTATTAACATCACAGGTACAAAGGTAGGATTGGTTGGTTGGTTGCTTTTGTTTTACGGCATATCAACCCTTTTCAGGTTATTTAATGCCGAATCCGGTGATTTTGAAGAAAATTTTTTTAATAGAATATATTTGTTTTTTGCGTGTCAGTTTCTATTTAACAGGTACTACCACTCCGGGTTAGAGTGGACCTGGGAGCAATGGCAATTAAAGGGTGGCTCCACACTCCCCAGAGCCCGCAAGCTGGGGCCTCACCATCGGATATAGTTTAAGGTCATATCCAGGACCACAAAGGTAGGAATACAGGTATAACTGACTAGCGCTCAGCTAGGCAATGGAGTACTATCGCTCCTTCTCACAGGTGTAGACATTAATGGCACTATATATGTGTATATAGTGAGAACCGGTGTAATTTCCCTTATGCATAGAAAAGCCGGTATAACAATATCTGAACGGATTTTGATCTTATGGTACCAGGCCATTGAATCTACCTCCCTCTCAACATGTTTTTGTTTGATTTTTCTGATAGCCCTGGAATTTATGGACCGCCCTATTTTCATATTCCTATTTTTTTAATTTCAATTTCATGTAATTATTTATCATTATGTTACCTTACTCCTCCATGTGTTTCTGACCTAATTAAATTTTTTTACTAAATTATTTATCAAGGATTTTAAGTTTTAAGATGTCGTCAATTATTTTGAAAATAAATAAATCATTTAGGAAAAAAAATTGGAATCAGAAATTTAGAACTGAATTAGTAATTGCATCAAAATTTGAAATTTAACATACAATCAGAAACAAAAGTTTAGAACAGAATCGGTAAATGTATTGGAATCAGAAGTTTAGAACAGAATTGATATTTGTATTAGAATTAGAAATTTAGAATAGAATTCCTATATCGGAATCGGAAATTAAAGAAAAAATCGGTAATTGTATTGAAATTAGAATTTAACACAGAATCAGTAATCGTATTCAGGCAAGAAATTTAAAACAGAATCATTAGTTGTATCGAAATTGGAAACTTAGAACGGAGTCAATAGTTGTATCGAAATTGGAAATTTAGAACAGAATCAATAGTTGTATTGAAATTAGAATTTAACACAGAATCAGTAATCGTATTCAGGCAAGATATTTAGAACAGAATCATTAGTTGTATCGAAATTGGAAATTTAGAACGGAATCAATAGTTGTATCGGAATTGGAAATTTAGAACAGAATCAATAGTTGTATCGGAATTGGAAATTTAGAACAGAATCAATAGTTGTATTGGAATCAGAAATTTAGAACAGAATCAGGGAATGCATCAGAATACAAAATTAAGAACAGAATCAGTAATTGTATCGGAATCAGAATTTAACACGGAATTTTAATTGCATTCAAACCAGAAATTTAGATAAGAATCAGTAGTTGTATCGAAATCAGAAATTTAGATAAGAATCAATAGTTATATCGAAATCAGAAATTGAGAACAGAATCAATAGTTATATCGAAATCAGAAATTGAGAACAGAATCAATAGTTGTATCGGAATCAGAAATTTAGAACAGAATCAATAGTTGTATCCAAATCAGAAATTAAGAACAGAATCAATAGTTGTATCGAAATCAGAAATTTAGAACAGAATCAATAGTTGTATCGAAATCAAAAATTTAAAACAGAATCAATAATTGTATCGGAATCAAAAATTAAGAACAGAATCAATAGTTGTATCGGAATCAGAAATTTAGAACAGAATCAATAGTTGTATCAAAATCAAAAATTTAAAACAGAATCAATAGTTGTATCGGTATCAGAAATTTAGAACAGAATCAAAAAGTTGTATCGAAATCAGAAATTTAGAACAGAATCAATAGTTGTATTGGAATCAGAAATTTAGAACAGAATCAATAGTTGTATCGAAATCAGAAATTTAGATAAGAATCAATAGTTGTATCGAAATCAGAAATTTAGATAAGAATCAATAGTTGTATCGAAATCAGAAATTAAGAACAGAATAATTAGTTGTATCGAAATCAGAAATTTAGATAAGATTCAATAGTTGTATCGGAATCAGAAATTTAGATAAGAATCAATAGTTGTATCCGAATCAGAAATTTAGAACAGAATCAATAGTTGTATCGGAATCAGAAATTTAGAACAGAATCAATAGTTGTATCGAAATCAGAAATTTAGAACAGAATCAATAGTTGTATTGAAATCAGAAATTTAGGACAGAATCAATAGTTGTATCAAAATCAGAAATTTAGAACAGAATCAATAGTTATATCGAAATCAGAAATTTAGATAAGAATCAATAGTTATATCGAAATCAGAAATTTAGAACAGAATCAATAGTTATATCGAAATCAGAAATTTAGAACAGAATCAATAGTTGTATCGGAATCAGAAATTAAGAATAGAATCAATAATTGTATCGAAATCAGAAATTTAGATAAGAATCAATAATTGTATCGAAATCACAAATTTTGATAAGAATCAATAATTGTATCGAAATCAGAAATTTAGAACAGAATCCATAGTTGTATCTGAATCAGAAATTTAGAACAGAATCAATAGTTGTATCGGAATCAAAAATTTAGAACAGAATCAATAGTTGTATCCAAATCAGAAATTAAGAACAGAATAATTAGTTGTATCGAAATCAGAAATTTAGATAAGATTCAATAGTTGTATCGGAATCAGAAATTTAGAACAGAATCAATAGTTGTATCAAAATCAAAAATTTAAAACAGAATCAATAGTTGTATCGGAATCAGAAATTTAGAACAGAATCAATAGTTGTATCGGAATCAGAAATTTAGATAAGAATCAACAGTTGTATCGGAATTGGAAATTTAGATAAGAATCAATAGTTGTATCGGAATCAGAAATTTAGAACAGAATCAATAGTTGTATTGGAATCAGAAATTTAGAACAGAATCAATAGTTGTATCGAAATCAGAAATTTAGAACAGAATCAATAGTTATATCGGAATCAGAAATTTAGAACAGAATCAATAGTTGTATCGAAATCAGAAATTTAGATAAGAATCAATAGTTGTATCGGAATCAGAAATTTAGAACAGAATCAATAGTTGTATCGGAATCAGAAATTTAGATAAGAATCAATAGTTGTATCGGAATCAGAAATTTAGAACAGAATCAATAGTTGTATTGGAATCAGAAATTTAGATAAGAATCAATAGTTGTATCGGAATCAGAAATTTAGATAAGAATCAATAGTTGTATCGGAATCAGAAATTTAGAGCAGAATCAATAGTTGTATCGGAATCAGAAATTTAGATAAGAATCAATAGTTGTATCGGAATCAGAAATTTAGAACAGAATCAATAGTTGTATTGGAATCAGAAATTTAGATAAGAATCAATAGTTGTATCGGAATCAGAAATTTAGAACAGAATCAATAGTTGTATTGAAATCAGAAATTTAGAACAGAATCAATAGTTGTATCGGAATCAGAAATTTAGAACAGAATCAATAGTTGTACCAGAATCAGAAATTTAACACGGAATCGGAATTGTATTCAAACCAGAAATTTAGATCAGAATCTGTAAATGTGTCAGAATCAGAAATTTATAACAGAATTGGCAATTATATTGGAATCACGGAAAATTTTAGAATTGTTCCATAATCATCACTAATATCTAGGTTATAAAATCAAAACAAGCTTATCAATGATGTAAAATAAATCTCTTTAACGAATGTTAATGTGCAAATATTGTCATCAATAAAATCTATTTTTAAGAGACATTTAGAAACGCTAAAAGTAAGTAAATTAAAGAGAAAGGAAAGAAAAAAAATCAAAGGAAAATATTTCTGACAGAAAAAGAAGAGGCCATTTGTAATTAGAAAAAAGAAAAACAAAAAACAAGGACAAATCTTATAGAGAAGAGAAATAAGTAAAACAGTTTAAAACGTAACGAGACAAAAACAAAATAAAATAAATAAATTGTGCAGAAAGGAAACAAAATTTGATCAAGCTTATCTAGTTGCAACTTAAAAGAAATTTAAAATCATTTAATCTCACAGCGTTTTCCACGTTTTAAAGGATACCAGTGTTAAATCTTTAAGAAAATTGCAAATGGATATCTGAAGAGATATACGAGACTCGCGTGCATTAAAATATCTAAACAATTGCACAACAGGTTTCTGTATGAAGCTTAACTCGAGTATATTTAATAGAAACAGTGTTTTGCAGACGATAAGAAGAAAGAGATCAGACAACGTATTTGCTACCAGAAAATATTAGGAGAAAATGGTTTGGGTAATGGCAAATCAAGCCTTTTTGTGCTATTTGATGGTGAAGATTAATATTAACATTTTTTTTTTCGGCATTCACAATAGGTGGGTTGAATCAGCTTCCCCTGAAGGATAAAAGCCGATTCATTTCATGAGAAAATAAAGTTTATAAGCAGTCACCAATCACACATGTAACATATATATATGACTTTGCAAGGATGCGATATAGGTAAAATACTTTTGCTTGTTTTCTTTTCCTTATAAGGGAAATGGTTTCCATAATGTTTTATTGCTAAAGTGTTTTTATTCAATAAGTCTGAAGAAAGGCTGTTTTTATGGAAATTTTCAAACGACAATGTTTGAATTTGTCCGAATAGTCTTGAAACAATTATAACTAATGATGAAATACACTATTTGTTGCTATCAACCCATTCTTTGATGTCTTGGTTTTTGTTAAAAACAAAATATATATATATATATATATATATATATACCATTATATAAAAATCATTGTGTGTGTGTGTCTGTGTGTGTGCTCCATCCTCATAGGTTCCAAAACAGCTGAACCTATCTTTTGCGAATTCCACGCAAAGGTAATTTATATGTCTGGCAGTGTTCTTAGATATATTTTCAACAGATGGATTGATATTCATTCGAGAGTATCGAAAATCAAAAAAAAATCTGATCTAAAAAAATAGTATTTCTCTTATAGATATAAAAGAAGAATATTTATAGGGGAATATTTTACGTAACACCGGCCGGTGTTACGTAAAATATCCCCCCCTGTAAAATCTTTTCTTTTTTATCTATAACAAGAGAAAAATTATGTTTAAGATCATCAAGCCCAAATATCAGTTGATCTGATATTGTAAATAAATACAGACAGAATTTGATTATCATTATTATCTTATGTTTTTTGCGAATTAGTCCACCGGACAAATTATTACTCGTAATATATAATAGAGGATCGATAAAAATGCATATGCAATCTGCATAAATTAAAATATCATGTTTAAGCGTATTGCATAACCAGACAGCTAGTATATATATATATATATATATATATATATATATATATATATATATATATATATATAATAATTTATAAAATATATATGGCGATTAAGCTACACTGAATATTCTGCGTTTCATCCAACTATAGGATTCGTCAGGCTTATGCCTGACGAATCCTATAGTTGGATGAAACGCAGAATATTCAGTGTAGCTTAATCGCCATATATATTTTATAAATTACTAACTAGCTCTACCTACGTATTGAGCACTTTTGAAGTAAATACTTAAAGTTTACGCATAAATCTATACTTTCGTATAGTAAATTTATGTGAATAAATGAAATATATATATATATATATATATATATATATATAGAGAGAGAGAGAGAGAGAGCTCACGTGAATAGATCGTGATATTAAAATCACTTGATTACTCTCGACCTTCTTGAATGACATTTACGCATTATATAAATGTTAATTTCAACTGTATTCTCACTGCAGTTCACACTGGCTGAGGGGTTTGTTCCTTGCTAATAGAGTCAGATGCGGCTTCGTGACTAGGTTTAAATTTCTTGACTGACGCTAATTGCGACTCCCTTCACTGATGTTTCCCGAAAGGACGAAACATTAGTGTCTGTAGGAATTAAAATAATTATAGTAATAATTATACATATATATATATATATATATATATATATATTCATCCTAAAGCAGCAAAACTGAAGCTAACCTGCCAGGACACACACACACATATATATATATATATATATATATATATATATATACATACACAAATGCAAGCATATTTGGGCATATTTTATTGGTTTGAAAATATACGTTGTTGTTTACAAATTGCCATAAAATTTTAAACATAGAATAGTATTACACTTTTCAAAAAGCCTGCAGATTTCCAATGTAGTTTCATCCCATAGAACCAAAGATATGACCATTTCAATATTCAATTTAACTACAAGCATAGATATATATTTCCCCAAAACCTCTGGTCTGGACGGAGGGGGAGACTATAACTTGCTACTATGGTTTCGAATGCTCTGAAATAACAGCAAGAGGAGACTTGATTCCAAATATTTCTCGTATGTTAAACATCCCCTCTTTTAGAAATAGGGTGTGATTATAAATATCTCCAGTATCCAATAATCCTTATACACTGCGAGTACCAAAAAGCTGTGCTGATTTTATAGGAGCATGTCCAAAGAGTTTTAACTACATTGTCATGGAGGACAACAACGTTATTAAATAATGTAAATGAATTTTCTGTGCGGCTGAAGAAAACAACACTTAAATATAATACGATTATATTTAAATGATAATTATTCTACTCGAGTAAATATTTAAAAAAAAAAAAAACGAAAAATTATTACATTAGAACATATTTTACAAAAAAAAAAAAAAAATCACTCTAAGGTGAAGTAAAATGACGAGCCAAATGAAATTCACACGAGGGCCAGATTCGGTGTGTGGGCCCTGAGGTTCCCGGAAAGAATAGATATAAACTGAGGCTGAAGAGAATCCAATATTTTTCCACCATAAATTGGTTCCCTTATATCAGATTTGAAACTGACGGTACCAATGTTTTTCTGACCTTCAATTATATATATATATATATATATATATATATATACTCGGGGTTTTTTTATTCAAAAGTAATGGACGAGGTTGTTAGATAGTGCTCAATAAAAAGAGCTGATAATACTTGTTTATTGTTAGATAAACATGCTCACATCTCGCTGCTACAAACAGTCACTTGTTTCAATCAAACAACAGATATCATCAGGCAGCGACTTGACTATTCAAATGTTCAATGAATAAATGATTATTCATTGAACATTTGAATAGTCAAGTCGCTGCCTGATAATATCTGTTGTTTGATTGAAACAAGTGGCTGTTTGTAGCAGCGAGATGTGAGCATGTTTATATAACAATAAACAAGTATATATATATATATATATATAATTAATTCCACAATGTACTGTATTTTGTTACTAATTTTTAATGCCATATCCTGGGGGTCTACTGTGTGTTTGTATGTATATATATATATATATATATATATATATATATATATATATATATATATATATATTAGGGAATTTGTGGCCTTTACTTAGAAAAACTGATTAAAACTAGATGGTGGCTTATTGTCTAAAAAAGGGTTGATGCATAAAGCATCCCATAAACATTTTTTATCGTTGTTTGCTAGTCCCCTTTAGTTATCTCCCTTTTTAACTCTCATATCAACTGAAACTTGAAAAATAATAAAAATATGTCAGGAGTCGGCAACCTTGTGGAGCGCGAGTACCAAAAAGCTATGCTGATTATATAGGAGGGAGTCCAAACAGCTTTAACTACATTGTCATGGAGGACAACAATGTTATTAAATAATGTAAATGAATTTTCTGTGCGTTTTGAAGAAAACAATTATTAAATATAATACGATTATATTTAAATGATGTCAATTATTTTGCTATAGGAATATCAAAACAAGGACAAAGAAAATGAAAAATTGTTACATATTTTACAAAAAACCTTTATTTTACAGCAGGTGGAGTAAAGTGGTGAACCAAACAAAATCCACTCAAGGGACAGTTTGGTTCATGGGCTGGAGGTTGCCGATCCCTGGTCTATAGTTACAGAAAATCAACCAGTGATGTGATTTTTATAACATAAAACCAAGTAAATAATGTATTTGTATTCAGTCTCCAGGCAATATATGCACAATAACGAAATTGATTAAAAGTCAAGAAATATGTATAATTAAAACTATTAGGGGTGGGGGAAAGGAGTCTAGTTGAAAAGAGAAAATAAAAATTATGTTTCTTAATTTTTTAGATGAGGACTGATAATTTGTATGATTTTGACTAGTGTTCTCATCTTAAGTGTTACTTTCACCACGTTTTCATCGATGTAATCTACAACCTTATTTATGTGTATTCACAAGAACCGTTATTCTTTTCTTTTTTTTTTTTTACATGGTAGTCACCACTTATCAAGGCCCGGAAGCCACTCGGGAATAAGGGTTATTGTGTGTACAGTAATCAATGGGATAATATCGTAGTAATCGTTAGTAATGGAGATCTGATAAAGTGTCTTACTTAAGGTGGCGGTTTATCAAGAATTTGTTTATGTTGAACTTGAAGACATCCAAGTTGTAGTCAGGTGGGAAACAGGCAAACGGAAGAGAGTTCCACAGGCGTGCACTTCTAAGAAAGCAGCTTTGTTCATGGAATCTACGTTTTGATTTAGGCACAGATAAAGAGTGGGGAAAATTATTGACAGTGGTTTCAGCTAGACGGATGTTTATCATGAATGATTGGTGAGGGAGGACCAGGGATTGGAGCTCAGACGAGCACTGGCCATGGAAATAACGATAAAACAAAGACACGCTCGCCACATCTCTTCTGTGGGAGAGAGGTTGCAAGGAAGAGAAAAGGGCATCCTCCACTAAGCTACAAAGTTTATAGTATACTGGATAAAGCACTTGGTAAAAACTCAGTTGTAAGTTGCACTCTACTGGAGGTTGAAGATTCAATCCTCAGTGCAGGTAACACTCAAAATATAATTGCAAATTACTTTGTACTTCTATCCGGTCATGACTGACGGAACAAGAACATGCTACCCTTGTGGATCAAATAAAGGGTTCTGTTTTAAATTCGATACAGATTTATCAAGTTCGACAGAAAGATTCCCAAGTTTGACAAGACACACATGAAGAAGATCGGAGCTTACATTGACTGAAACGTTGTGAAAAAAAGAAAACAGTCAAGATGAGAACAATAGTTCGAATAATAACCCTAACCCAACATGAATAAAATAAAAGTTTAATGTTTTTATCAAAATTAGGAAAACATATTTGTATTATTTGGACCACACTTCTTATTATTCCCGCACTAAATGAAATGCTACCCCGCAGTCAAAAGTTGACCTCATTAAGTCATTAAAACGTGCACCTGCCAATTTAAGTAATCAAATAAATTCAAACGTGTTTCCGTTAGCATCGTGCGGTGGCGCAATGGTTAACGTCGCACTTTTTTTTTCCCCCCCACTTTAATTTACAACTTTGCCTCAAGGGTTCGGGTTCGATCCTCATACTTACCTACCAAAACATTTTTTTTTATTATTTTAACCCCTCCGGAGTTTTGATTTACCCAAAAACCACACACACCTCCAAACACCCGGGCAACGCCGGGTACCCCTCGGTAGTATATATATATTTCCAATATAGCTGATTTAATTTCCTTCAAAGACTTGTCAATATGCCTGCAGTTGTGCTGTTCAACTGCACTATGAAGTGGCCTGCAATGTAGAATGCCACGGTTAGAACTTGATTTTAATTTTAAGACGGTAAATGAGCGTAATCCTAAGTTGAACACAAGTTTGGTTTTTTTTGTTTTTTGTTTTTTTCTACTCATGTTCATCCCTTACAAAGCATATCACCACTTGGATGTAAGGGGCTACTATTTGTGGTCATGTCTAGGAAAGATTAACAAGATGTTGGTTATGTTACATTTAAACTTTTGCATATCAGTACAGCTAGGAAAGCAGGCAGTAGGAAGGGAATTCCAAAGTCTAGCTGTTCGAGGGAAGAAGCTATTAGAATAGAAAGCTTTCTGGCATTTAGTATATAGAGATCCTTGTTTTATTTGTTACCATAACAATATTTCAAACATTTTTCCTTTCAACATTATTCCAGTGTCTATTGTTGAACTCTGTAATTGCTGAATTTTGAACTTAACATTCTATTTGAGCCCTGGGGGTATACTATTCATATCCAATTCTCCAGAAATTCCAATCTATTCAGCAGACCAAGAGATGAACGGAATATAGAGCCACTAATAAAAGAGAAACTTTAATCTTTAGTCTATTTCTCTTTGTCTGTCTATCCATTCCACTTTTTCTCAGAAACTACTGGTCCAATCTGGCTGAAATGTCATACGAATCTTTGTTATGATAATGTGCAGCAAACTAAGTATTATGGTATCTGTTTGATGCACAGTAGGGATTAGTATGGATTAGTCACTACAATTACACATTTATTTTAGAAGTTTTCTTAGAAAATACTTGGCTGATCTGACTGAAATTTTGTATGGACCTTTGTTATGATAAGGTGCAACGAACTAAGTATTATGGTATCCATTCAATGCATATAAAGGAAGATTAATACGATTAGTTACCAAAATACAACATATATAATCTAGAATTTTTCTCAGAAACTACTAGTCCATATGGTGAGGTCGTCAGCAACGACCTGAGTTCGCGCCTATGTCGGAGCATGTCACTGATGAGATGCAGTACATATCAAAACCCACTTTGGATCTGCCGTTGTTCGTCATTGATGCAATTGTGCGATTCAATCTAAGTCTGGGTTCTAGCTTTATCATGAAAAAGTATATGTGAATGGGTATTTTATATATATATATATATATATATATATATATATATATATAGGAAATTTATTACTGTGAGTCCAGAATGAGTTTACAAATTGTTTCAACTAGAGGAAAATCCTCAAAGAGAGGAAAAATCCAACTAGCATCATCAGAATTCATAGATGGACTAAGTTATAAAGTCAAATAAAAATGGAAAGATCGTAGATAAAGGGGAGTTAGAAAAGAAGGGGGAGTGGTGGGGAGAGGACGTTGGAGTTTAAAGTAGTAGGAGTGTATTAAAAAAAAGAGAGGGGTTTATAATTAAATATTAATTATGTGTAAATTCTTATATGCGTGTTTTTTAACGGTTTAAACTTAAAAGACGCTACTTTTGTTGATAACGGCATAAGTAACAGTTAATTTAAAGGATCACCATGGCAACAGGTTGGAGAGTTAATGTTAGTGAAGGAACGGGTTGAAAATGGGGTTTAAAGTAATTTAGCCGGGCGGGGAGAGATTGTTTATAAAATGGAAAGAAAAAGAAAAGGAAAATTAAGTTAATGAATTATACTTTACAGGTTTATTTTAATAGTGTAATGATATATATAATTAAATATAATAAATAAATTAGCCGGGCAGGTAGAAATAATACGTTACAGGTTTATTTTAATATACATGGATACATGTTTTGTCATATCTACCGCTCATCATATATATATATGTATACATGGGAAAAAGGAAAATTGCAGAGTTGTTTGTTCATATGTGTTAATCCTATGAAGTTACAGTGTTTAATCACAAGTAGAACTGTAAAAAGCCATACAGGAGTGTTTATAGGAGCCCGATGAGATATAATACCTGCATTTTGGGGATTATCCGTGATTTTTGTTCATTTTTGGCTAATTTTTGGGTAAATTTGATCCATTTTGGACCCTTAAGATACCTTGAAAAGCCCTATATAGCTGGGATAGCCAGTGAGAATGTTAGATTTAATGATATAGAGCCATTTATGGTCAAAAATTGCACCCTGTGTGGCTTGGGAGGTGCATTTTGGAAAATCCGTGATTTCCGACCATTTTTGGCTAATTTTGGGGTAATTTTGACCCATTTTGGACTCTGAGATACCCTAAAAAACCCTATACTTGTGGGATAGCCAATGAGAATGTTAGATTTAATGATACAAATGCATTTATAGTCAAAAAATGCACCCTGTGGCTTTCAATAAGTGATTAAGTGTGTTCGGGGGCGAAATTTGGGCCATTTTCACGCGTCGACGCTGTCAAATCACGTTTGGGGCCAGCGACCCTCCAATTTTGACCCGTTTTGAACAAAATCACTTGTTCCCATCTATTTACATATAAATGAAGGTAATAAGCCACTTTTGGCATTTATTTGAAAAATTTTGTTTCTATAGTCTACCCCTATTTGTTTCTATAGCCTACCCCGTTAACTTAGTTTTCATGATAAACCAATAAAGTGTGCATTTTATCCTTGTTTTTAGGGTCAATCTTTCACATGAAATGGTTGCCAGTAATGTTGAATCCTCCCCCCCTTATATCACATCTATGGTTGCCCCTACCTCTTCTCTCAGCTACTTCTACAGAGTGGGCCAAAAAGTGCAGTAATTTCGGTATGGATCCTAGGTTATATAATGTGATTTTGCTATTAAAACCTAGCCTCCTTAGAAATAAGAGGAGGATGTTCTGTTTTTCTTTCTTCACCCAGTATTGTTGCACTCAACCTGATTCACATATAAGCATACACTAATATAATGTATACATATATTTTGGAGGTAAAACATGAATTCAGCCAACACAGAAACCTGTCCTTTATGTAAATGAGAGAGACTGTGGTGGTTTCAGCAAAAGGAGCTGAAGGCATCAACCGTGCAAGTATCACAAGAGTTGTAAAAGTCTGGGTTGAAGCAAGAAATCATGTTCACAAAACGTGTTGGCTAAACCAGATTAACAAAAAGAGCATTGCTATTGCCTCCAATAAAGGTGATTCTACTCGAGCAGTGTAAAGGAGGGCTTATTCTGTGGAACTGTTACTGTGAAGAAAAAAAAAAAAAAAAAAAACTGACAAAAAGATTTTCTACGTGAAGACAGAAGCATTTGTTCAAACTATAATTGAAAAACAAAAGAGGATGACTGAGCCACTGCTGTTCAAAGTAAGATCAAATATTTTTGGTGATGCTCTTCACGCAACAAACTGTGTTTACCACGAGTCATGTAGCATCAACTTTCATACAATGTGGAATATTCAGACAATTCACGTTAGTTGAATCCACCAAAAAAAAAAAAAATGGAAGACCAAAGAACTGCGATCAGGATAAGGAATTTGAGCATGTTTGAACAGCTAACAATACCGAAAAAAAAACCCTGTGACATTCTTTGTGAATACTACAATTCACATTGCCCCTACCTCTTCTCTCAGCTACTTCTACAGAGTGGGCCAAATGTGCAGTAATTTCGGTATGGATACCAGGTTATATAATGTGATTTTGCTATTAAAACCTAGCCTCCTTAGAAATAAGAGGAAGATGTTCTGTTTTTCTTTCTTCACCCCGTATTGTTGCACTCAACCCGATTCACATATAAGCATACACTAACACACTGTATATATATATATATATATATATATATTTTGGGGGTAAAACGGAAGCACAGAAACGAGCAATTCTCCAAACCACAGCAAAACTGATCAAAACTGATATCAAGAAAACAGTTGAGCCAAAGGAGCATATGTATCCAACAATCACTGAACTGAAACCAGCACCTGCATTAAATTTTATCCCAACCAGTTTGTTGGGAAGGGCATGTCCAGAAAGGTTGCTGGCATTAGACAAGCAGTAGTTCAAGCGGCGTGCCCAAGCTTGGCGTTGTGGTGCAAAGGAACCACTTGTATAGATCATGATTCATAGTAACTGTTTGGAAAGATGAAATATCCTTAGGTGTACATGCAGAAGGCATGGACTAGAATGTAACAGTGCATGTGAACATCGCCAAGATGGCAACTGTGACAATATGAAAAATGCTCCAATCATAGATGATGAGGAAATGTTAACAACTTGGAAAAAAAATATTATACCTTATCTGAATTGGGGTGGGGTAGGAGTAACCTTATATATAACGGGTGATTCAACATTATCGGCGCCATTTCTTGTGAAAGTTTGACCCTGAGAACGTGGGTAAAAAATGCAAAATTGAAAACTAAGTTAATGTTTTAAAAGATAAAAAATGACTCAAAATTTAAAACATGTTTGGCTTCAAATTTTGAAACTTTTCCATAGTCAAATCTTGTCGGACGTTTAGTATGATGTAGAGTAGACCTAACATAAAACCATAAAAAGGACAAAATGTTGCAATGTTTTTGTGTCATTTGGTGCATCGACACATCTATTAGAGAACCCATACCTCAATAATATAGATTTTCTTATCTAAACTAATAAATGGATCATTATGCATTTTGGAAAATATACAGATTACACAGTGAGTAACATGGCACGTTATTATTTTTTTGTAAATTTTAACATTTAAGGGTGCATGCATATATATATATATATATATATATATATATATATATATGTATATATATATATATATATATATATAGAGAGAGAGAGAGAGAGAGAGAGATAGGTTGGTTGGTTGGTTGGTTGTTTTTGTTTTATGGCATATCAACCCTTTTTGGGTTATTTAATGCTGAATCCGGTGATTTTGAAGAAAAGTTTTTTAATAGAATATATTTGTTTTTTGCAAGTCGGTTTCTATTTAACCCATAGTTGGGACCCTAACAGGTACTACCACTCCGGGTCAGAGTGGACCTGGGAGCAATGGCAATTAAAGGGTGGCTCCACACTCCCCAGAGCCCGCAAGCTGGGGCCTCACCATCGGATATAGTTTAAGGTCATATCCAGGCCCCCCCATTGAGGGACTTTTACCCTCTGCAGGGGGGCAGTCGGTGTATTCTAATGCCCCACCGAGAGGGCCGAGAGATAGATAGATAGCTACAATAGATACAAGATTTTCTTTCCATCAGGAGTACCTATATCAAACAGATTTTTCCTTTTTGTTTTATAATGGGGGGGGGGGGGGTCCTGGACAAGTACCGTACGAGATAAACAAAACAAAATTGAGCCAAGACTGAGACTGGGGAAAAGAGAAAAAAGCAGGAAGAAAGAAAGATAAATAAAAGTGAGAGAGAAGAAACAGAAAGAGAAATTAAAAAAATTAAATGAAAAATACGATGTACGATTTGGCAGAAATAAAGTGTTTTAAGAAGAAATTTGATTTCAGGATATCTGACTTCTAATGATAGATTAAATTCAAGGCAAGTATCTGAATTTTCAAATAGGAGGTTGGACTCATATTATGTCCCCTAAAAACCCTTTAAAACATTCCAAAGAAACTGAAATTTGGGGGATATTTATCAATAGTGTTAACATTTCCAAAACAATCAGAGAAATCTAAGTTTTTAAAAAAGGGCTTCCATCTGACCCCCCACCTCCTTTAAAATCCTTTCCATAAACATTCACGAGTTAATCTCATCTAGTTGAAAACACTATCAATAATTTCCCCCACTCTTTATCTGTGCCTAAACCCAAACGTAGATTCCATGAACAAAGCTTCTTTCTTAGAACTGCACACTTGTGTAACTGTCTTCCGTTTGCCTGCTTTCCAGCTGACTACGATATGGTTGTCTCCAAGTCCAATGTAAACAAGTTCTTCATGAGCCGTTTCTCTTAAGTAATCCAATTTACCAGATTTTCACATCTAACGATTACTATGATATTGTCCCTTTGACTATTGTACACTCTTTAACCCTTATCCTCGAATGGCCTCTGGGCATTGATAAGTGATGATTCCTTTGTAAAGAAAAAAAAAACTAAGTTAAACTAAATATAGCCCACATTATTACACATTAAGCATAGCAACTGGACAACACATTGTACAAAATACCAAATATTTAAAAAAGATAATCCCAGGAATTTTGGTTTACCCATTATGTTCTCCGGATCTCACACCAACAAGTTACCATCTCTTTACAAGTTTGTAAAACCATTTGACTGGAGTTTAAAAAGCGATTGTTTTATTTATTTATTTTATTTTTTATTTATTTTTATTTTCATTCAAAACAGTGTTTTTTTATGAATATGGCATTATAAATCAGTTGAAAATATGCTGGAGAATCGAGGACATTAGCAATTAAATACATTTGTTTTGTAACTTTTCTTTAGCTTTATTCACGGGAATTTTTTTTAAAACTCTTTCTCATCCCTAACAAGGCATATTGCCACTTGGATGTAAGGGACTACTATTTGGAATTATGTTAAACAGTGAAATATGGGGAGTTGAGCAGCAACATGTCTGTTCAGATTATTATTATTATTATTATTTACACTTCTGCAGGTTAATACAGTCAGGGAAGCAAGAAACAGGTAGAGAATTTCCAAGTCTAGCAGTTTGAGGAAAGAAGCTATTAGAGGAGATGACTTACTCACATCTAGTGACCTCTACTGTGACAAGGTGGGATTTTATTGCTTATTATGTTAGTCGAGAGTATATAATAAAAAGATGCCGAAGAGACAAAAATGTTAAAGAGTTCATCAGAGCACATTTCATTAAAGCACAGGCATGTGATATTGCAATGATGGGGCAGAGGTTAGAGCTTGGATGATAGTGCTATTAGATTTAAGACCCTATCTAAGAGGGAGAGAGACTAGTGGTAGATGCACCAGTTCAAATGGAGCAACAATATTTCATGCATGAGTGAATGTTAGCTTTGAAGATGGTACAGGATACTCCGAAATGTGAGTAATCTTTTAGTACGATAGAGAAAATCCACCTTCTTTGCAGCAGCCTTGGCAATGTCCTCAATATAGTTGTTCCAATTCATGTTGATTTTTTTTTTTTTTTTTTTTTAGTTTTAAAAAGCAGGCAGAAATTTTACCAAATATAAGTACCAGAGTTTAAGAATTCTATAATGTGTTCCAACAAGTATAATATATGATAAATTCAGAATTTTTATAAAAATCATAAAAGAAAAAAAAAAAAACTTTGATTCAAAATAAAACGTATTAAAATTTAAAAGAACAAAATTTTCATTTTTTTTTTTTTTCTTCTTCAGTATTTTATGTCATACATACATCGAATAAATTACTGAAAAAGTATTTGATCAGAATAATAAGTCCCAGAAGCCTTCTAAATTCAACAAAGTAATGGTCATTATTTTTTTTTTTTTTAATGACCTTTTTTCTGCTTACTGAGGTTAATACCGTTGTGTAGTCCAAAGAGGTCTGTCTTCTCAAACCTTTGTGTCTTTCAGGGATAGCAAGTTTATCACCTACTATATGTGGTGCTCCTACCGGGAAATGTAGACGGGGCTGCCCAGGAAATTTTTGCTAGGCCAGAGTGCTCCTCCTTTAGGGGTGCTGGCTTGACTTTTCCCACTTTTCTAACCTAATATCGCATCTTCCTGCAGTGGGAAGGAAGTAAATATTGCTTTATCAGAATCGTTGCCATTTATTCAAAATTTTAAAGAAAAATACTAATTTTTCTTGCTTTCTTTGTCCAAGGGACATAACTCTTCTTATCCATAAAAATAGCATTTCGGAGCGCAAAAAGTCAAAGAAGTTAAAGTAATAGTCCTGCTTTTTATTACTATTATTATTATTATTATTATTATTACTACTAAGCCTGTGAGAACAACATATTCTTTTCATTATTTTGACTCTCTGGTATATATTCGACACAGTTAGGCACACTTAATCAACCAAGAACCACATCCGTCTATATAAAAACAAATAAGAGAATATGCTGTTGTCACAGACTTAATTACTACTATTATTACGTTGGTGCAAAAATAATGTCGTTTTTTATATACATTAGGCACCACCAAAAATGGCTGAAAAATCAAGTTGTTGTTTTTTAAAACGAAATTACATTTATTAAAATCCATTATTTCTGAGTAACTTCTTTTTCCAGAAAGATAAAACCCTGAATTTTATCATATAGAAAACAGAATAATGTAAAACTTTTTCTACTATTTTTAATTAAATTTGAAATGTTAAATTTTCCTCAAAAGTTAACAATTGGCGTTTTTTTGTTTTGCAAAAAAAAAAACGTATGTAAATAGTTTTTAAAAACAAAAAAAGAAGGTTTTTGAAAGAATTAATTTTTTTTTTTCTTGTCTAACTAAGATTTAGGGTGATTTTCTATGAGAATATGCAAAAATATTATAATATAAGTACCTGGATTTCAAATAATTCCACTTATTCATATAGGCAACCAGTTACTTCGAGTCGATTTGATTACTCTGTTTACAAACTTTACATTTGTTCTTGATAAAAAGCAAACTACGGAAGACCAAAACGCCAAAAAAAAAAAAATTATTTTTCAGTGACGAAAATTTCAATGTATTATTAACGCTGAGGCTGGCCAGTACCAGATGGGTGACCATTTGTATGAGTTTGGTTTTTAATGTGTATATGTGTGGGTGTCAGGCTCTCCAAAATGGGGAGGGGGCAATTTAAAGCAGAATAAAAAAAATTATTTCAGCGTGTTTGGTCCACTGTAGTCGAAAGGCGGCAAAAGTTTCCAAACTGGATCGAAAAAATGATGCTATTTTTAACACAAAGGGCACAATATTTATCAAATTTTTTTTTTGTATCGATTCTTCAAAGCATGCCCTATTTAATAATGGTCATGCATTATTCGGCTCACTAAAAAGAAATTGTTAATTTATTTATCAAAGATTTTAAAATGGCTTTTTTCGTATAAATATTCAAAAAAAATTTTTTTTTTTGCTTAACTTAAATTAATTATTTTACTTAACATATTCACCGAATTTCACACTTCAAAACTCAAAAGCGGGATAATTAAACACAATCGAAGTTCTGATATTCAGACATCAAAATAAGGTATGCAAACAAGTTTTTTTTTGTTTTTGTTTTTTTAAATCTATAATCCCACCCCTTACAACAACACAATATGTTTTGTTCAGTTTCAGATGATTATTTTAAGCATATTTGGAACCCCCTCAAAACAGGGGGGGGGGGGTTGTAAGCAAAAAAAAATATATATATATAAATATTGTTTATGAAAAATAAGTACATTGTTATAAAGTTCATTCTTCTTTTAATAATCGCTGAAAATTTCGTATTGATTGGATAATTATCTGATTTTTAGTAGATTTTTAAAAAGATGGTCCGTCAAAAAGTACTTGCCTGCCCCCCCCCCCAGTTTTGGCGGTGCCTAATACACATACATACATATATATCTGATAAAAACGACATTTTTGTAAGAAACTATTATTATTATTAGTAGTAGTACTATTATTATTATAATTCTGTATTATTTGGATTATTTAAACTACTGGTCTCATCTTAAGTGTTATTCTCACGTTTTGGTTGATGTAAGGCTCTCAAAATTCATAGTAGATTTTTTCGCAAGAATACACGGCATAATGAATAAAATACTTGGTTTGGAGGTTGAGTGCAGACAACGCTGCAAATACAATTGCAAATTACTTAGGAGGTCTACCATGCTTGACAGAACGAGAGCACACTACTTCTGTGGATTAATTCAAAATTCCATGCAGACTTCTGAATTAAAACGTTTCATAGTTTGACTAGATATACCTGAAGAAAGTTCGGAGGCAACATCAACCAAAATATTGCAAAAACAACACTCAATATGAGAACAGTAATTTGAATAATGTAAATAATACAAATTATCAATCCACATCTCAAAAATACAGAAACATTATTTTATTATTATTATTATTATTATTATTATCGTTATTATTATTGTCATCTTTATTATTATTATTATTATTATTATTTTATTGTTATTGTTGAAATTTTTATTATTATTATTATTTTATTGTCATTATTCATTTTTGTGTTTCATGCCAAAGTCATTTGTTTTGCGACTTTGAAATCACCACACATTTCAATACATCCAGGTACACGTTGGTGTTGACTTTCAAGCCAACTTTGAAGATATGAGGTGGCATGATGTGGCCCTTACTTGAAACCACACCAAAGACCATAACTGTGGCCAAAAACTTTGTTTTCATCACCCTGGGTACGTCTCTGTTATTTGTGGCAATCCAGCGATGCATTGTGAGGGTGCTGGCAATAGTCGTGTTGTCATAACTTGGATCAGTAGAGAGCACGAGTTGTACATCGGCACACCTCCACTCTCGCTCGTCGTACATTGTGTCACTTTCAGATATGATAGAAGGCTCCTATGGTTCATGGGATTTGTACACAACTGGCCAACTAGTAGATGGTTTGCAACAAAGAAATAAAACGGAAATGGAATCATGTCGTCTTTTCTAAGGTGACAATTTTATCATTCCGCCCTGTACTTAGAGGAAGATTAAGTTAGTAAAGTATAGAGAGATGTGTGCATTGGTTTGATCATGCTCAGAGAATGGATTAGAGCAGAGGTCCCCAAAGTACGGACTTGGGCCATATTCGGTCCACCAAGGTTTTTAATCTGGCCCACAGAGCTTTTATGCAGAAAAATTTTTTTTAAATAGAAATGTGTGAAAATAGTGAGGTGGTTTTTCTTTTTCTTTAAAAAAATAAAAAGGACTAAAATAATGAGGTTTTGGAGCACCAGTTTCACTAAAATAGCAAAACTAATCAGCAAAGCAGCATTAAACACATCCTCTTGTATGCGTTTGCTGTGTTTCTTTAACCCATCTTGACTCCACTGCCGGCCCTCGTTTTCACGTGCCTTCTGCACCTGAACATTTCACTTTTTTTTTTAAAACAGGTTGGGGTTTACTTGATAAGGTTGATAAACCATTGCAGAAGTAAATTTGTGATGGACCTCTCCTCCTCCTCGCTCGCTCACTCCACATGATTAACATTAACAAATAATAGAGTTGAAGGGATTTTTCCGATATTAATTCTTTAACAGAAAATTCTGTAGTGACTTTGGAAATAAATGGCCTGGTTAACCTTGTTTTGTAGTTATTCATCCACTGTTTAATATTTTAATTTTAGCTCGCGTAGCCCCAAAAAGTCAGCAATATTGGCCTCTGGTCAAAAAATTTGGAGATTCAGGGATTTGAGTACGTGTGTTAGTAGATGTATAACAGTTTTTTTTTTTTTTGTTGTTGTTTTTTTTTTTTTTTACTCATGTTCACCCCTAATAACGTTGATAAACCATTACAGTAGTAAATTTGTGATGGACCCTCTCCTCTTTCGCTCGCTTCACATGATTATATCAAAAATACACCAATTTCATGCTTCTAAATTTAACACTAACAAATAATAATTTATAATATAAAGGGCAAAAATCTGTTTAAATGTATGTACGTATGTATGTATGTCTAAAACTTTTGACAGAGGCGACAGATTTTCACAAGATCGGTATCGTTTTGAAGCTCGACTCTTCGGACAACAAATATTGCAAAAATTGGCCAAAAACACTAATTCCTTCACCCTCAACTGGGAAAGTCATCTTTTAGATTGACTACATTTAATTTGAATGCTTTACACTTCCGGTCGTGTCATGGAGTAGGGGTAAGACGTCAGGTTTTCTTTCACTTTCTTTTCTGACTTCGCATCACGGGTTCAAGCCTGCCTGCCTACTACCACTTTTTTTTTTTTTTGTTTTTTGTATTCAACACACACCTTCAAACACCCAGGGCAACGCCAAGCACCCCTATTCGTCAATCTTAAAAAAACTATTTCAGATTTAGTTACACTCGCTGTAGTTTTATATCAAACGAGTAGAAGTAATTGAGATTTTACACAAGTAGGGGAGGGATAAATTAGTGTGAACAAGATTGGCATGTTTAATTAATGAAATCTTAGCACTTGGGATTTAATGAGATTCAAAATAAACGCATTTTAGGTAAAAATCTATATATCTATAAAAGTGAGAATGGGTATGTGTGTGTGAGGACACTTCTCAACCTATGTACTCAAGGAATGTTTGATCTGCAGACTTGAAATTTGGTATATAGGATATTCAGATATGTGGAAAACTTTTTAATCCGTTTCCATCCAGGAAAATGGGCTGCTAAGAGGTTAAAATTGAAAAATTGGTACATGGGAGTCATCAGAGTTTTATCTGTTTGCTAACTGTTTCACGAATGCGGATGCGTGAATAGTTCACATTACAGATCACTTATGTTAAGAATAAGTAAGTTTGAAAACACTTTTAAAAAATCGTATCACACTGGTCTAATGGACATCATACTTGACTCGTTGTCTTTAGGTTTTGGTTTCGATCTCAAGCTTAAGTATTTTTTTTTTTTTTTTACTTACAAGAAGTGAACAGTTTAGAAAAAAACAATACTCACATGCACAGGTCTCAGTTTCTGTATGAATTAAACAATAATATTTATGCATATTTTACGACTGGGCAATGCTGGGTGGTCTGCTAGTACTAATATATTTTTTCATGTCAAAATTGAAAAAAAATTAGAAAAATAATTACAAGTTAAAAAGAAAACTTATCGAATAATTAAAAGCTTCTTTCTTTTTTTTTTTTGCATAAGTTAATGTAAACTTCTTAATAGTCAGGGGAGACAACTGCAGTCTATGATTTTGACATAATTAAATCACTATTGCAAAATAAAGTATAGTCGACCGTAATATGCACGAGACTCGTTCCAAAAGTAAAACCTTCTATATTTTTTTTTTTTTTAACCCAAAAAATTGAAAAGCTACAAAGACAGGATTTTATAATATTAAAACAAACGACTTTTTGTCCTCCAGACTATTTTTCTGCACAAACAAAATCTTTCCTTGATTTTCTATAAACTACATGTCCCTGTTCAATTTGCAATTATCACAATAGTACATGTTATTTCAGCAGACAATACAGAACCAGATAAATTAAATATGAACATTAAATATTAAATTTTATGCATCAAAATTTAGTTTGGGAGATCTTAAATCAGTTTTTTTATTCCATACGTGAGAAAAAAAATCTTTTTTTAAATAAAGATTTTCGTAACAAGGGAAATAACTTTGAAAATACTTTTTTCTAAAATGAAATTCAAGATTTTGTAATATTTTTGTGAATAAATTTGTGAAATCACTAAAACATACTTTTAAAAAGTTTTTTTTTTTTCTTTTACCATACTGTGAATAGATAACTAATATACAGTACGAAAATTAGCATCACTCTATTTTGCTTTTGAGCCACTTTTAAATGTTAAACAAAAATTGTCTCCCTTAATAACTGCTTTATCAAAATAAAAGCGAAATCCCAAAGTGATTTTTCTTAAAGAGACTTTGATGAAAAGAATGCAAATTCTGTAAAGGTGAAACCTTAAGCATACGGAATTCATGTTTTATTTTTCACTCAAATCTTTAAGAATCACTTTACGATTCCGCTTTTATTTTGATGCAACCATAACTATGATGAGGATTCCCATCATTTTCATCAAAATTTCAAATTTTCACCAGATATCGGCAAATAGTTCCTCTATGTTGTGGATGCCTTGGGAAAGGCAAAGTCTCAGAGAGTAAACCCTGAAAAAAATCTGGTTTGAAGTCCCGATAGGCAGATTGGGAAGTACTGAAACACTTTTCTGGCAACTCCTACTGCTGCGCAAACTCCGACCATATTGGCTTGCTTTTCTGTTTGACTTAGTCAACAATGCTGAGAGGGGTACACTGGTAATTGGGCAACTTGCCAAGGTCTGCATTTGAAGAGATAACTCTAACTTTGACTGTATGGCTGTAGTGCACCAGACTAGATGCAGAACGCCATTGTGTCACAAGACAGAGAGTTGCCATCAACCATTAACAATAACATCTTTGTAAAATATGTTTGTGTTAGAATGAATGTATTTTAAATTAACAGCGTTTATTTTCATTTTTTCTTATTCTTCCAGGAGAATCAAATAAATTCTATTTTTTCTTGTAAATTATTTTTTTACTCTTTCTTATTTTATAATATTTGGAATATTTTTGGGGGTTTTTTTTTTTACTAATTTTAACATTACAGGTAAGTACATTATATTTTTACTTAAAATGCATTTATTTTTTTGATATCCAATTATAATGCACAAGCACCAAATATTATTTAATTTATTGATTTGAATAAACTGCGTCTTATTGATTTGAATGAATTGCGTCACTCACCATGCAATTTAAAAGTTAAATTTGAAAATACATGGCTTGTTTCAAATTTTGTCCACATGAAGAAATCTATTAACATAGAAACGGTTTACAACATCATAGTAGACCTTTAGAGGTCTTGTTTTTCTGTTTGTTTGTCTGTCTGTTTGTGAAATTGAAACTACATTAATCAAGCCAGAATACTTGGATAATGATATGCAGTTAGAACATTGTGGAGTCTGAATTTGCACTTGACATCCATAAAAAGAAAACAAGTTTTACTTTAATTTATTTATAACTTGAAAATGATTTTAAAAAAATAAATAAAATAACAGAGATGCTAATAAGTGGTTCATGACTTGGGGCAGGTGTGCACAGGGATGCTGGGAAATGAAAAGTATTTCTCACAGATACATTTAGGTAAATATATTTCTAGTTGGTTGAAAAACTACTTTCTTGGTCTTTGGGACAAGATCAAAGTGTAGTATCTGTTCCGGCAGATACTGCACTTAAGATGGTTTGTACCAGTCAATGGAGGGGAAACCCTCTATACTGGGACAATTATTATTTTTGGTAACCAGAGTGCCCCCTTTTTGCCTACTTTTAGGGGAGCTGGTTTTTACCTCACATTAAAAACGGCCTTGTGCCTAATTTGCTCAGTGGGGGAGCAAATAAATACCATCTGTTCTTCAGATGCTGCACTTCAATTTCTTGTTCTCTGTCAGTGGAGGAGAAATCCTTCCCGACTGAGACAATTTTTATTTTTGTTCCTTTTCTCCATGTTAAAAAACGACCCTGGTGTCTAACTCTGTCCCGTGGGGAGGCACTGTAAATAGGAACTATAACAATAATCCTAGAATGTAAATCCGTGCATTTAGCCTGATGATTTTTTATGGGAATAAAAACAGTCTTCTTTAACCTATTAGTCATAAGTATATCTTTAAAGCGTAATATATACCAGGTTGGTGCAAAAATAATGTCGTTTTTTGATGTATATATATAGATATGATAAAAACAACATTATTTTTGCACCAACCTGATACATACTGCTTTTTTTTTCTTTTTTTTTTTTTTTGCGCAGGAATGAGGGGGGGCTGCAAATTGAAACAAGATTGATGAAAATAAGAGATACTGAAAAAAGATATAAATAAATAATTAAATAAAGGAAAACACAATATCTTGAATTAATTCATTGAAGTTCTTACCTTTTTATTTTCTTCATGATTTGGGCTTGCTTGTGGAGATGAACTAGAGCTACCAGATGCTGGGAAGGCATTTGGCTTTGGTAAGATAAGCTTTCGGAAGTGTAATGGAGGTATCTTGGCAGGAGAACCATTTTCAGAATTGGACTCTTAAAAAACAAATTTAAAAAAATAATAATTTTTATTTGGAAAATGAATAGCTTTCAAAGATGGCACATTTAAGATCCTCATAAATCCCACTCAGTTGAACCTCAGAGAATGAATCATTTTTTGTACATTTTAGATATTATTCATCTGGGGCAACACTGATCAAGAATACACTAACTTTGTGGATCTTTGTTTTGTACTTGTTTTATTTTTAACTGAAAATACAAACATTCACACACACACAGAATTCTTTATATAATATATCAATTGATTTTTCTTGAAATCTTTCACTAAGAATTGAATTTATAAAGTTTCGGTAAAATTTATTTTAAAATATCACCTGGCCAATACTTTTATACACGATTTTGATTCTAGAAAATGTCACAGGTTTAAGTTTAATGGCTCTTAAGAAACTATAATTTAAAAAATCCTGCTTAAGGGATCAAATTTAATGCAAATTCGACAGTCATAGTAAACATTCCCACTGTCTGAAAGCATTGGAATTTGAAAACAAGAAAAAAAAAATGGTTCAGACATCTATCAAAATTTGGATTTATTTTTTAAATAAATATATTTATTTTTAATAAAATAAAATACGCATCAAATGAACTTGAAAACCACATCACAACGTAATATTACAAAAATAAACAAATATTTTACTTGTTTGAAATTTATAATTTAAAACAAGTAAAATATTTGTTTATTTTCATAATATTGTAATTTGGCTTTCAGGCGCACCTGATGCATATTTTATTTTATGCAAATTAAATTAACGCCTCTATAACAGAACTCACACCCCTGACATATTTATTTCTTTAAATTATAATTTTCAACCTATATAAGAGTCTTCCACAGGTGCCTTTAGCCGAGGTCTTCTGTTTTGGCTTAAGATTTGAAATATTCAATGCAAATCTGAAATATTGGAATTTCAGCATGGAAAGTTGTGCCCATATTATTTATGCCTCTCTTTCCCCTCTCGCACAAAACCTTTAAAATATTCTCCAAAAGCGAAATTTCAGAAATATTTCTAAATTCAAATCTATTATGTATTATTAAAATTTCACAAAAATTGGATGCATCTGGACTTTCACAAAGAGTTTTCAACACAAAATGGGGACAGTTTTATCATAAATTGATTAAATAAAGGGTTCATCATCATGTGGTTTAACATTCACTTTACATGCTGGCATGTATTCAACAGCTTTTAGAAATTTACTTCCAAACAAACATATCTGCCAGGTCTTTATTTATCCCTCTTCTACACCAAGTCGAGTCTAATCACATTGAAAGAATGGATGTAAGTCCTTGAGTTAGTAGATGTTGAACAATTGAGGCAGCAGGGTTTGTCCACAAGAAAGACAGGTTTGTATTACTATACACATAGATTCGAAAAAGTTGTCAAAAAACAAATATATAACAAATAAATGTTATCAAAGGCAAGACAAGTTACTTTTCTACCTAACTGGATAATTTTTTAGTGTCTTTATTTAATGTAAGAGGTTTATTCAGCTCGAAAAACATACAGTGTTTACCGATGTATTTGAAAATGGCAAATGGCGGGGCATTCTCTGGTAAACACGGTAAGCTTGGGAAAATGAGTTAAAACTAAAAAACTAACAAAAATATTGTTAGAAACTCGTTCAATATACGTTACCATGACATAGACTGACATATATTCGGTGGGTTTTTAACAGTATTCTGCGTATTTTTTTAGTTTTAACTTGTTTTCCCAAACTTACCGTGTTTACCAGAGAGTGCCCCACCATTTGCAATTTTCAAATACATCGGAAAACATTGTATGTTTTTCGAGCTGATAAACATGTTACATTAAATAAAAACACTAAAAAATTATCCAGTTAGGTAGAAAAGTAACTTATCTTGCCTTCCATAACATTTATTTGCTATATATTTGTTTTTTGACAACTTTTTTGGATCTATGTGTACAGTAATACAAACCCGGAAAGACGAAGTAAAACACAGGCAGAAATGATAAGAATAAGTTTGAGAGAAAATAAAAGCCTGGCCAGATATAGGTTAGTTTGGAAATCAATTTCAAAAGGCTGTCCAACACATGTCAGCATGTAAAATTGACGTTAAACTGATGATGCTGATGAAATGTGTGATAGCACATATGATAACCTGTCCTCATCAACCATAAGGAGACATTTTATGATAAAACAAAAAATCATTTTATGTATTCAGTAAACAGAAAGGAACAGTCACAAAGAAATGAAGAGAGGTAAACATGTGATAAGGAAGTGATAAAAAAAGTCAAGGAAGTGAAAAAAGTCACAAAGAAATGAAGAGAGAAAAAATATGTGATAAGGAAGTGATAAAAAGTCAAGGAAGTGAAAAAAGTCACAAAGAAATGAAGAGAGAAAAATATGTGATAAGGAAGTGATAAAAAGTCAAGGAAGTGAAAAAAAGTCACAAAGAAATGAAGAGAGATAAATATGTGATAAGTGATAAAAAGTCAAGGAAGTGAAAAAAGTCACAAAGAAATGAAGAGAGATAAATATGTGATAAGGAAGTGATAAAAAAGTCAAGGAAGTGAAAAAAGTCACAAAGAAATGAAGAGAGATAAATATGTGATAAGGAAGTGATAAAAAGTCAAGGAAGTGAAAAAAAGTCACAAAGAAATGAAGAGAGATAAATATGTGATAAGGAAGTGATAAAAAGTCAAGGAAGTGAAAAAAGTCACAAAGAAATGAAGAGAGATAAATATGTGATAAGGAAGTGATAAAAAAGTCAAGGAAGTGAAAAAAGTCACAAAGAAATGAAGAGAGATAAATATGTGATAAGGAAGTGATAAAAAAAAGTCAAGGAAGTGAAAAAAGTCACAAAGAAATGAAGAGAGGTAAATATGTGATAAGGAAGTGATAAAAAAAGTCAAGGAAGTGAAAAAAGTCACAAAGTAATGAAGAGAGGTAAATATGTGATAAGAAAGTGATAAAAAAGTCAAGGAAGTGAAAAAAGTCACAAAGTAATGAAGAGAGATAAATATGTGATAAGGAAGTGATAAAAAAAAGTCAAGGAAGTGAAAAAAGTCACAAAGAAATGAAGAGAGATAAATATGTGATAAGGAAGTGATAAAAATGGGACTTGCATGAGAAATAAGACTTGTTCAGAATTTTTTTTTTTAAGTATCAACATCAGTTAGAGTACATTGTTTTTTGTTTTTCTGAAGGAGTTGAATATTTTCAGTTATCGCCCAATCTTTACAATCAGGAGATTAAGTTGAATATCAACAATATTTACAAATTGAATTGAGATATATATATATATATATATATATATATATGTATATATATATTTTCAATGGCTCCAAAGTTGGGGGCAAGATTTTTTTTATTGCAACCAATTACCTCATCTGAGGTTGGGAGTTAGTCAGAGCTGGCAATTTTTGAAAGAGTGTGAGATTTTATTTATTTTTTTATTTTTTTTTTAAGAAAATGACTTCATAATCAAGGGTCACATTGTCCACCCCCTCCCCTCAGTCAACTGCCCCATCTCTAATAATAAAAATTGCAACTCCTTCAAACTATTTTTTAGAAAATAATAAATGCAATAATACTAAACTTACCTGAATAAATAGAGAAATCTGATTTCTCTAGGCCAGCACGTGCTTCTGCGATAAGTTGTTGTGCTCTTTTGCGCAGACGGATTTGTTTTTCCGTATCCTGCTAAAAGAATGAAAAATGTTGGTTATAAATGCACAAAGATTTGATCGTATATATATATATATATATATATATATATATATATATATATATATATATATATATATATATATATATCACTCAACAGCAGGGATAATTTCTGTTTGTTTCTCTTGCAATCCATTTTTTTCATTTGTCAGGCCAATGTTTGAACCTTCTGTTCAAGTGTAAAAAGAAATTTGTCAATAAATTCACTAAATGCATTTTTTAATTCATCACGCGCCTGAAGACGATTCATGGACGTCGAAAATGTTCATGATTATGGCAAATTTCTTTTTACACTCAAACAGAAGGTTCAAACATTGGCCCTCCAAATGAAAAAATGGATCACAAGAGAAACAAACAGGAATGATCTCTGCTGTTCAACGAAACATGCATAAGAGAAAAAATGCTATCTATATATATATATATATATATATATATATATATATATATAAAAGCATCTATAAAAATCATTTAAAAAATAAAATAAAACGTTAAATTTATTTTTAAATCCTAAAAATGTTCCTTGATACATGAATCTATCACAAGCTAAATTATTTTAAGAGGTGAATGTTGTTTGCTTGAAGCATTGTGCTAGTGTGTTTCAAACTGTAAGCAGGTTGAACCATCTTCCTCAGAAGGAGGAAGTTTCATGAGATCATAAAATTCATAAGCGATCCCCAGTCGCAAACATATCTCCATCAGGGGCAATGATGACATTAGGTTTTTACAATTCTTGCAGGCAGGTGTCAATGTCCTCCTCCATACAGATGATTATGCTGTATATGTTTAGTATGTACATAAATGTAATTTATAGAAGGCAATAAAAATGCAGATGCATAACGAATTAGCACAAATTAAGATAAGTGTAATAAGCTATGCAGATTCACTGTTTATTAATACAAGATAAATATGTATCTTATTTACATTTATTTTATAACATTGCATTGTGTTGTTACTTGCATGAATGTGGTTTGATAAAAGTTCTGTATTGTATGATCTTTCGGGAAAATTTTCCTTTCTTCAGTTAATGTTAAAAGTAATAAAAAAAAAACATATATATTGCATTTATGAAGGTGAATTTGCATATCTTATTCCATCCTTATTTGACTACATTTGCTTCAGTTTTTGTCAATCTGTTACACTTTTGCATTGTAAATATAATTATAATTAGAATGACCCTCATATGTCTTACTTTGCTTCAGTTGGTGTCGATCCGCTACACTCCTGCATTTGTATTACCTTCTATAGATTGCCTTTATATAAATTATTTTATTTTTACTTTTCAGTTCATGATTTTGATGAGGAAATAATTATCCCACTATTATATTTTCTGTAAGTCTTCAGAATAGAGGTTGCCTTTTTTCTAGCAATTTAAAAAAAAAAAATCTGTTAACTGCAGATTATTTGACAATTACCATGATTATAGTATGATTAGATTCAATTTAAATTGAAGAAGGGAAATTTCCCGAAATATCATATGCTATGAAACTTCTATCAAACCATACCAACAATAGTGTGATTAGATTAACTTTTGTAAAAAAAATATATATATATATATTTTTATACACCGAGGTGGTTCACATCATTATGAAGTACACATTTATTTTATAGACAATGTTAAGTGAGATCACTAGTTTCAGTAGAAATGTACATTCAAAGAGGAGATTTCAGTTACACTGGTTATAAAGTAAGCGTCCATTTTATAATTAAAGTATAATACAAAAATGACAAACCCCTTTTTCTCCTTGTTATCCAGTTGTAGACAGGTTTTCATGGTTTGCACGGGGTTGCCTTTTGGCAACTGCTCAAACATCTCTTTTCTTAGAACAGCCATAGTTTTTTGGGTTTTTTAAGCAAAAAGTTGTACAGCTGGATGCCCTTCCTAATTCTAACTCTTCCAAAGAGACAGGCATTTTATTGAGACACCATCTCGCTATAGTTCCCCACTAACTAGGAGATTGTGTTTGGCCACTGTCAAAAATACGATCCCCTGCACAATCGTGGCTACTAGAACCACTGCTATTGCATGGGAATAACAGAAATGACAGGATTGTTTATTACAGTTTACTTCTCTAAATCAGCCGTGTTCTGTCTCTGCAAATTAACAAGATTACATTTTTTTTTTTTACATTTTAAAGAGCATGACTCTTTGTCACGCACGGACGGTCATTCACTAGAGAGGCTGTTGCAAACCACAACTGCTAAATGAACTATTCTGCACATGACATAGTGCTGGGCACAGGAAAACTGGTCAATACCTGAAATACTTCTAAGCAAAGATATGATCACAAATTAAACTGCATTCTTAGGCTGTCAGATAATTATTATGAAAAGTGCAATTTATTCAAGTAATATGAACTTCTAGCTGAACAGTTTCAAAACCCAACACTACGACCATATATACACACACACATTTTCTGTGGAAATATTCTTTATTCACTTATATTTCCTTTTTATATATAATAATCCTTAATTTAAGAAGCTCAATGTAATTACAGAGCATATAATGAATAAATGACAAAAAACTATATTCCAAATTTCATGATGTTGACCATCTCACGATTTATTCCTTTAATTCAGTTGACATTCACAATTCTTGACAGTATCTGTTTCGTAGCACAAAATCAATCACTTAATTATTATATCAATCAGTAGATCTCTTTGCCCTTAACTCATCAGAAGAAATAGCAACGATCAATCCACCAAAAGGAAATAAAATGCTTTTGGACATAATTAAAAAATTGAAAATTAGAAGAGAAGCTGCAAATACCTTATTGTTTGCTTACATTACACCATTTTAAGCAAACAATAAGGTATTTGCAGCTTCTCTTCTAATTTTCGGATTTTTTTTTAATCATGTCCAAATGAATTTTATTTCCTTTTGGTGGATGGATTGTAGCTATTTTTTCTGATGAGTTAAGGGCATAATAGATTCACTGATTGATATAATAATTAAGTAATTGATTTTGTGCTACGAAACAGATACTGTCAAGAATTGTTAATGTCAACTGAATTAAAGGAATAAATTGTAAGATGGTCAACATCATGAAATTTGGAATATAGACTTTTGTCATTTATTCATTATATATATATATATATATATATATATATATATATATATATATTATATTATATATATATATAGTTGTTAGTGTTCAAAACCCAACACTAACAACCATATATAAATAGTTGTTAGTGTTGGGTTTTAAAAATGATTATATATATATATATATATATATATATATATATATAGTAATTTATAAAATATATATGGCGATTAAGCTACACTGAATATTCTGCGTTTCATCCAACTATAGGATTCGTCAGGCTTATGCGCGAATTCTGTCGTTGCTTCTTGTTTTTATACATGTTGAGGATTTAAACATTATAAAATATAGGATTATAAAAACAAGAAGCAACGACAGAATTCGCGCATAAGCCTGACGAATCCTATAGTTGGATGAAACGCAGAATATTCAGTGTAGCTTAATCGCCATATATATTTTATAACTTACTAACTAGCTCTACCTACGTATTGAGCACTTTTGAAGTAAATACTTAAAGTTTACGCATAAATCTATACTTTCGTATAGTAAATTTATGTGAATAAATGAAGTAGTTATATATATATATATATATATATATATATATATATATATATATATATAGCAGGCCACTCAGCATCGCCCAGTTGTAAAATACACCTAAATACACACTTAATATTTTGATTTATGCAGATTTTGTGTTCATTATTATTATAGAATTAACTCTATTGACTAATGGGCATACAGGCATGTGATGGTCATAAAATACACTTAAATACCATATTTTAATTTATGTAGATTTCATATTCATTATTATTATTATAGAACCAATTCTCTATTGACTATTATATTATACTCAATATATGGTAATCATTTCAAAATTAAAATAAATATGACTTGGGTTCAGTCAACTAGAATCAAAACCAAAACATTTAGTGCTCCAGCTATCATTGTTATCATCTGATCTAAATCTATACATATATAAAAACTAAGAAAAAAAAAATGCTGTTCCACCTATAAATGTATATTTGCGCATGCATAGAAGTAACACTAGTTGACTTATGCTTGCCAAGTTTTAATTTTTCCAATTTTGATTCCTTAGCAGCTATTTTTACTGGCTATAGACCAAACAGAATTTATTCCACAGGTCCAAATCCCTTATATATCAAGTTTCAAGTCTGTAGACCAAAAATTGAAAGAGGAGTTTGGTAGAGACCATTCCCCAGACAGACAGACAGACAGACAGACAAGGTTACTTTTATTGTTGGTCAGTTCAAATATAATGTGTATATGTCTGCAAATAATGTGATAATCATACAATTCTCCTTGGAATCTATGCTGGAAAGACAAGGAGGATGATGGGAAGGTCACAAAGGAATTGAAAGATTCAACTTTTTTTTTTTTTTAATGAAAATAGCTCCAGACAAGACACAAAGTCAATTAATGTAAGGAGTTTAAAAAAAAAAAAAAAAGAATGCTATTTAAAGGTAAAAAAAATAGCCAACAATAAGTATTCCAATATATTGGATATATTCCAACTCAGAAAACAGCAATTCTTCCTACTTTATCAGAAACATCGCTCCTGGAATGTGAAGACTAAAGGACAAGATAAGGGAAGTGAGAGTTACAAGGCTGCCAAAAGTTAACTTAATGCCTACTTTTTACTATCCTTATTAAGAGGCCACCTCAGAGAAAAAAAAAAAATGTACAATCATAAATCTGACACTGTCAGAACACCAAAGTCAATTGATGAAGATAACACTATGCTATGTCACTACTTAAGAACCTCCGGCTGAACACCAATGGCTATATCCATGTTCTGAGAAGATAGTGAAACCCTGGATTGACAAGGTAGCTGCAGATCAGCCATACATACGGTAGCAAGACTCAACACCTGCCATATCAACAAGAAAACTCAAGTATGGCTGTAAGAGAACTTTGTTTACAATGCACATACACCCCCGACATCTGGTCTGCCAACTCATTTAACTGCACCTCTCCTCAAAATTTTTTGAGTGGGGCATGGTGGAACAAGACAGATACAGTTGCAACACAAAGAGAGTAATCTAAAGGCCAGGATCATCAGAGCCCGAGTTGGGAGACAGTGACAAAGACTTCTGGTTTGTTCCAAGGTTACCTCAAAATTGATATCAATGCTAAAAGTTGTTTAATTACACAAACACACACATTAGTATATAATCATCTGCATACAACTGTTCCACAACTCAGTGTGGATAGACAGCAAGTGCACCAATGCCACAAAATACAATGGTTTATAAGAACGTTAATGTTCTGATCTGTACATATCAGAAGATATAAGCAATTAAAATAAAAGTTATCTCCCTTACATTTTGAGCTTTTAAAGGCCACTATTTAAAATTATCTTCATTGTAATGCTTTTCCTTGCTGAAAGAATTTCAGAATGAAAATGAAGCAAATCACACATTTTTTTCTTATATAAAATCAAATATTATCATCTCAGATCCATTGCTATTTAGGTCTAATATAAAAATTCTAACAAAAAACATACACACACATGTATATATATTATTTTCACAAAATCAAGACAACAAAGATTGGATTGATAGCAACAAGTAGTGTATTTTCATTGTTCGTTACAATTGTTTTGCGACCATTCGGACAATTTCAAACCTTATATCGTTTGAAAATATTCACAAGAACGGCCTCTCTTCAGACACTGAAAAAAAACAACACTTTTTTAATGAACAATATGGAATCCATTTCTCTTTTAAGGAAAACTATGTGATAAAAGAGTTACCTACATTTCTTCCTTCAGAGGTTTTTTCGTTTTTTTGTTTATTAAGGATTATATATATATATATATATATATATATATATATATATATATATATATATATATATATATATATATGGAGAGATAAAAAAGGAAGCAAACCAAATTATATGTTCATCAACGTTTCGTCTTTATTTCAAGACTTTCTCAGGATGAGTAAACTGAAGAAAATAAAATACAAGAACAACATTTGAAAATATACTTGTGTTTGTAATATGAAAAGGTATATTTTCAAATATTGTACGGGTATTTTATTTTCTTCAATTCAATCATGCCGAGAAGATCTTGAAATAAAGATGAAATGTTGGTGAACATATTTTTCTTTTTCGTCTCTCCATTATACCGAAATATTATTTCCATAATTTTCATCACACACACACACATATATATGTTGAAGAATATAAGAAAGCCATAGCAATGCAGGGAATGAAGTGTTAAAATGATGTGACCTATGGATGAATGAAACAGGGTTTTGTAGAGCTTGTTTTTTTTTTATATTTTCATACATCAATTTATTTTCTAGATCAATCACAAAAGCAAAACGGTAAAATAGACTGTTTTAAATAACCAGGATGATAGAAGCCTTTGATATTTCAAGAATATAATCTCTTTTCCAGAAAGAAAAGAACCAAAACAAATGTTGTTAAAGGGGGGGGGGTTCTCTTCTGTTTGTCCATACATCACATTTTAGCACCCAGTTCTCTTCATTGCTATAGCCTTCTTCAAGCAAACTACCTTTCCTTCTTATATATATATATATATATATATATATATGTATATACACACACACACACACTAGCAGGCCGCCTGGTGTTGCTTAGTCATAAAATATGCTTAAATATGTTATTTTACTTTATGCAGATTTCATATGTATTATTATGGAGCTAATTCTCTATTGATTAATATATTGCACCAAATATATAGTAGTGATTTCCAAAGTAAAAACAAATAATAAATTAAAATATGACTTGGGTACCATCAGCTAGAATCTAAACAAAACATATAGCTCTCCAGCATTATTTGTTCCACAGGTTAAAATCTCCTATATATATCAAGTTTCAAATCTGAAGACCAAAAATTGACTAAGTAATTTGATAGAGACCATTCTGCACAAAGTCAGCCAGACATGGTCACATATATATATATATATATATATATAGGAGAACAATAAACAAAACTATATATTAGTGAATATAGATTGGTTCATTTATTCAATAAGGATACACAAACATTTAGTTGGGGGATAGAAGGGATTCTTTATGCCAAGGCATTTCGAAGCCTAAAGCTTCTCATCGGAAGAGTAGAGAAGATGCTAGGTAACATAGTGGGGAGGCAACGTCTGGTGTGGAATTCATGAAGAACGAAATAGATCAATTAAAATTATAGATGATGTTGGGGGAAGTTTTATCAAATTCTAAATAAAGAAGGAGCATAATATAGAATGTAATGTAGACAGATGTATAGGGTCTTCATCATAGTCTTAAATGTATGTAGTATATGTTTTAAGGCTTAGGGGGAGGTATAGTGTGGATGGATGGTAATTCTATTTTATCGGTGTGTAAGATGCCTATTATCTATGCAGGGGCATTTTATTGACAGATGCAACCGAGACAACGACAGCACTATGAAGTGGTGTATAATTTTGGGAGGGGTATTATGGTGATGATTTAAGGCGAAAGAGTGAATGGGTGTATTCTAAGCAGGGTTTAACAAAAGGGATTACATGGGGCGTCATGTACCAGGGTTTTAATTTAGTGAGGCGAGGGAGGGTTCGGAAGTGAGTTAAAGGAGCGAGTTATGAGGTGGGTCTGGGTGGGTAGTTGTAAGGCTATAATAATAGATTTCAGAATACCAATATATATTAGTTTGGGTATAAGGCAGAGGTATAAGGATAGATATCCTTATACCTCTGCCTTATACCCCAACCCCCTCCCTGTATATCTAATAACAAAGAAACCCTAGAATTATTGTTACATATTATATATATATATATATATATATATATATATTGGTATTGAATAAATGAACCAATCTTTATTTAACAATATATAGTTTTTGTGACTTTCATTTCCCATTCCTATTGTTCTCCTATAGAAGCTCCAATGATACTTGTTGAGCTTTATATTGTCCAGATAAGTCTTCTCTTATAGAATTGCGCTCACTCTTTTCCTCTAACGCACTAAGCTATATATATATATATATATATATATATATATATATATATATAAATAAAAATCATGACTCCATATACTAATGATTCCCAAAAGGATGAAACACTAGTGTATGTAGGTATTAAAAAACAATTAATAATGATAATTATGTCTACATCTTCAAATAAATTAAGTTTGTCACGTAAGCACACATGTGCAGATCATAAATGTTAAAATCATGTGATCACTCTCGGCCTGGTTGAATAACATTTACACTTTATATCAATGTTAATTTCAACTATTTTCTCGTCACAGTTCAGGTTAGCTGAGCAGTTGTCCCTTGCTAATGGAGCCAGTGATGGCTTCGTAGCCAAGTTTGAATCTTCCAGCCGGCAGTAATTGTGACTCCTTGTACTGATGATTTCCGAAAACTAGTGTCTGTAGATATTATCTCAGAACTGATGGATGCCTTTTGGTCTTTTGTAAATGTACCAGCGATTAATTCACTTTATACAATATTCGATTTTAATTACTACTCCAAGGATGGAAATACTGTATTGAAGTGTTAGGGCAGTACTGCTGTCACTAAAAGTACAGATGAGAGGAAGGTTTTTATATTGTTAGCAGTGGAGAACTGTTTTTTTTTGAAAGACCCATACAAATTGTCTTTTTTTTTGGGGGGGGGGGTCTATTATACTATATATTCAAATAACAAAGCTAGAACATGATGATTGGCTCTTAGGTACATGAAACCCAGTGCAATGCTGGAGTGAGTTGTAACTTGAATTGTACCAGCTTTGTCATATTTTTTTTTATAATATTAAGCACTCGTTACAATAACATTGAAATAAATACGACTTCATCTGTTTTTAAAAAATACATTTTCTATTCTCATTGAAAACTTTTTTAAAAAAATAATAAAAATCTTTATAATAAAATTATGAAACAACATCATATGTGCATGTTTTTTTTTGTTGTTTTTTTTTTTTTAAATCTAAATGTAACTTTCATCAAAATACATTGAATTACTTTTTAGTTATAATTCATCAAATATCTATTGAAATAAAAAATGCAGTAACAACAAACAAAATTTATTAAATTCTATCTAATTTAATTCTGCAAAATTTCACCAGAATGCATTTCGGTTTTCTTCTCATTCACTAGCACACAACTGATAAAAGTTTCCACTTCCAAGCATTCATAATTTAATCCTTTCTTTGGTTTAATTTATTTTTGTCTCGTTAACAGTTACAGTTTGGTTCGGGTTGGTTGTTTTTTATTTTTATTTTTATTTTACAGAAAATCAACCATTTTTGAGTATTTAATACTGGATCCGATTATTTTGGAAAAAAATTTTATTCAAGTTCTTTATATCTTCAAATATTTATTCAGTGTTTGTTTGTTTGTTTGTTTGTTTTTCTTTTTTACAGCGAATCAACCTTTTCCAGGTTATTTAATACCAGATCCAATTATTTTGGTAAAAGTTTTTATGTTTCAAATTCTTTATATCTTCGACTATTTATTCATAATGTTTGGTTTGGTTTGGTTTGGTTGCTGTTTTACAGCATATTAACCCTTTTTCAGGTTATTTAATGTCAGATCCAATTATTTTAGTAAAAGTTTTTATGCTTCAAGTTCTTTATATCTTCAAATATTTATCCATGGTGTTTGATTTGGTTTGGTTGATTTTTTTTTTTTTTTTTTTTAATTTTAGAAGAATATTGTTTACTTTGTCTTACACTTTGGTGAACATGATTGAGTTTTGCAAAGAGAAAGACAAAATCAATAACATCAATGTTTGGTGCATTTTAGGTCAGGAAGCCGATATCTTCAGACAGCCTGATCTGGTAACTAAATATGTCCCTGTTCAGTAGCATCAGTTGGTTTAGCCATTGGCGAGGATATCTGTTCCTGCTAATATTTCAATTATCTTATCTGGCTGTCAACTGATGTAGCTGTGTCCTGTTGCTATGGATACTTTTGTCCAGTTGTTAATTGGCATATATTGTCCTGCAGATGTTCTAATGACCTTATGCAGCTGTCAACTATCTCCATTTCTTATATTAAAAAGATTTTTAAAAAATAACATTTTAATTATTATGAGCTAGCTGAAACTACCTGGCGTTGTCTGGAAATCTTGACTTTTATTTGTATTTTTGTTCTTTTTTTTTTCAAACTACTGTGTGTGTATATATATATATTATTATTATTATTATTATATATTACACATTTTATTTTTATTAATCCATTAGATCCCAGTGTACTAAAAATAATTTTTATTTTAAAATCTATAGAATAATAATAGTACTGCTTACTGCATAATAACTCTAAAAGAAAGAGAGGATAAAATGCATCTTTATTCATCAGCCAAGTAGTGTTGGAAACTGCTTAAAAATTCTTGTAAAATTTGTTAAAATGCAATTGTTTTTAAATGAGCCTTGCAAGTAACTTATTGCCAAAAGTGTAATGGAACTCTTTACAAATTACTTTGGACTTTCTATCCAGTCATGGCTGATGGAACAAGAGCACACTACCCCCGTGAAGTAAATAAAGGGTTCTGCTCGAAATTCCATACCAATTCCCAAATTCAACAAGATACACCTAAAGAAGGTTGGTTACATCGACCGAAACGTGAAAATCACACTCAAGATGAGAACAGCACTGTGATTAATCCAAATAATACAAGGAACTCTTTGTATGAACTGCTTTGCTTCATGTATCATGTGTAAATTTTGAATGTATAGTCATTTTTGACTTCTAAAATTTATGGTGATGAATTTTAACAATTTGTCATTGTGCAAAGGGAGACAACTCTCGTTTATTAAGGGATTTGTTGACTTTTTTCATCTCGTAATTTACAGCTGCGTTTACAATTCCTCTACAACTATTGTCGCATTTTCATTTTTTATAATGTTAAAAACTAGATGTTGGTGTTATTAATATTATAAGCTTTGTTACAGTAAAAATACAAGCTTTAAAATTTCATCCTTGTTTTATTAATACAGCTTTAAAAATAAAAATGCAGCTTTAAAATTTAAAAGACAGCTTTAAATTTTAAAATTTCATCCTTGTTTTATTAAAGAGTTTCATTCTTTGTATTTTTTAAGGTTAAAGACTAATTTAAAAAAAAAACAAAAAAACCTTATCATAACATTTACTTTTTAATTAAAACAAAAAAAAAGTTATAGCTTCTTTTTTTAAATTTTTTCATCTAATGAAAATATCTTTGGTTTGTTGGTTTTGTCCTAAAAGTCACGTACAAACTACATTTTGTATTATCAATGTTATCAACTTTGTAACATTAAAATAAAATTCGTCGCAGCTTTCTTTGTTTAATGTTTTTATTTAATAAAAAATATCATCGCAGCGAGCGTCCTAAATTATGAGATGAAAAAAATGAATGAATCTTTTAGTAAAACAGAGTTGTCTCCCTCAGAACAATGACAAATTGTAAAACAGCACCAATTTTATCACATTTATCCAGTGTTCTATTTATAGGATAGTCAATATCTCGCTTTCTAAATAATTTTTTTTCCCTTTCAATTTAAGTATTTTAACCTATTTTTAGTCATTATACAAAGTTTTAGTGCAATAGTAAAAAAAAAAAAAAAAAAAAAAATCAGATACACTGGGTTAAAATAGGATTTTTAAAATTAAATTTAACTATAATTGTTTTGTTTAGAGATTAAATTATTAGTTGAATAAAACTGTCATAGTTTTATATCATCTCATTTTCTCCTCCATCGTCTTTCAGGATGCTTCACCACCGAATTTACACAACTTCTCCAGTTCTTTCAATCTCACATGACAGTTTGCAGATCCCAAACTCTTTCCAATCCTGTGTCCTGCAGCAGGTTGTCAATGTAGTTCATTCTTCCTCTACCTCGGTTTGGGTGTCCATCTGTTGGTATCCAGAGAACTAGTTTGCTGGCTTCCTCTTCATCATGTCTCAAGCAGTGACCGGCTACTCTCATCCTTATCTGCGGTACTTTCAGTGATACTGGTGGTAGGTCACCATAAAGCTGTTGGTTTGTTGTGTGGCTCCTCCATGATGTATTGAGAGCCATCCTGAGCATCCGTGTGTAACAACCATCCAGCACATTTGTAAGAGCCCATGCCTCAGCACCATCATAGAGAAACATTGTTTCTACTGTGGCAACAAAGAGTCTTACTTTCAACTTTTCTGAGAGAGTGGATGACCATATCTTCCTCAACTTGTGACATGCACTCCATGCCAACGCTTTTCTCACTTCAAAATATTTTTCAGTGTTCTCAGACCATGCTCCAAGGTACTTGAAGTTTTCGACAACCTTGAGCAGAGTCCCATCAAGGGCTTTCACGTTTCAAGTTTTATAACTAATTTCATTAAGATAATATTTTAATCCACATTTTCTTTTAACCCTTTATGGCTTGAATTATGATGTAGATGATTAAAAAAAAGTATTTATTAATTTTAGATGGTAGCATACTGAATATAAGCAATGGGCAGTTACAATCTGGAGGTATCTGGAATCTACCTGGATACTGAACTAATACGTACAAGGCATGTTTGAATCGATTCCCACTTTATTTATGCTGTTGTATTCATTTATTTACGACTGAACGAATTAGTTCGACCAGGTCGTAAAGGGTTAATTAGTGATGGAAATAGGTTCCAAAAGTTTCAATTTCTTTATACATAAGGATTTGTTAAGAATTTTAAAGTCAGTTTAAATGACTTCCTAGTCAACAAAAAATCATATAATTTGATCAAGTTGGTTTTTTTTGTTTTTTTTTTTGTTTTTTTTTGTTTTTTTTGTTTTTTAAGAAAATCAAATTTTATGACTTACTCAATGCAACAGAAACTAGTCGGCATACCTGATAGAATTTGAAATTTCATTACTGGTTACTTCCCCCTTAACAACCTCTCTAGAATCAAGGGCTTATCAACAGCTGCTAAAAATACTTAATGGTTAAAAATCATAAAATTTGATTTTATTACAACAAAAAACACACACACACTACTTGATCAATTTTTGTGCTTTTTTGGAATATAACATCTTCACGCATAACAAGCAGGTACACATTAAAGGTTTTTCTTTATTTTTGTTTAAGTACAAATCTAGATAAGCACCAATAATTGTTTACTCGTAAATAAAAATAATTAAAAAAAAAAAAGGTGCTGCTATGTTATAATAACAAAAAAAAAATATTAAACTTCAAGTAAAATAAATGGTACCTATGTAATTGCTTTGTCGTAAATAGTAACAGTTTTGTCCAGAGAAATAGGATATCAGAATCATAGGATAAAACAGAACCAACAGACAAGCTCATTTTAATTTAAATACAATTTATTCATAACAGAAACATTAATTATTTACAGAAAGATATTCATGTGTCAAGCAAAGACGCTATATTATCCACCGTTCCTATCAGAACTAGTCGTTTCAGGATCTATAAAGGGTGATAACTCTTACCTTCTTTGTTAGGGTTATTTCCCCTTTGATCGCTATAACAGTCACATATCCAAAAATTATGTTAAACAATACAGTAAAAAAATAATTATTAATGAAAAACAGTTATCGATAAAGTTTAGATGCGGAATAAAATTTGTCCAACGTTTGGAATTACGTTCATCACGTCACATAATCAACAGAATTTAATTATCTCCCCTGTCAAGTGATCTCTTCTTTTTTTTTTTTTAAGTAAGTGTCTGCATAATAGTGATTTCACAAATTTTTTTTTTCATTAATAATTATTTTTCCACCTTATAGTTTTTAGTAATTTTTAGATATGTTACTATTTGAGACATGACAATTGCATAGGTACCGTTTCAATTGAAATTCAATATTTCTTTTGTTATTATAATATAGAAGATATATAAGTGAAGGCAAGAAGCAGGTGTGCATACACACACACACACATATACATACAGACACACAAGAAGTTGTCTCATAATTTTATCAATAGAGATCAAACATAACCCCATTGTATAAATTAAAAATCCGAATGAACGTACAAACATTTTTTTTTTAATGAAAAAAAGTTCTTTTTATTTATTTATAATAATTTCGTACTGCAAAAATTTTAATTTTGCAGGAAAAAAAACGGATTTAGAAATTTAAACATAGAAAATGAATTTCAGAAGAAAAATACAAACACTGAATGGAGAAAAAAAAAACAATAATCACTAAAATAAAATATTATTGAATAAAAAATTCTAGCAAAAAAAAAAAAAAAAAGATGTACAAACAAAACTTAATTCTGTTATATGTAAATTATTCTGACATCTTCGTTTTAGTTGATATTTTTAAAACATTTCAGCCAATGTAACATTTGACCTTCTTCAAGTGCAACTTTGGGAACTATGTCAAATTCAGGAAACTGTATGAAATTTTGACACTCGTGTAGGTTTTTGGAACTTTTTTTTTGGCAACATTTTTGTTTTTCATTTTTTAAGAACTCTTTTGAAAGAGGAGACCATTCAAAAACACCCTAATCAAAAAAATGTCAAAGTTTTTGTGTAACTTTTAGTTAAAAAAAAAACGTAAAGTAATACAACACAAAATAAAACATTAATTATCTGAAAATTCATCGAATTAAAATAAATGCAAGAAAAATCTTTTCTCAAAAAAAAAAATAAAAATAAAAAATAATACACATTCCAATAATGACTGTTCCAAACTATTGATACATTTTAAAAGTCATACATTTTCACTTAATGATAACTGGAATGATAGAGTATGGTTCCAGTTTCTTTTCATATTGTACATAAAACCAAGGTTTTACGCATGGTATAAAAAAGAAACTGGAATCTTAACATCTCTACTATTCCAGTAATTGTAAGATCAATCAGACTCATGAAAAAGAATTTCAAAAATTACCTAGTGAATATACCCAGTGAACCAAGCGCAAAAAGTACAAATAATTGCACTCAAAGGAACAGTTAGAATTTAAAAAAGATCTCTTGGTTGAAGTGACTGAAATAGTGAGTGAATGTCTGGCATTTGGTAGGATGCCCCATCCCCAGCTTAAACAAAATAAGAAAATTTAAACAAAAAAAGACAACTTCCATTCATTAAAGAATTTCTCTAATTCTAATTTAATTTAATAAATGTTTTATTTTGTTTTATCGTAGTGTATTTGTTTTGTTTGTAACTAAAAGTCATGTGAAACTTTAGCATTTTTGGATTCGGGTGTTCTTGAATTGTCTCCCCCTCCAAAGAGTTCTTCAACAAAAAAAAAAAAAAAAAAAAGTAATGCACAAGTGTAAGAACTTTTGATTGAACCCTAGATTTAATCCAGCTGGGTAGATTGTTCTCCATGTGTCAGTCAGGGCTAGGCAGAACAGTCAGACTGACATATAATCACTCTCTATTTATTACATCATTATTTTCTCAATATATTTTGTTTCCATTAAATACCAACTTGTGTGTCTTGCAGACTCTTACCAATCTATAACCATTAACATACAGAAGATAACTGAAGGGCAATGAATGTAAAAGTTTATATATTTTCTATATTATCATTAGCATGGTTAGTAACTTTTATATCAATATGCTATTAATAATTCTATTATTATTGGGGTTTACTTATTTTGAAAAAAAAAATTAAAAATATGTATGTATTAAAATAAGTAGAAAATAATGACAGGAATAATAGTGAATCAATATTTAAATTAACATAATACTAATAATAGATATACTAATATACTGTGAATAGGTACTAAATTAATAATAATAATAGATATACTATTATATTATATATATATAGATACTAAATTGATAATAGATATACTATTATACTATATGTAGATACTAAATTGATAATAGATACTAAATTAATAATAATAGATATACTAATATACTATATATATATATATATATATGATGGACTCTCCCGTCGATTTCGACGTATGAGGTTCGGACAACCCATATTTATAAAACTCATTTATGCTTTTGCCTCTGATGACATTTTAGTCCAGCAAGGGACTTCCAAACAAGGCCACAAATAGAACATGAATGTGGATTTAACGCTGCAGATATTGGTGCGGCTGCTAGTTGTTTGGCTCTTACTCTGTTTTCTTTCAGTTGCCTTAAGCTTTCAGATTGAAACCTCTGGAGACCTTCAAAACACCTTGATCTCCATCTTTTTCGGTCATTCACCTCATCTTCAAGACTCCTGTATGGTATGTTCACTGCAGACAAGTTACTCTTCAACATGTCCTTGTACCTAAGCCAAGGACGTCCGACAATTCTTTTACCACCCTCAAATTGACTGTACATCGCAATTTTTGGAATTCTGTCATCGGGCATCCTCAATACATGACCAGCCCACCGCAATTGCGATTGAATAAGGAATGATTCAATGCCAGATATTTTGCATTTTGTGAATAATTCGGCATTTGATACCTTGTCGCGGAGGCTAAGACCACATATGGAGCGTAGACAGCTTTTGTGGAAAACGTCCAGCTGATTAATGTGATGTCTGTATGAGGTCCATGACTCAGATCCATAAAGAAGAATGGAAAGAACAACAGCACGGTAGACAAGGATTTTTGTGTCTAGTCGAATAGCCCTTTCGTTCCACAAGCGATGGCGAAGATTTCCAAAAGCAGAAGTGGCCTTAGCAATCCTGTTGACAATTTCATCATCAAGAGAACCGCCCTGGTTCACCTTGCTATCATAATTGATATCATGACTGTCGACTTTCAGCTTGCGTGCAGGAAATCTATACTCTGGTGGATTTTGCTTTACGCCTTCAACTTGTTTTGGAGTAGGGTGTGGCTGATGCACTACCTCAGTCTTCCTTATGCTAATTGTCAGGCCAAAGGCCTTGCACGCGCCTGAAAATCGATCAAGAAGAACTTGGGCTTCTTCAAAGGATGTGGCTACCAGTGCGGCATCGTCAGCGAAGAGCAAGTCGCGAATAATTTTGGTGGGAAGAAGAGTCTTGGCCTTAAACCATTGATGGTTAAATAAGTCACCGGATGACCGAAATTAAAACTTGACACCAGTGTCCAAATCATCAAATGCATGTTTCAGCATTAGTGAAAAGAAGAGCGCAAAGAGGACTGGCGCCATTACACATCCCTGTTTGGTCCCATTCGTAACACCAAATGGATCAGACATCATACCATCTGAGATAACATTGGCTTTCATCCCCTCGTGAAAGGAAATGATCACGCTCAGCATGTTTTCTGGAATACCAAGCCTTTTTAAAACTTGCCAAAGAGCATCGCGATTCACAGTGTCAAAGGCCTTCGTCAGGTCAACAAACACCATATACAATTCCTGATTTTTCTCACAGACCTTTTCTGCCACCTGATGTAAGGAAAATATCATGTCAATGGTGCCGCGACCTGACCGAAACCCACACTGGGACTCTGGATACACTTTATCACCGAGACGATTTATGATTCGGTTTAGAATGAGCCTAGCCAGAATCTTTCCTGTAATTGAAAGTAGAGATATCCCCCGATGGTTGTCACAGACATTCTTGACTCCCTTATTTTTGTAGAGATGTTTGATGCAGGCATCTTTGTAGTCCTATGGAACTCGGCCTGCTTTCCATATCTTTACAAAGAGAGCATGGAGCTTTTTTACCAGCGCATGCCCACCATGCTTGTACACTTCAGGCGGAATTGGATCCTTTGGTGATGGGGACTTGCCAGAAGCAATTTGTTTGATGGATTCCCATACCTCCTGATAAGCAGGTCCCAATGACAATTCTGGAATATCTGGATTCTGAGGAATCAATGACAGATGAAGTGTTTAAGACAGTTTCAAAGTGCTCCTTCCAACGATTGAGAATATCTGATTTATCAGTCAGCAATGCCCCTCCATCGGCTGTGCTTAATGGGGAAGCACCACTTTTCTGAGGACCAAATACCTCTTTCAGACCATCATAGAAGGCTTTCGTGTTCTTGCTGTCAGCAGCTCCCTGCAGTGCAATTACCTTATTGCACCACCATTGTTCTTTCATAGCTCGGAGAGCTCGTTGTACCTCACCTTTACACTTTTTGTAGGCCGTGTGCTTCACTGTTGAGTTTTTGTCCTCAATCCAACATTTGTGAGATGAGTGCATTTGGTTAATCAGTGCTTTAACTTCATCGTCACTTTCGTCAAACCAATCCTGGTGTTTTCTTTTCGGTATTCCAAGGACTTCTACTGCTACAGCTTGAGTTGCTTCTCGCAATGCTTTCCAAGAAGATTCAACATCATCAGTTACATCAACACCCTCAAGGTTTTCATCAAGCTTATTGGAGAGCTCAGTTCTCTTTTCCCTGGATTTAAGAGGCCGCACATCAATGTGTTTGGGGACTGTTGATCTTGTAACTCTGTGCCTTCGCACATGCAACGACAGTTTACTTCTGAGAAGGGTGTGATCCAAAAGATAGCAAGAAGTGTGGAAAGAGCGAGTGATTTTGAAGTCACTCATGTGCTTCTGCTTTGTTATGATGAAGTCAATAAGATGCCAGTCCTTTGAACGAGGATGCATCCATGTCGTCTTCCGATGCACAGGTTGTTGGAATATGGTATTGGTAATACAGAGGTCAAACTCCCTACAGATTGTAAGAAGTCGTAAACCATTTGCATTTACCTTGCCTATGCCATGCTTACCAAGTACACCGGTCCACGACAGATGGTCACTACCAACACGAGCATTGAAATCGCCAGTAAGAACAAGTTTATCATGGTGTCGAACTCTGGAGAGGACATCACGGAGGGTATCGTAGAAGTCATCCTTCTCTTGATCTGAACTGGCTAACGTTGGGGCGTAACAACTAACTAGCGTCACCCTGGTGTTTCCTTCTAACTCTAGGGAAAGAGTTGCCACACGATCAGATATGCCTTTGGGCAAAGACGATAAGGACTTTGCCATCTTGGACTTAATGGCAAAACCAACGCTTGATTGGCAGGGTTCATTTTCTGCCTTTCCTGACCAAAAGAAGTCATATCCACCCTTTTCCTCTCGAAGTTGAGAATTGCCAGGCAAGCGAGTTTCACATAAGACAGCAATGTCAACATCATACCTCTGTAACTCAAGAGAAACAAGGGCTGTCTTGCGCTCAGGTGCAGCATCATTATCCTGGAGGGTACGGACATTCCAACACCCTATTGAGAGATTCTTTGTTGAGGTTTTTTGTCGTATTCTATTGTTCTGACTGTGCAACTGGATAACGAGACAGTTGCAGCAGGCTGCCAAGTTAAGTGGTGAGCAAGCGATTTTTTAGGGCTCCTTTTATCGCCCCCTCCCCGCCACAGGGAAAGCAGTGCTATCCCTAAATAGGGCTGCTTTGTCCCTGATGGAGGACACGAACAGCACAATTGCTCACAGGTTTGTGCTAGAACGGCCATCTACCATCAGCCGCCACTGTGCAGAGATCCGGCTGAGGACTTCCAGTAATATCCTTTACCTGTCCCCGTCGCTTTCACTCCATCGCCAGTGGACTTCTTGCAGGACAGTGTGAGGCTTTCATAATGAAATTACGATAAGCTGTCAGAAACCCACACAAATGACTTGATTTAAGTGGTGAAGGCTCGTGTAGGACCATCCACACTTTTTGGAACTGCTGATTAACTCACTCGGTGCAAACCAATTGCCACAGAACAAGCAGACAACAGCCCTCAGGTTTGATGTAAGAGTTTCCTTCTCTTAGTGGTATGTCAGGTCATGTCATATGCTACTGGTACCATGTAACCCAGTACTACCTGCCTCATGGTCAGGTCACCGGCGACTAAACTGGTTCTCCCACCAGACTTGTTTGGTGAGGAGGTCTCCCTGAAGGATTAAAAACAAGACCTTTCAAAGGGCGAATGAACCCCTTTTCGGGGTTAATGGCCAACTAGCATCATGTGTGTTTGTGTGTATGTATACTTTATATATATATATATATATATATATATATATATATATATATATATATATTTGCGCCAGTACAAGGAAATTACCAGGTTGATGTCTGGGGGCGCGGTTATATACATTATATATATATATATATATATATATATATATATATATATATATATATATATATATATATACTAATAATAAATATACAAAAATTTATAATTTTAAGACTTTTATTCGTTTGTTTTTGTTCATGTCATGTCACTTCAATACCTACAATATTCTACATTGCAAACAGCCTTCTCATACAGTTACATACCATTAAACATGTTTTTATACAAGTTATTTTATTTATTTCCTCGGGGAGTTTAGACACAAGGTAAAGTGTGGGTTTAATCAAAGAGTTCCAGTGGAATGGGCTGGATTCGAACTTAGCACACCCAGATTTTCAGTCCGTTAACCACTTAGTCATCATCACCCCGAAATAATTTCTAAGTTAACAGGGAAAGGTAGTTTGCTTTAAACATTGCTGTTAACTAAATATATAAATGTATAAAAAGGTTGTTAACAATGTAGAACACTGCGATGATTTAGTGATGAACACAAACAGACAAAGATTGCATTTAAATTATAAAATCTTCGTGCGTCTATTTTCCAAAAGATCTTTCACATACACAAATCAGTAAATATGAACTTACTGTAAAATATAACTGGAAGATGCCTTCTTTGTTTTCTTTTCGAAAAAGTGAGGTACCTCTCCAAATTATCATAGATATTTTACCATCACGGTTATACTTAACAGTAAGTTCATACATTTACTGATTTATATGTGAAAGATTTTGAAAAATAGATATGTAAAAGAGTTATAATTTAAATGCAACCGTCATTTGTTTTTGTTTATATATCACGTCATTTCACTGTCCTGATGTCCTACATTGCTAACAGCTTTCAGCGCTTCTACACTATCAGAACGAAATTTCGGAAATCGTAAAACTGAATTTCACATGAAAAAATGGTATCTACGTATTCCTAATATTTTTAAAGATGATTATATCCAAAAATTGTGAAAATCGATAAGGTAGAAAATTATTTATTAAAGAAAATAAAAAATAGAAGTTGAAGAAAATGATCATATTTGCTTATGTACACAGAAGACACAGAAGAGTTCAAAAGGGAGATAATTTTCAGTTTTGATTTATTTTATAAAAACAAGTTGACTGCAATTTTTCGACTGCTAACACAATTAAAGTTGCTTTTTTTCTTCTTCTTTTCTTAATAATTCAGTAATATTCAGGTAATTTCAACTGCACAATTTATTAGAATTGAGAAAAAAAAAAAAGAAAATGAGTAGAAACCATTGTTTTTTATCTGAAAACTCCATTTATTAACTACAAAATTTCGTTCTGATAGTGTAGAAGCAGCCAGCCTTCTTATATACTCACATAATTTCAAGTTATTCTTAGTTATTATCACTTTTAGTAAGGATCAAACTTAAAACAAAAAGACTGTCACTTATCATAGATTGTTAATAAACACCTTTAATCATTACAGCGTGGGTATATATGGACCACAAAATAATGCAAAATAACAACACCTCTATCCAATCATAGCTGATAGAAGGATTAAATAAAGGGTCCAATTAGAAATTCTGTAGAGATTTCAGTTTGACAAAATGCATCTATGTTGACGGTTACACCGGCTAAAATATCGCAAAAATAGAACTCAAGATGAGAGCAATAGTCTGAATAATCCAAATACAACTAATCAATCCTCATCTAAAAAATTTTTTTAAAACGTAAAATAAAATTATAAACCTTCATTTTGTATACTTGTTGATACCAAATAAAAACTCAATACTAAGTGCATACGTGTTATCTATGATTAATATATTTTAACATGCCATAAAATAATTGTTTAGTCTTGATATCAATTAAAGTGAGGGTATGAGACAGTTTGAGGGGAAAAATAGTTTGTGGTGCAAAATACAGGTAACAGACGATATTTGTTTGTTTTTTTTGTTTGTTTTTTTTTTGCTGCTGTCGTTTTTCAATTAACAAATTTTATACATTTTTTTTTAAAAGATTTATTGTTGTCACTGTTGTTTTCAAGAAACCCCTAATTATATTTGCATTACTTCCAACTGTAGATTAAAGACAATTCTAACCCTTCATATATTTGTGGAACTGTGTTCTCCCTGGAATCCGTGCCACAAGTACACAAATAAGGAGATTTCAGACTTCCTCGGCATCATCAACAGCAGGATGGTAAAAAAAAGGTCAAAAAAGAATTGAAAGAATCAGAATTCGAATATGAGGCGACTTCAGAGAAAAAGAATACATTAGTAATCAAAGTGACAACATGCCACCCCACTTCTCCATGATTGCTACAACCTAAGTGAAATAATAAAACTCTAAATTGACCGAGTAACCATATAAATGCCATATGAGTGACAGCAAAACTTAGTGTCTTATCACACCAGCCAAAAACGCCAGGCTAGGTTGGCATACCAAAAGCCCCAGGCCTGGTTGTAAGAGAACTTTATAGCTAACATTTCACTCAACAGTATAGACTGCAAACCACTTGACTGGTTTGGTTTGGTTAGGTGTGTTTTACAGCATATCAACCTTTTCCGGGTTATATAATACCAAATTTAGTCATTTTGATAAAAGCTTTTATGCTTCCAAGTTCTTTGTATTTTCAAATATTTATTCATGGGCTTAGTTTGATCGGTTTATAAAAGAATTTAAAAAAAAATTTTTTTTGATTATTTGTTTTTGACTTTACAGAACATGATTGTGTTCTGCAAAGGAAAAGAAAAACAAAATAACATCAATGCTTGGTGCATTTTAGGTTTGAAAGCAAATATCTTCAAACAGCCTGAACTGATAGCATCAGTCCCATCTCTTTGTGTGAGGCACGGTGGCACAAAACGCTATCTGATCCAGTTGCAACATGAAGGACAAGCTAAGGCTTCCCAGCGACTTTGGGAACCTAAATTGGAAGAGTGACAAAGCTTTGAGGCTTGTTCTGAGACCATTTCGAAGTTGTCATTGAATGAAATTGAAAGAGCAAATCATGAAAACAAATTGAATCAAGTTGAAAGAATAAATCTTTAAAAAAAAAAATTTTTTTTTGAATAAATAAAATTGCTATTTTTTCCTAGAAACTAATCTTGCGAACAAATATCATCGGTACTCAGTACAGGTGCATAGTTTTAATAAAAATGGGATATTTAATCTCTATAAAATGTGTAATTAATAGGAGTTAGCAAACATATGGCTATTGTCCAGGGAAATATATGCCATCCTTGCTGCCATGTCAGAGAGGAAATCTCATTTTAAAAATGAAAAAGAAAAAAGAAAATAATAGCTCAGTATAAATTAAAAATAAAATACTTTTCTCCAAACCCAAGATTCATTTTTGTTACTTTTTAAAAAAAAAAATTTTTTTTGTTTTTATATTTGATAATTATTATCAAACAAAAACACCAAAAATTTTTCATCCAGATATTTCTTATTTATACAATAAATCAAAAAAAAATTTAAAAATGCTATTTATTTAGAAGACATTTTTGAGACTAAATAATCTAATTAAAGAATTAAATCATGAATCCTGGATAAATAAAGTCTTTTGGTGTTTCTTGATATAAGAATCCTAAAATCCTAACAGAGAAATGCAAATCAAATTCTAATTTTATGTTATTTAGACTTATAGTTGTGTACACAAATATTAGTTCACGTTTTAAGGAAAACAGATAAATAATTTAGCTTTTAATGTAACAGTTTCATAAAAAAAATGAGTGCTTGTGCATTATAATTCAGTTTCAAATAAATGCATTTTAAGCAAAAACACCTTTACATATTTACTTGCCATGTCGAAATTAGTAAAATTCCAAAAAATGTTCAAAATATGATCAAGTAGCAAACATAATTAAAAGTACAAATGAAATTTATTGAATTATACAGCTTTATTGTATTTATTAATTTTTCTTATGACATTCTGTGTGAAAAACTGACTTAGCTCCCTTGCTTTCAATTAAAATCTGTCATTTCAAAATAGAAAACAGCAGATCGCTAATGTTTTTGTTTTTTTTTTTTTTTGGAGGAGGAGGAGGGTAAAAAATAGTTCTAGCTGATCTTCTACTCAATCATATTTTTTTATTTTTTAGAATTTATACTAATTTTGACAAGACATGTAAGTATGTAATAGTGTTTTTACTTAAAATACACTTTTTGAAATCAAATTATACTGCACAACACCAAAAAATGTTCACTTTTAAAGCAAAGCTTTTTTTTTTTTTAACTTTTTTTTTTTAACTTCTTTTTTTTTTTACTTTTTTTTTTGTTAAACTTTTTCCTGTTTGGATGCTTAACCAACAAGAGAAGATACTTGTGATACAACTAATAACTCAGAAATCTTTTTTTAATGGTGATGTCAAAAATATGTTACAGTAGAACCCTGGAATACGACATTAAAAATTAGTAAAAAAAATACAGTACAGTACATTTATATAATCAAATAAAATTATAAATAACACCATAGGGTGGGGCAAATACCATAACCAAGGATCAGAAAAGCATCATATTCCTACATCATAACCTGAAAAAAATGTATCTTAGGGCCACCCTATTCTGGGGTTCTACTATATTCATTAAACCAACGTTCAGGAAGACAGTTGCCATGCAAAATTCACCTTCTCATAATTCAGGTCGCACCCAAGAGTTAAATTCACATGAAAATTATTACGACAATCAAAATAGAATGATAGTTATTTATGATTTCGTTTTCTAAAACATAAAACTTTTAATTAAAAAAAAAAAAAATTGTTTGCTTTCACCAAAACTTGAAAATAATACTTGTCTATGAAAAAATACTTCAGTGCTCATGTAGTATACCGGGTTTTCAAGCAAACACATTCCAGGTGAAAACATTATTACGTACTTATGTGCCACATCGAAATTAGTATAAATTAAAAAAAAATATGAAACATGATCCAGTGGAAAATGTGCTGGGTCCATTTTTCAGAAAAAAATCGTAGAGACTAGTAGTCAGAAACTTTCTACTTTTTTAATGGCAGGTTTCAAAGGAAACAAGGGAGATAAGTCAGTTTGTCATACAGAATTGGTTGCACAATTCTTCCACAGTAAAAGATATGATGAGACTTAGTAATTTGATAAATCATAGTTTTACTTTTTTCTTTTTTTTTTTAAATTGCATTTTCACCCCAAACAAGGGATAGTGCTACTTTAATGTAGGGGGCTACTATCTGGGACATAATTTGCAGGGATACTATGTAGGGAGCTGAGCAGCAAGATGTCTGTTTACATTACATTTGAATGTCTGCATGTCATCACAGTCAGGGAAGTAGGAATACGGAAGGGAATTCCAAAGTCTAGCAGTCCTAGGAAAGAAACTGTTAGAGTAGAAGGCTTTCTGGCATCTGAGGATCTCTACTGTGTAGGGGTGGGATTTTGCTGCTTGTCGGGTTAATTGGGGATATTTATGTAGAGGGGGTTGTAGTTCGTCAGAGCATCTACCATTAAAAAACTTGTAAAAGAGGTAGAGGAATTCAACATTTCATCAATGGGACAGAGGTTGAAACCTAGTTGACAGTGCGGGACCTATTACTTTGACGACTCTCTTTTGGACCCTGTCTAAGGGGGAGGGACTAGGAGCAACTGAAATGTAATTATTTTTCTACTCAAACATGTTTCATAATTTTGGGGAATTTATACTAATTTCAACATGGAGCATAATAATGTTTTCACCTGAAATGCGTTTGTTCAGAAACATTTGCTGAACATAAAAATGAGAATATTTAATACTATTAGGTAAAGATTGCTATGTCAAATAGCAGGCTTTTTTTATTCTTTTTTTTCTTTTTTTTTTTTTTTTTTTTTGCAAATATGTTAAAATTCAATTTCAATTCATAAGAAAAGACATGAACAACAAATAAATATTATAATAATAATGATATTCTGAACAATATTAACACAAAAACAGTATAAAAGATACAAAAATTCAATAAGGACATACATGCAAATAGTCTTATATCTGAATCACAGAAAATTTTATACAATAAATATATATCTATTATATAAAGCAAAGCACACAAAGCTTTATCGTAAGACTGACAAAAAAATAATAATTAACCAAACTTAACATAATTTTGAAAAGAATAAGAGAAAACCAAAGCAATAAAAGCTGATAAAAAAAAAAAAAAACTCAACTATTTTCTAATTATTATTTAACAGTTTCGTGACTTTCTTTCTCATCAGAGAAATACCGTTTAATATCACCATCCATTATTTAACCTCTTCTTTGGAGATAAACTTCGTTTTGAATCAGATTTTTTTGTTGAATAAAAGCAAAAGCATAGACTGAAAATTGATTTAAAAAAAAGAAGAAGGAGGGCTGTCACATCCTACATTAGCAAAGTTTTAAAATTCTTAAGGTAGGTCATATAAGACAGAATAATACAGCAAGCTAGTAAAAGCACAAGATAATACGTCAGCAGTCCATTTTGTAACATGAGTATTTTTAAGATATCAGGGACGGTTCTCTTCCCCATCCAACTTACTCTTCTGACTTTGCACCCTCTGACTTTCACCTCTTCCCAGCCATGAAGTTGCTTTTGAAAGGAAAATGTTTCCCTAGATGATGCAGCCTTGATTTCAGAAGTCACATCGTAGTTGAGGACCAGCCTGGAGTGTTCTACAAAAAACGGTCTCCAGAGATGCATTAAACAATGAGAGAAATGTGTAGTTCTAGGTGGTTGCTATATAGAGAAAGACCAAAACTCATATCAAGTTTCATTGTTCTGCTGCTATGATAAGTGGATCAGGAGAATTACTTATTATACACTTCCACCCCACCCCCCGTATCTCGTGCTTTTTTAAAAATTAAAATATACCCCTCAGAAAATCTGGGAAGGTAATAAACCTACCTCAGCTTGATGTCCTCATGAACGCCGATCTTTCTACAATGTTTTCATCTTTTTCTTCTCTAAGCATATTTTTCATTTTCATAAGGTGTTGTTTTTCCTTCCTTAAATAGGATTGTGTTCAGCAATCTTCCTACCCACAGGGGCAAAATGAGACACAAGGTCGTTTTTAATGTGGGGTGGGGGGTATTTAGTTCTCTCCCACTGCATGAACTGTAACACCATGGTCAGAAAGCAGAATTGAGAAGTCAACGTCCCCTCCCCTCAAGGAGGGGCACTCTGATCTGCAAAAAATGCCTCAAAATAGAGCACTCTGGATTAATACAAAAGTTTTTTATCGCCTTAGTCTAGGAGAATTTCTCAGTCACTGACTAAGGACAGAAATAAGATAGGGTCCAAAAAAGAGTTGTCAATCTAATCGGTCCCAATTTATCAACTAAGCTCTAGCTCCTGTCCCACCGTCACAATGTTGCATCACTGTGCCTGTTTTACAAATATTTTAATGAAATGTGTTCTGATGAACTCGTTGCACTTGTACTTGCTCGACGTACATATCCCCAACAAACCACCTTAGCAACAAAATCACACCCCTTCACTGTTGTTGTCCCTAAATGCCAGTAAGGTTTCTATTCTAATAGTTTCTTCCCTCGAACAGCTAGACTTTGGAATTCCCTTGCTGCTGCCTGCTTCCCTGGCTGTACTGATATGCAGAAGTTTAAATGCAACATAAACAAATATCTCGTTAATCCTTCCTAGGCATGGCCCCAAATAGTAGCCCCTTACGTCCAAGAGGTGATATGCTTTGTAAGGGGTGAACAGGAGTTCAAAAAAAAAAAAAAAAAAGTGGAGCAACAGAACAGATATTACACCTTGCCCCCAGCAAAAAGGCCATGTTTTTTACATTGTTAAATCTGATGATTTTAATGATTGGTCGTAAATTAACGAATACTCGCACACAGCATGATATGAGCATTCAATGATAAACTTGAAGAACATATATTGACCAAAACAAAATGAATCAGAAATAGCAACTTTAATAAAAAAACAGAGTTTTGGCTAGCACAAAGCGTAGTAGCTGTTGTGGCCTTGATCCATGCAGAAAAAATCCTTCTCGACTGAGGCAATTTAAATTTTCTTAATCTAAATTCAGGTGCCCTCTTTTAAAGGAGCTGAATTTTCTCCATTTTAAAAACCAACAATGTGTCCAACTCTGTACTTGTAATGGGGCAAGTAAATCGAGCCTCTTCAATCCACAAATTAAAATTTAAGAAAAAAAAAAAAAAAAAAAAAAAAAATCAGATTTTAATTTCTAAATTTTTTTTTTTTTTTTTTTTTTTTTTTTCATATATTTTCCATTAAATCCAGTGCTAACATTATAAACTAAAAAAGTACAAGTATTTAGACTTGAGATCAAACTGCAGATGTTCCGCCCTTGGTCAGAGAAGACACTCTTCTAAACTTATGTAATCTGGACATGCCTTTTGTGAATCTGATTTGAGAAGCCCCTCACATTAAAAACTGACTTTGTGTCTAATTTTGCATTGCCCTCGTAGGGAGACAACTGAGCGAATAAGGATGATTAATATGAAATACAAAAGCTTTTTAAATCGTCCTTTGTCTTTTTTTCTATTGGAACACACCTGCTTTTTTTTTTTTTTTTTCATTATTATAACTGTAACAAACAGACTAAGAGAAACATAATATATTATTGTAGGATTTAAAAAAAAAAAAATGTGAGATTTTAATGGATATGACAAATGTATCATTTAACCTTACAAAGAGAGGAGCAAACCAGAAATGTTCACCTTAGTAAGCTGGGTAACCTATAATCGCAATGAAAAATCCACATTAAATAATCTATTTAATAATATTTTTTAATGGTGGGTTACAGACACGTCTGTCTTTTGAGGCAGCCAAAAGCAGTAGCTTGTTTTTCATCTGAAATATTGTTGAACTTTTTTTCTTTTTAAGGACATTCTTTTGTCCTTTTCCTTTTGAAAAAGAGATGATGTTATCGAAATAATAAGACTTCCACCACCCCGGTTATATCAAACAGTAGGTTCATATTTACTGATTTTTACTGTGATTATCTTGAAAAATAAGTTAATATATGAAATTTTAAAAAATAACAAGAACAAATGAAAACCTTTTGTTTGTCCATTTTTGTTCATACGTCAAAGTAATGCAACAGCCGATTCTCTGCATTGTTACAGCCTTCTTATACTCTTCCATATTTTTTGCATTTTTTTTTAATTTATTTATTTTTTACTTAGGTGTCACCACATATCAAGGTCCGAAGGCCACTCGAGGATAAGGGTGGTAGTGTAGTAATCATTAATGGTGTACATTGGGTAGGATTTGATTATTTATGGGGGTGGCTCATGCAAAATTACAGCTTATACCAAAATTTAATAAAAACAATAATAAATGTATTGACCATAGTCAAGAGTGACCTGAAGGTTTCTTTTTCATTGGATATTCCTATAGAGATGTAGGGGACGATGTTATTTATTTCTCTGGATTGCTCCACTTAATCCTTGTTTTTATAATGCTAAGAGTTTAGCAAGAGTGCATCAAGTACAATTTTTTTTTTTTTTTAATTTTTTTTTTTTTTTAGTTTTGCTATGACTTAACCAAGGATTGAACTCCATTCTCCCATTCATTAATGTGAACACTAACTATTATCATGCCAAATGAGCTGATATATATACATTATATATATATATATATATATATTATATATACACACACACACACACACACACACACACACACACACACTGGGGGAGGGGGGCTTTGCCCAGGCTTAAAATACACTTAAATATATTTTAATTTGTCCAGATTTTGTATATATTATTATAGGGTTGTGATTTCAAAGCTTAATAAAAAAAAAAAAAAAAAAAATTGGGGTGCCATCAGTTAGAATCGAAACCGAAACTAGCATTCAAAGCTGGTGACATTAGCACTGTACCAACATGACATGCATATAAACTGATTAAAACTTAAAAAGAAACTAAGATCAATGTACAAAATGTATAACGATTTTTTTCAATTTTGACCCATTTTTGACCCTTTAAAAACAATTTTAACCGGCTAAAGACCCATAAAAGAATGGTCCATAAAAAATCCAATCATTTGAGGTCCCTAGTGCTGCTCTGTGACTTTTTGCTTCAAAGGAGATAGAGTTTGAAAATATGGAGACAGACAGACATATAGCCTTTTATATATTAGCCTGTTACAAATCAACAAGAGTTATAGCCCATTGACTTAGAACGAGTGCTTTATGTCAAACTGATTGGTGAAATGTGGTTAAATTTGTGCTCATTTTTGCCTTGAACACTAATCTATATTAAACCCTAGTAATCCTTAACTGTGCATCAAGCAGATGCCATAATGCTTAGTTCGCTATACCTTTACGGTACAGCGGACTAAGCATACAAAATTTCATTCAGATCAGCCCAGTAGTTCCCGAACAAAAGCGGATTAGATAGACAAACAGATAGACTAAGAGAAAGATAATATAGATTGTAGGATTTTGTTGAAGGTTTGCATTCTTCACGAGTTTTTCTATTACAATTTTCATCTAGTCCATAATTTATGGGATGTATTGTGGAAGAAAAGCTTTCTTCAAACAAAGTTTCCCAATGCTTGCTGCAGGCCTGTCAGACTAACTGATAAGGATTCAGAATAGTCCCTTTTGTTTTTTGTTTTTTTTTCTTACCTCTGTATGACATGGTTTTCTTATTTACTATTTAGATTTATTGAAATTTTTTTAAAAAATATATATATAAAAAATATTCTGTATTGGATACATTGTTTTTATGATGTTTCATTAAAAAAAAACTCATTTCATAAACATATTTGTATTATAATATAGACTATCTTTTAAATTAAAAAATTTAAAACGTTTTTATTATAAAAGATCAAATAAAGGATACGATTTTTTTATTTAAAAACCTTTTTATGATATTTCATTAAAAAAAACTTCTTTTATAAACAGTTTTTTTTATTTCAAAAGTTCAAACAAAGATTATTTTTTTTAATTTTTTAAAAAGCATTTTTGTGATGTTAAATTTTTAAAAAGTAAAAGAATATTTGTAATTTTTTTTCTAATTTCAATAAATCGCTTCACAATGCAAATAGTGTTAAGATTATTTCATGATGGAAAAACTCAATACTAATTAATAAAAACAGAAAGGATTATTCAGTCTTTACAGTTTAGGGCCCACGGCAGGCATCAAGGGAATTTGCTTGAAGAAAACCAGGAAAAGTTACATGAGATTACAAAACAAAGCGATGACATCATCCTACCATAGAGAATACCAAATTATGACTGACTACTACAAACAGTCGTTACGTACAAATCATCCTCAAATCTGATGTTGTGCGTTTTATTTGATTGAACCGTGAATAGCTTGCCTTTATAACGGAAACAACCTTGGATCACCATTCCTGATCAGCCAAAGTTCAGGGACGTGGTGAACTTGTTGAAAAGAGCCAGCCTAACTGACCAAGTATGAATGCCACAACCATGATCAATCACTGTCACTACAGAGTGGAATGATAAAATTGTCGCCCTAGAAAAGCGAAATGACTTAATTTCTGTTTGATGAAAACCGGTTTTCTTTTTTTGTTGCAGACCATCTACGAATTGGCCAGTTGTGTACAAATGACAAGAGCAATAGCAGCCTTCTATCATGTCTGAAAGTGACACAATGTTGCAATGAGCGAGATTGGAGATGCACTGTTTTACAACTCATCCCCTCTACCGATCCAAATTATGACAACAGCCAGCACCCTAAAAATGCAAATCCAGATGGTTCAACGCTTGAGGGCACAGCTCAATGCGTCTGATAAACCACGGTTATGGTCTTTGGTGTAGTTTCAAGTTTCTTCCTCCTCTGACTGTTCCCTAGAGAACTTTCTTGACAAGCCTCTCTCCTCTTACAAAGACCACATAACCAACGAGGAAGTCAACAACACATTAAAGGCAAACTATTGGTCCTTATGAAGATCTTCTCACCACAATCAGGAGGTGTAAACTAAAATGGTCCGGCCATGTAACAAGGAAGGCTCTGTAAACTGGTTAAAAAGAGGATCATTCCACTATGATACAAAAAGAATTATAATGTCCAAGGTCAAGGCTTAATGAGCAATGCTTTTAAGAAGATGAGTGGTCTCAGCAATGACAACAAATGCAGGTTCTTCCACACAGACATAAAGAATGTAAGCCCCCTTGACATCCAGTTATAAGGTTCTGCTGGGGGACAGCTACTATACAATGTGACACAATAGAGTGCATAAATATCTCCACTGGACGATCTGTAAAAAGTTGAATATAGAATGCAGCAGCAAGTCCTGGGAACATGTTTACCAGCAAGAGCAGTTGGAAATAAGTCATTCACCATCCACCATGACTATGCAATTCTTACAGCTACATAGCTAGAAAACGGAGCTATTAAACTTCACATAGTGATATGGGACAAGAAGGAGGAAGAAGCAACCTTAGTAGAAGTTAGTGTCTCCAATGATGCTGAGTTTAACACAGCTGAGAGGGAAAAGCCAACAAAATACCAAGGTCTTATGAACGACATAAAAAGAAACTGGAATCTTGGAAAGATCTCTACCTTTCCACTAATTCTAGGAGCAACTGGACCCATGAAAAAGAATTTTAAAAACTACCTGACAAATATACCCAGTGAACCAAGTGCAAGAAAGATCCAAACAATTGCACTTCAAGGGACGGTTAGAATCTTAAAAAGATTTCTCAGCTGGAATGTCTGGGATAGCCGACGAACGTCTGGCATCAGATTAAAAAAAAAATTTTAAAAAAGTATGTGTGTATATGTCTTCTAATGCCAAGCAGTTTATCTTCATATGCATGGGAGAGGGGTTTATAAGATAGTCAAAAGAGAACAAAAAAAAGGTGCCAGATAGAAAAAAAAATGCTCTAGTACAATATTAAAGCAAATATATATTATCCTTTTTTGAGCTGTCACAGAAAAAAAAAAAAAAAAATGTTCCCCGTAAACGTTATCACTTTTTTTTTCTGGAATATTTTCATTAAAAAAATTAGAAAAAAAAAAAAAAAAAAAAAATAGAATGTTTTTATTTTTATTTTATATTAATAATTCACGACTTATCAAGGCTAAAAACCACTTGAGAATAAGGATTAATGTAATGGATGGATCATCAGCTGAATGATGATGAATATTATTATGAGAGGATTGAAAATAATGAATGGAACAAACAAAAATTGATTTTTATTGATGAGGACGGAGTAAAACAGATTAAAGAAATCCTTGTGCATTTGAAATCCACAGCAAAATCACCATAGCAACAACAACCATCACCATAACGACAAAACATGCTCCACAAAAATAGGAATAAAAACTATTTATGACTCACAAAAAAAAAAAAAAAAATCTATATCCACATCAGAGGGTGCATGATTGGCCTAATAGATACCTCCACAGACTACGGAATTAGGTATGCCAAAGGCAAGTCCAATACATTAATAACCTTTTTAAACGGTCTGATGAAAAAGCAATTTCACTCCAGCTATATAATGTGTAGTTGCAACTTTGGTTCAATTAATCGTATATAATTAATAATTTACAACAGGTATTATACTGCAACAGTAAATAATTAAAACAGGCTGACGATGTTAAACAGAGAAGCTAAAGTAAAATTCACCAAATATTTATCCACAATTTTTTTTTATTATTTCTTTTGTTTTTAGGAAGTGGGTGGTTGGATGGGGGGGGGTCATCATTTATCAAGGTCTAAAGGTCATTCAAGGATAAGGGTTAATGATTGTCAGGTAAGACATCATGATGATCGATAATGGTGAAATTTGAGTAGTGTTCGTTGATTCATGAGGACGGCTCGACAAAAACTTGTTCACATTAAACTTGAAAACATACATTTTATAAATCAGCTGGAAAGTAGCCCTGCAGTATTATGTTCCACAAACAGACAGTGCTAGGAAAGAAACTTTATTCATGCTAAAAACCCACTCAGGAATAAGGGTTAATAAGATGGGGATTGATTGACAACTTAGTATTATGAAATATCCACATATCACCCAAACCCTAACCTAACATCCAACCCAGAATCCTTTACTCTTTGTCAGAAACATCATTCGTGGAATGTAACAAAATTGAGTTAAAAGTAAAACTCAACATCTACTTCCTGTTCTCATAAATTTATTTAAACAAAGAAGAGACATCATCTTTTATTTTTTATGAAAATCACTCCAAACAAAGCATGAAGCCACTTGATATAAGGAGCTAAAAAAAAAAAAAAAAGAAAATTCTAGATTAAGGTCAAAAACTTTCCAACAATAAGGGTTAAATGGAATAGAAGACAGCAATTCTTCCCCTTTGTTAGAAACATCTTGTGGAATATGAGAACTAAAGGACAAAAAGGCAGCAAGAGTTATGAGGTTGTCGAAAGTTAACCCAATGTTCCCTTTCTATGCTCCTTAAATTTTAACGTGGTGTCAAGTTGATAAGAAACTCTTGAGACTCAAACAAGAAATAAATGTCTGATCAATTTTTTTTTTCTTACAACCTTACTCGAAGCTGCAGACATAAAATGATTGTGTTGCTATTTAACTGATAATTAATACAAACGTTTTTGTTTTGTTCTTTAATTTCTAGAGTCAAGTATTTATTCTACATATTCTATAAACTTATTTTTTATAAAGTATCTTTGTTTCTTTTTCGTTTTTTTTTTTTTAGATTTTGTTGATTAAAACTAAGCAAACAAAAATAAAAATTTTCTCCACATAGCCTTAAAAGACATGCTCATCCGATTTAAAATCAAAAGTGTATATATATATATATATATATATATATATATAGTGTTATAATGGAATAATTCCAGAGGAAATCCGGGTATGAGAGCTCAATGTGGTAAACAGAGCAATAAGATAAAAAATAAATATAAATATATATATATATATATATATATACACACCGTCATTGGATAATTTACCTTTCACCAGACTATCCATTCACGTGATATCACCTTTTTCTTCACCATATTCCCTCTGCTTCATTTTTTGTTATCAAGTAAGATCTTTGAATTACTTGAAGTTTCATCAAATACTTTTGTATGCAAAATCCGATCCCGCATTTTGCTAATTCCTACCCTATGATGAGAAGGAAAGTATTTCTTCAAAACTCCGCGGATTAAGGACTATCCACTTATTAAGTGTTTCCTTTTCGGATTAAATACGTTTTTAACTCTTTTTCAAAGTGTTTTTTAACATGTTTTATTAACTATTTGCTCTTATATATGTATATATAATTATTTTTTTTACTATAATAATTAAATATATATATATATATATATATATATATATATATATATATAAGTTCAGAATTATTGAACCATGGTATTTTGTTCTCTTTTTTTCCTTTGAAGATAAGAGCCATTCTTTGAAACTCCATGGAATCAGGGAAAAATTTTTAATCTGTATCCCTTGTTTCGAAAAATAAATGTTGTAAATTCTAATCTACAAAATTTTAACTTCCTTCTGACATATGTGTTTATGTGCGCACGTAAGAATAACAGGAAGACAGACATAAAGAGAAGGTAAAAAGAATTTAGGAAAGGAAACAAATTCCAGGTTCCCTTCATTTGAATTTGAAACTGACAGTAGTAGTAATCTTTCATTCTTTGAACAGGAAAACTGTCAGTCACTTTTGTATCCCAAACCCATTTCACCTTATCTGTATTTCTGCTAATCTTAATTCATATATTATATATATGTTTGAATTCTGCACAGGGCTAATTTTTCTCTTTCTGAATTTCCTATCTTCCCAGACCCGTAGATAAACAAACCATTTCAATCTTATATCATTACCTACAAAAACACAAGGGTCATAAAAACCATGTTTTTGTTGTTGTTGTTTCTTTTTTTTTTTTTGGTGGGGGGACCATTTGTTAAGGCCTGAAAGCCACTCGAGGATAAGGGTTTAAATTTAAGCACAAATAGAGAGTGAGAGAAATCGTTTCTAATGTTTGTAGCTAGTCGAGTGTGTTTTGTGAAAATTTGGCAAGGGGTGGACCATAGATTGGAGTTCAGGCGAGCAATTGCCATGAAAATAATGATAGAGCAGAAACGGGGTCATAATGTCTCTTCTGTGGGAAAGAAGTTGCAGGGAAGAGAAAAGAGCATCACTTACTAGATTTCAAAGCCAGTTTTGAACTTTGTCAAGACTGAATTGATGTGTGTACAGGCAGATACACACACACAGATTTATACTTCCTGAATATGTACAGCCTGTGGAGTGAACCCACCCAAATTGCTCAGAAGAAAAATGTAGATCTCATGACATAATTCAAAACCTGCAGCCATGTATAACCAGAACATGTTCCTTAACTGACGGAGCTAAGGGAGTAATGATTAGAAACTAAATAATACCAAATAAACTTTGGTCTCATTGGAAACCCTCACTGATTTTTGGTAACTAACTGTGAGCCTACCCCTACCTCCATTACTTTAAATGAGGGATTATCCACTTTATATCATGCTGAAATTAAAAGTGAAAAAGTAAATTTTCTAAGATTTTTTCTTTGTTAATAAAAAAAAATTTTTTTTAACTATATTCCCTAAATACAAAGAGTTTAAAATGTATTATCATGTATTTTATATAGTTAGAAAACAATTAGAAGTTTGTTTGTTTGTTTGTTTGTTTTTTTTTAATATAATTGTAAAAATAATAAATAAAGGATGCATACATTTTGACCGATTCCTGAAGTGGAAATTTTAGATTCTTTTTCCTTAGCTGCCTTAAGGGTTGCCTCCCTTGCCTCCCTTCTTGCCTGTTCTAACAAAATTTTAGCTCTTTCTTTCAATTCATCATGGCGGGATTTTCTGGCCTAAAAAGTTTTGAATACAGACAAAAAAATTATTGGGGGAAAAATGGATTTTAAAAAATAAAAATAACATTAGGAAGAAAGGTAATTTTAGGAAAAGTTGCTAAGCAAGAAGCAAAGAGAGAAAGAGATTTTTTTTTTTTTTATTGTTCCAATTTATTACCAAGCATTTAAAAAATAGGTCACCAGCAGTGTTCAATTTTATTCAAATGGATCTAGCAAGTTAAAAATTTAGAATATTCAAATAAAATATTTAGACTTGCACTTAAATTTAAAAATAAAACAAAAAACTTTATATTGTACCTACTTGTCACAGCATGAAGTTATATTCCAAAAATCACAAAAATTGATGGAGGAGTTTTTTCTTCTTATTATTATTTAGGAAAATCAAATTTTATGATTTTTAGCAATTAAGTATTTGTAGTAGATATTGATGAGCCCTTGATCCAGAAGAGGTTTTTAAGGGGGAGGTAGTCAAAGATAAATTTTGAATTCAATCAAATATGGCAGCTGGTTTCTCCCACATCAAGTAAGTCATAAAAGTTAATTTTCTTAAATAAAGTGGGGGGGGGACTTGATCAAATTATGTGATTTTTGGAATATGTCATCTTCATTCTGTGACAGGTACATACACCATAAAGACTTTTTTGCATTTTCTTTACTTAAAATGATCATTATAAGTGCAATTCTAAATAAGCACCAAATATTTTGAGAATTTTTTTAAAATATTTTTCTTATTTTGTATATATTTTTATTATTTTCATATTTAATTGGAGAATACATTCTAAAAAAGTAGTTAGTCATGGTTTAAATCTGATATTACTAAGAATCTTCAGCCTCTCAACATCATATCCTCTTACTAGGGCTAAAACTAGCAGATTTTTATCCATCATTTTTAGCACTGATGTTCGTTCAAGATCATTCTTTATATTTGGTTGTAACGGTCAATACATGAATCACAAGCAAAACTTTAGACAGCATTCATCCCTAAGTTGGTTGAATGAATTCATCACATATTAAACACAGCAGCAGTCCACTGTCAACTTTGAAACAAAAGACAGCAGTTTTTCTTCCACAATCAAACATGAAATAAGTAGGCAGATAATCAATTTTGATTCATTGTTATGAGCCATGCTTTCAAATGAATTCACTTCACTGCCAATCAACATGGAGAATTCCGGTAAGGACTCAGACCCGTAGAGAAGGTTGATACAAACAAAGAGTTGATAAACTTAATTTTTCATCTGGATAAGACTAAATTAATTCAATTCATTGACACTAAAGAGTATGACAAAATCAACAAAAGATACTTCAAGTGAGGAGATTCAGCACTGTGCAGATCACCGTTGTGTTTGGGGCAAACCCCTACCAATGAATATCAGTCAGGACTTTGATCAGCAAAGGAGCATGATAGAAACAAGAATTGATAAACTTGGATTCTTGTAGCTAACTTACTTTCTAATCTAGATATTCAAGATTGTACATGTCAGACAGTCTTTGATCTGCAATCATAACACATAAAGACGGTTCAATAGGTTAGCTTCTCACAACTCAACAGTTCATGATTTTCAGTGCTTGAGAAGATTTTATCTGATCTTTAAAGTAACTTACAAAAGAAAAACTTGCAGATGTTATAGAACTGAGATTTGTATCCAGAATAGATGTGTAATGATCATTGTTCCAACTATGCAGACAATCAATGTCATATTTTATATCTCCAAGTGTGCCGCTCCATCCTACCACAATTTAATATAAAATACTTTAAAAACTGTTTTTGAAGAATCTGACAAACTGGAATTAATATTTTCATACATAGTGAACATTGAATATATTTTAACTTGAAAACTATAACTTTTCATAAATGATGATATCCTTGATGGTTATATAAATTAATTTAGCTTGTAAACTATTTAAGATAATAAGTCTCAGAAAGCGATATATTGATTTGAAGTAGCTTACAATTAATACAAATTATAAATCCTCATCTCAAAAATGCCACTCCCCCCCCCCAAAAAAAAATAAAAAACACTTTATAAATTAGGGTTTACCATAAAACATTGCAGAAAATAAATTTATTATATACTCCCAAAATGATAGTACAATCCATCCATTCCTCTCTTTCGCCCATAACTTACCTCTCCCAATCCCATTACCTTTTAGATATACTGTGTATATATTTAAATTTGTGTTGTTTTATTCATTAAAAGTTAAGTTTTTCATTTTATCTTTTGTTTGTTTTTGTTTTTCTAATAAAGATTTTTTAAAGAATAAATTTGAACACTTCTGAATGGAAGCTGAAAGCTGGGAGCATTTGTTTCAAGAGGCAGAAAAGAGAAAGTACAGATATTACTAATATCTGTAGAAAGTTTAGTACTTAGTTGACCAATGCTAATAATGATATATTATGTAGGTTTTTATTATTTACATATACCAAATTTGGACCAAAGATTAGCATTTTCATGATTACAATAAACCAAGACTCAAAAAAAAAAAAGTCTCAATCAAATTGGATAGAAGCCATGTTCACATATCTTTTAAATGACTTTTATTTATATAGCATTTTCTGAAATGATGTGTTATAAGTCATTTAATTTTTTAATTTTCATTTTTATCATTTATTTAGTTGTTTTTTTTTTGTTTTTTTTACATTTGAAAACATATTCAAACGTTACTTTTTTTTATTCATCAAAAATTTAGAAATAAAAACTGAATTATCTCCCTTGCAATTTTGAATTTATTTCTCTCCAGTTGTCTCCCTTTCAATTTGAAATTTATTTTTATTTATAGGTAATGGCGATCGGAAACCTTTTTTCAGGGTTTTTAACGAGTTTTCAAATTATTTTTAAAATGAATACTATGGTAGAAGATTAATGTTTATGTCCATAATTAGTAATTAAATAAGATAAGATTATGCATACCAACCAAATTTCTTCCATTAACTATAACAGGCCGCAATAGCATGCAAAACCAACAATGAATAAATAGCAAAACTTTTAATTAAAAACTCACCTTAAATACAGATTTATTATTATTAAAATCCGAAGATTAAAGAAATATATATATATATATATATATATATATATATATATATATATATATATATATATATATATATATATATATATATTCATCGATGAATATTAATTTAATTATTTTTACAGTTACCAAAAAAAAAAAAAGAAAAAAAAAGGTACTGGTACAGTTTAATCAAAACATTAAAAAATGAATATATATATATATATATATATATATATATATATATATATATATTGTACGTATCTCCGAAAAAAAAATTCACGTAATTTGATCGCGTAGTTTTTTGTTTGTTTGTTTGTTTGTTTGTTCTTGTTTTTATTTTTTTTCTTGTTTTTTTTTTTTTTTCTTGTTTTTTTACATCGGAAAAACACGTTTTTATGAGAGCGCGTTGAAGGCAGGCATCTTGGATTTTTTCTTAATTTTTGTTTGGAATTTAGAAACGTCACGGGGAGATAACTCCAATTAAAGCGCCAACACTCCCTCTCCATCTTTAATACTAGCTTTTCTTCTAAAATCGAAGCTTTTGCTCGGTATCATAAATTGTTTTTTCGCTGTAAAACAAAAGCTACTTGATGAAATTAAGTGATTTTTTTTCCGGAGAACTTCATTCCATAACGGATACGTACAATATAAACTTTTTTCGATATTTTCATTTTTTAATGTCTTGATTAAACTATACAAGCACAGAAAAAAAATATGAAAAGCTTATAATTTCATTACAATTTGATATCTTAAAAAATTGTTCAATTCATTTTACGTAAAAACAGTATATAAAGATATGCCATGTCGAAAATAGTAAAAATTCCGAAAATATTGATTGAGTAGATCTACTAGAACTGTTTTTTTGTTTGTTTGTTTTTTATAGGAAAGCAATGTTATTATTGATCCGACATTTTTCAATTTCAAATAGTGAAAATTAAGTGACGACAAGGGAGATAAATGAGTTTGTCATACAGATTTGACAGCAAGAGACTAAACTCAATTATTCAATAAATTTAATTTTTTTCTTGTAGTGATATTTCTACTCTTATTATATTTTGTGGGATTTTGACATGATGCGTAATCACATAATAGTTGTACTTAAAATGCATTTTTTATAATGCATGAGTATCAAATTATTTTATAGTTAGCTGACAAATCTAGTCTTTATTATAACATTTTTTTTTTTTTTTACAATTAAAAAAAGTTTTCGGTTCTTTATTTGAATCCAGATAGAAAAAATTACTGGGGGGGGGGGTAGTTCTGTCGAATCGTATATCTTAAAAGTTAATATTAGATTGCCAAAATTGTGTTCTGATTTTTTTTGAAGCATATAAAAAAATATAAGCTATTAAAATTATGGTGCTTGTTAACAATCACCAGATCGACTTTTTTTTTTAAATATGTCGTTTTAAGTAGAAATAATATCATTTACTTAATAGTCATGTCCAAAATAGTAATATATCCAAAAATTTAGAAAATTCGTTGAGTAGAAAGGTAAAAGTAATTTTTTATGGAAAATTGAGTAAAATTGCATTTTTCCTAGATGTTATAAAGTAGGCGATGAAGAGTTCACACGCAGGGACATGAGTCCAAGTATAAATTTTGGATTACATTTTAATAGCGGCAGACATTTTAGTCTTATAGCAATAGACTTTTTTTTTTTAACAAAAAAACACAATAGTAGTTGTCCTACTCAATAAATTTTCAGAATTTTTTTGATATATTACAATTTTCGTTATGACAATTAACTAAGTAATATTGTTTCTGCTTAAAAGGATATATTCAAAACATCCATCTGTCGACTATCTTAACAACCAGCAAAATTATATTAGTAATATTAGTTTTCATGAGACTATTAATAAGAAAAATATTCAGTACAGCCCATATTTTAAATAAAAAATAACCATTTGAATAAAAATTGTTAATATATGTAAAAAAAAAAAAAAAGCAGATATTTTTAAATACAATTATTAATTTGTAGGTTAGAGTGGTTTTTGTTTTGTTTTTAATTTTTTATATTTGATATTGCAAATTTAAAATGGAAATTTTAAATTGTTCATCAATTATCTTGATTAAATAATGAAGACACATTATATTCCTATTTTTAAAATGTAAGATAGAAGCATTTTTAATTATGTAAATCTACACAATAATTTTTTTTTTCTTTTAGATTATCATCTTAGCAAATTCTATCCTTTATTTCAATAAATTATTTCTAAATGATAATACCCATCGAAACAAATAATATTTGCTTTCTAACTTTTGTGCAAATTCTGTCACTTTCTACATATTTAATGGAAGCATTTTTATGGATATATAATAGTGCTGGGACGATTCATCAGAATCAGGAATCGGAAAAATCGGAATGTTCAGAGGTATCGGAATCGGAAAAAATTGTGCTGGTTTTCCGATGCCAAAATCGGTTCTTTTATTAATTGCCTTTGTTTTATTTGATTTTGTTTAAAGCAACACCTTCCCCTGTTAATATTGATGATAAGATATTTACCGATTTTAAACTAGAAGTAAAGCTGAAATCTATATATAATCCTCCACAAGTGAATCTTTACACTTGGGAAAATATCTGCACATTTAACGTGTTTTTTACGTTGATCGGGGAAAATAAGAACTCTATAGTTAAATATTTAGAGAAATACAAAGAATCGAAATCCGTAATTGTATCGGAATCGAGCAAAAAATATTGGAATCGTCCCATCACTAATATATAATATTCTATTCAACATGGCATTCTATACTACAGCAAACTTCATGGTGGAGCTGAAATGCACAATTGAAGGTCTACTGATAAATACTTGATTTTCAAAGATTTTTTCATTATCATTATTATTATTATTATTATGAAGAAGAAAATTTAGTCAACTATATTTGAAAACACAGAATCACATTCTGACTAATATCTGAAGATAAAATGTCTTCAAAGATAAGTAAGTGAAAACATAAACTTTTGTTGTAGAAACTGTTAAGTGTTAAATAAAAGAAAGAAATAACTAAAACGACTGGTTAAAAATGTGATCCGTATAGATATTTTCATTTATTTATCCTTCAACATATCTTGTCCTCAGGTTCTTATCAGACTTTTATTTTATGCATTTTCAAATGTAATTGACTTGATATCCTTCCAGAATCTCTGAAAAATCTAATTTTGTCAATATGCCTTCAATGGAGCTCCTCAGCTGTGCCATTAAGGACCTGCAGTATAAATACATATTGCCTTTTTTCCCTTACATTTTTTAACCTTATTGACATGATAGTGTACCTTAAATCTTTATCTTTTTGTATATCGATGTCTCCGCGTTCAATCTTGAAAGACAAAGGATACCTCTGCAAAAGCAGCTGCACATGTAATTGTGAGGCAAGGGTTGCGCACTCTCCAACCACACCTCTCCTGAATCGGCACTGTTTGAGTCTAGTGGCAAGGAGAAGTCCAGGATGATTGGAAACAATGCCGAGATAAGCGTATTCGAAACTCCGCAGATTAAGGACTATCCACTTATTTAGTGTTTCCTTTTTAAAATTAAATATGTTTTAAACTCTTTTTCAAAGTGTTTTTTAACATGTTTTATTGACTACTTGGTCTTATATATATATATATATATATATATATTTGATAAAACTGGTAATTAGTAAAAACCTGAAGAGAGTGCTCAATACTATTGCAGAGCAGATATGTATTTTATTTTTTTATTACCGTTTTATGTTTGGTTACATATGTTTCAGATGTTGGACCATGTTTACGATCTAACAGCCTTGTCAGACCTTTTCAGATGTTGGAAGGTCTGACGAGGCTGTTGGATCGTAAACATGGCCCAACATCTGAAACATATGTAACCAAACAGATAAAACGGTAATATATATATATATATATATATATATATATATATATATATTTCTGTAGAAATATATTTTCTTATTATATATCAATCCTTATTTAAGAAGCTCAATGTAATTACAGAGCATTATAGAGAATAAATGATAAAAAGTTATATTCCAAAATTCATGATGTTGACCATCTTATAATTTATTCCTTTAATTCAGTTGATTTATACAATTCTTGACAGTATCTGTTTTGTAGCGCAAAATCAATCAATTATTATATCAATCAGTGAATCTATTATGCCCTTAACTCATCAGAAGAAATAGCAACAATCAATCCGTCAAAAGGGATTGAAATGTAATTTGACATGGTAAAAATCCGAAAATTGGAAGAGAAGCTGCAGATACCTTTATATTTTTCCATTACACCATATTGAAATTTTTCCATTACGCCATATTGAATTTGAATATGGCGTAATGGAAAAATATAAAGGTATCTGCAGCTTCTCTTCCAATTTTCGGATTTTTACCATGTCAAATCACATTTCAATTCCTTTTGACAGATTGATTGTTGCTATTTCTTCTGATGAGTTAAGGGCATAATAGATTCACTGATTGATATAATAATTAAGTGATTGATTTTGTGCTACAAAACAGATACTGTCAAGAATTGTATAAGTCAACTGAATCAAAGGAATAAATTATAAGATGGTCAACATCATGAATTTTGGAATATAACTTTTTATCATTTATTCTATATATATATATATATATATATATATATATATATATATATGCGCTCCTATGTTGAAAGTTAATTGATTATTTTCATCAAGAAAATAATTCAAACTGTTTCAGAATCTTGAAAATTCAAGCAAAACATAAACTAAAAAAAAAGAGTATTTGTTTATTATTTTTAAATTAAATACTAAACACAAGTTGCTTTTAGCTAATCCATTTTTTGTAATTCAAAGTGGTAAGACTGAAGACGTGTTTCAAATAGGACAATCATATGAAATGGATAAATGAGCAGATTTATGGGAAACGCAGTTGCAATGTATCACTACATCCAAATTTTACAAGAGTTTCAGTTTCTGGCCTTTGTGGTACGATTCTTGTGCAGCAGTTGAATTGTATTAAGTTATACAACTGTTGCTGACAAAACTGCAACAGTTTCTTTTTTATATAAACAAAGAACTTTCCGTAAATATTGGTTGTGAAGTCAGGTGTTATTTGGGAGATACTACCTTATATGATACAGGCAGACACAAATCATTCACAGCAAATCCATTCACTAATATTTTTCCCCTTTTAATTCCATCGAATTTAGAGTTCATCTACATCGGGGTTATTTAATTAATTGGAATTATTATTGAGATGAGTAATTTGTATTATTTATCCATTTATTTATTGCGGACTATTATCCTCATCTTTTTTATCTGTTGTTTCACCACATTTCGGTCAACTATTCCTCTGGCCTTCTTCAGAAGGTTAACTACGACAGGATAGGAATGCTGAGTCTCTTCGCTTTATCCTCAGCAATTACTGCCTTCCATAGTTGTTGCCATCTCACCACATTTTGGCCAACTAAGCCTCTGGCCAGCTTTGGGTAGTATTGAAACTGCTATCTTCAGACAATGCTCACCTGGAACCTACATCAGGGTTTCCCAACCTTTTTCAGCAAATGCCCCTTCGGGACATTTGGATATCTACAACCGCCCCCCCACCACCACCACCACCACATACGTCTTTACATAATAATTGAGTAGTAGTACATAAATAAATAAAGGAATATTCAAATAGTTTATTCAACAAAATTCTACACTGTCGATGGAATAGGAACAGTAACAACTATAAATCAAGTGAATCAATTAATATAACATAATAATCAATAAAAATCAGAATAACGATCACAGAAATCACCGATCAATGTGCAGATTGTTGTTGATGATCAGCAATAAGTTTTGGAATATTTAGTTCCATATTTGACAGAAACAAGTCTTAGATCACCACGTCTCACTACATCCATTCGGTTTCTATTCTCAAGACACATTCGCTAGATGAGAAAGACTTGTTGAAAATGTGAATCAGAAATCAATCAGCTTCAGGAAACACTTAAGAAGCTTTGTCAACATTACAGGATATGATTCTTGGGTTAATTTTTCCAATTAAAAATAGGTGTGATGCAATCAATTTCCACATGAATTACGAATCCCAAAGAAAATGGGTTGAGAAACACCTAGTAATGTTACTAGAAGCTTTCAGTCTTTCACCATCCTCTAAAAATTCTCCGAGATCCCTTACACAATAAATTTGGCCATCGCCCACCTGAAATCTCGTAACACCCTCCTGGTGGGCATTACAGACCCCATTGGGAAACCCTGATCTACATCAATGTTTTCATGGCAGAAAATTTAATTTCTAAGGGAGGCAATTGACTTTGACCGAGGAGGTTTTGATCCAAATTCACAAATTTTTCTTTTTTTTCTTTTGGATTTTTCCATTAGAAAAACATAAGTAGTTTATGTTTCAGATGTTATTTTAAGAAACTTATTTTATTGGATAAAAAAAGGTTTGGGGCTTATCTAGAATTACCCAGATATTAAATAACAAAAATAAGGAAAAAATCTCTATGATGTATTTATCCATGACGAAAAGAAAATATCATACACCAAAAATCATGTATATTAATCAAATAGTCTTATTTTTAAATACAAAAATTAAATTTTAGGGGGGGGGGCTACGAGAATCTCACAAAGCCATCTTAAAAAAATTCTGAAGAAACGCGGGAGATAATTCCAAATAATTCAAACTTGTAAGATTTTAAAAAGCCAGTGTTAACATGAGGCGGCGAGAAGCATCGGAAAAACTCAAATTCACTTAAAAATTATGGTGAAAAGGGTTGCAAACTAATTATCTACATAACTGATCTAATGGATATTGTCTCAGACTATGGAATTTTCTATTAAATTTTCAAATTCTGTCACATCTACTCAGGTCATTTATGCACTAATACTGTTGAGAAGGGTATAAATCCCTTTAATTGCACACAGCTATGGGTAAAAACAGCAACTTGTGTTCAACCAATTACATACAATGAATCGTTTAGAATATTGTGCTTCAGCATTAAATAATCCCCCCCCTCCAAAACGATTGATTTGTCCATAAAATGGATTAACAAAATAAGAGGTTAATGTAGTTTGCTTAAAGCATTGTCATGCATGTATAAAGCTAATTTATAAAGAGCAATACAAAGCAGTGGTATAACCAAATAGACAAAAATTGAAGCAAATTTAGATATAATGCAGATTCACCATGTGGGACCTGTGGAAATTCCACAGTGGCAGTTGATAATAATTGTCTAATTTGCTTCAACAATAAACATTTCTAATCAAAGATATTTTTATACAATTAAAAGACATTTAACTTACTCTGTCTATTATTTTTTTTTAAATAAACCATGACACACCCACGTACGTTAAATGTACTAATAAATTATTAAACATTTCACAACCATCTTTACATTACAATTTTAAGAACAAATTTTCTATGAGAAATCATGTCAACGAGGTCATTAATACAGGATAAGGTCTCACTAAGAAAATAAAATTAAAATGGGAAAAAAACCAAAAAAAAAACATGTTTTCTTCAAAACGTACAACTCAAAAGCGACATCATTTTATTTTTCATTTTTTCTTTTTATATTGCATCTTTGCTGATCAGGAGATCCTATTTATTAAAATGGAGGATAGAAGGTGATAACATACTACGAACATTAAATTAGCGTAACTATATATTACTAATTTAATGTTCGTTGTATGTGAGCACCTTCTATCCTCCATTTTAATAAATAGGATCTCCCGATCGAATAATTCATGATCTGGGAACCATAACACACGTACGTATGTTAAAGGTACTACGCTATTAATATATTTTTATGCTTTTAACACTGCATTGTGTTCTTACGTGTGTCAATGCGGTCTGACGGAAGTTCTGTGTCATATGCTATTTCGGAGAAAATTTCTCTTCTAAGTTCGAACACACATCCAAAGACAAGAAACTTCCAACAATATAATATGATACAGAACACCGATGCAAATAAAAACACTATATAATGTTATAAGTAAAGAAAAAATACATATGTCTTGTATTAATAAAAGGTTTATCTTCATAGCTTATTCCACCATTATATATATCTTAATTTGTTTCGGTTTGTGTTGATCAGTTACACCACTGCATTTCTATTGCCTTATATAAATTTACTTCATATAGCAATGAACGATGGCTGTGCATGGGATCTGAGGCGTGCTTTATCATACGAGGGTCATTCTAATCATATTTACAAGGCAGAGGTGTAACAGATCGACACAAACGGAAGCAAATTAAGCCAAATAACGATGAAATAAGATATGTAGATTCACCTTCATTAATGTAATATGTTTTTTTTTTTTAATTATTTTTAACATTAACTGAAGAAAGGAAAATTTTCCCGAAATATCATACAATACTGAACTTCCATCAAACCACTCTCATGTAAGTAACAACACAATGCAACGTTATAAAATAAATGTAAATAAGATACATATTTATCTTGTATTAATAAACAGTGAATCTGCATAGCTCATTCCCTCTTTTTTATATATATATATTAATTCACTTCAGTTTGTGTTGATTCGTTACGCCTCTGCATTTGGATTGCCGTTTATAGATTTCCTTTATATAGCCTAACAAAACAATTTTGCATAAAATTAATTACAAATATTTAACAGGAAATATGCTAACCTTCCATTCATTTGGTAAATACTTTTATTTCTACTTCTATATTTTTTTTGTATTATTTTTTCTGGATTAGTACCTCTCTATTTTCTTTTTCTTCTTTATCTTTTATATTGTTTTTTTTTTTCTATCTTTATTTCTATTCTATATGTTCTTTTCTATAATTTCTTAATCATAGTCATTATCTCTTTAAACTTCAAGATCATCTTTTTTGTTTTTACTAATTTTGTGCTCTACCTTCTATTTCTTTTTTTTATATATTTCCTTCTTTTTCTTTTTTTTCATATATTTCCTTCTTTTTCTATTTTTTTTTATATATTTCCTTCTTTTTCTTTTTTTTTTATATATTTCCTTCTTTTTCTTTTTTTTATATATTTCCTTCTTTTTCTTTTTTTTTATATATTTCCTTTTTCTTTTTTTTTTATATTCCCTTCTTTTTCTTTTTTTTATATATTTCCTTCTTTTTCTTTTTTTTATATATTTCCTTCTTTTTCTTTTTTTTATATATTTCCTTCTTTTTCTTTTTTTATATATTCCTTCTTTTTCTTTTTTTTTATATATTTCCTTCTATTTCTTTTTTTTATATATTTCCTTCTTTTTCTTTTTTTTTATATATTTCCTTCTTTTTCTTTTTTTTTATATATTTCCTTCTATTTCTTTTTTTTTTATATATATATTTCCTTCTTTTTCTTCTTCTCGTGCTCTTCCATCTTAATTCTTTACTAGTATTTCTCCAATTTCTGCTGCAAACCTAACTGTTAATATATCTTATTATTAATTATATTTAATTATAACTACATTATTTTTTTATAAAGCTTATTTGATATTCATTTCTTTAATTTAAAAAAAAAAAAAAAATCAAAAATGCTTGTTGCATCTCTATTCATTTTATTTTATTTCTTTAATTAAAAAAAAATCAAAAATGCTTGTTGCATCTCTATTCATTTATTTTATTTCTTTAATTTAAAAAAAAAAATAAAAAATGCTTGTTGCATCTCTATTCATTTTATTTTATTTCTTTAATCTGCATGTTATCCAATCATTTTTAAACAAAATACAAAAGCGCAAACCCTATAAAAATTAACATTCTTATTTAATAACCATTATTTAAAAACAAAAATTAAAAAGTAAAAGCAATAAGTGATCTTATCCTATAAAATTTTGATTGTTCTAAAATTATTTTTTTACATGTAGGTATTATAATTCTGAAGGCGTTGCTTTGTATAAAATGGCAATAAATATAGAAATGCTTCATAAATAAATGAGAAATACATAGAGGGGAAACAAAAGGGCAGCATGCAGAGTGCAAAATTATTATTATATTATAAAAAAAAAAAACATGCAAAAATGAATAATGATATATTAATAAAATATCTTATGAACATGCAGGTTTAGTATGATATCAAACATTTACAGTGACACACACAAAACAAGTATTCTAGACAAAGAATTCATAAAGTGCTTTGTCTTTTCTTTTTTTGTAAGAAAAATATTTGTATTAAAGTTACAAACTCAAAACTAGAGTGTAATATGGTAAATACTTAAGATATCCAATGTAGAAGTAGAAACAAAGGCATTTTACTTATATATAATTTGATAGATAAATTCAACAAAGTATTTTTTTTAAATAAATTTTAGACACATAAAAAAAACATGAATAAAAAAAAAAAAAAAAAAATCTACAATACAGCTTTATTCCTATTTGGATTCTTCAGACAACTATTCTGATCTTGTGTGTTATTTTCACAACGTTTTGGTCGATGTAACCTCGGCCTTCTTCAAGTGTATCTTGCCAAACTCAGGAGCCTGCATCAAATTTCAAACAGAACCTTTTTTTTTAATCCACGGAAGTAGCATACTCTCATTCTGTCAGTCATGACTGGGGTAAAAGTCCCAAGTAATTTTTAGCTGTATCTTGTATTTTGAACATTGCCAACACCAAGGATTGAACACTTAACCTCGGGAAGAGTGTAACTTACAACTGCCAAGGACCCATGCATAATGGATAAAATATTTGATAAATTTAGTTATATGTTACACTCTTCTGGAGATTGGAGGTCCAATCCTCAGTGCAAGCAATACTCAAAATATGATTAGGATTTCTACTCGATCATGAGTGATGGAAGAGAATATGCTACCGTTAAGCATTACATAAAGGTTTCCATTTGAGATTCCATGCAGATTCTCAAATTTCACAAGATTCATCTGAAGAAGGTCAGAGCTTGCATAAGATTTTAATTCAAAGCAAGGGAGATAAGTCAGTTTAAACCTTCCCTGGATGTTTAGAACCCTTCAATATTAACAAATACGATAAATCTCTATAATCCATTAAGTTTTATTTTTACTTGCAATTATTTTTCTACTCGATCATTTTTCATAATTTTTGCAAATTTTAATAATTTCAACATAAGTACATCGTATTTTCCCTTAAAATACATTTATTTGAAATCACATTATTCTAGACAAGCACCTAAATAATCGAATAAATAAATCATATGAAGGGCATTTTTCTTCGTACATTTAATAATTTTAAATTAGAGTTTAAGCTTGTAACCTTAAAAATATTATTTTCTGAAAATAACTTTTAAAAAAATCTGTGTCCAATGAAGACTTTGGTGTGTCACTGCATGGTTAGTTTTTTTTTAAAAGCAGGGGATAAAATGTTGCATATATATTTTATACAGAACAATTCAAAACGGCATACAATGGAAAAACACATACAAATAAAAAAAAACAGTTATAACAATAAAACATGAGAAAACAATATAAGAAATTAACATGAAATGCAAAAAGTTATAGGAAATTAATAATAGTATGTATTGCTAACAATTAGAATACAACAAAAAGTTTCATAGGAAATAAATACTCATTATTTACAAGCAAAACAATTCCAAACAAAAATGTGAACAACTATTTAATTAACAAATATATTCAAAACAAAACAGTTTAAGGTAAAAATGCTTATATCAGACTAAAAACAAAGTAGAAAAAATTTTTTTTTATATTATCAATATCAAATTTATTATATTTACATAATCTATAAAAACTTTAATTTATATTGACTATAATTTTAAATATTTTTACAATGTTTTAAAAAAGATTATAAAAGGTAATTTCTTTGTTTTACTTTTTTATTCAATTTAGTTTTTTTTTATTTACTTAAAAATTTGGTGATTGTCCAGAATTTTCTCATCAATAATAAAAAAACAAAAAATACAGAAAAAATCTTTATGATGTACTCTTCTTGGAATAAAAAGATCATATTTCGAAAATCATAAATTGATCAAGCATTCTTTTGTAAAGAAAATCATTTTATTGTTAATGATTTTAAGCGATTATGGTAAATCGTAGCTGTAAACAAAAAGTCTTTGATGCTTAGATAGAGCTATCTCCCTTAGTTTATTCAAGATGGCAGAGCAAGATATTCTGTCCTCGCTTCTTCATAAAATTTGATTTTTTTTAGTTAAAAAAAAAAATAAATAAAAACTTGGATCAATTTCCGTGATTTTTTAAATATGACATTTTCGTTCTGTCACGGGAATGTACACCATAAAGAGTTTTCATCATTTTTGTTTTTTAATATAAGGAGAATTCTGAACAGGAATCAAGCAACGTTACATAAATGTTGATGCATAAAGAAAAAAAATTGAACCGATCACTAGTTTTATGCTGTCATCAGATTTAATATTTCAACTGACGTTCATTATCTTCAGTAAAAAGTAAAACAAAACCATTGAAATTGATAATAAAAATAGAAAATGTAATCTTTTAAATTCATAAAAGACTGACAGAAAACAAATGTTGGTGTGCCTTGTATTGAATCTAAAAATACACATCGTTAGTCAACATTCCAAAATCAGAAGATGTATTTAACTTATCACTCATAATATTTTATTCATGTTTTTTTTATTTTTATCAAACACATTTTACACATGTTTCGTTGAATAGCAGAATCTCACTAAACAACTTATCAGAGACAAAAAATATATTTCTCAGAAAATAGTTGGAAAGATTTTTCTTTTTCCCCTTGGAATGGAAAATGATCTAGTAAGAAAAAAACATTGATAAAAGGAAATGGAGATATTTAAAGTTTGCAGAAACATAAGAACTAAAAACACTTAATCATTCATTATATATATATATATATATATATATATATATATATATATATATATATATGTATGCAGACAAGTTGATAAGCCTGATACTCTTTAATAATGAGATGCCTTGTCTTACCTTTTGTTGAATCGATATATTATCTGGTTTATCTAATATTTCTTTAGTTGGAGATTGTTCTTTAGTTAGTGTTTCTCCTGCTGTAATTGACATAGAGCTGAAAATAAATTAACACTTGATTATTTTTTATTTTTTTTTTTTTTTTCAAAAAAAAATTAATTTGAATTCTTGGTACTTTGGTAGATTTTGAACAAGATGTATCTAAGCATCCGCTCGGCTATGCCTGATGAAATATGACATCAACTGCTCAAATTTGCCTGTAATCTGACGCAAGACACCAAATAAAAATGTATGGCAACGAGCAGACGACTTTCGGATAAATATTGGAAGAGAAAAAATAAACAAAAAAAAGAAAAAAGAAAGTAGCTGTTATATGAAAAATATGGAAACTAACATTACTATGAAGTTATCAATGTTAGATGAATAACTGCTCATGCCCAAAGAAGTAGAGTTTTTTTTTATTATTTTGTCAAAATAAGAAATCATTCAGATTCCCCTCTAAAATTGCATTACATATGGCATTAAATGCATCATTGCAAAGAAAGGCTCTATGTGGCTGGAGGTGCAAAAAAAAAAAAAAAAAAAGAAGAAAAGAAAAAGGTTATGGTACTCTCCCCCATGAAACATTAAATGAATAATAAAACAAAATTATGGTAAGTAGGGTTTTTTTTTTATTATTATTATTATTATTATTACTTCTACGATTTTCATTTATTTTACTATTTTTCTTTTTTGTACCATTGTTAAGATTTGACCATCTGGACATTATGTCCCAAGCAAAACTGAGCAAACACTATGTTCAGTTCAAATCTGCATAAGTGCCAAGAATTCTTTAAATTACATAATTATCATAATTACAAAGCAGAAAATAAAGTAAGAATATGATTAATTGTACAGAAACATTTTCAAAATACTTGTTAGAATTCCCTATTTTTTTTTTTTTTTCATTTTATAAAAAAAATATACATAATCCTCTCTCTTAATATCACCTTTCTCTTGTTCATTCAGACGTCTCATATTTCTTTGATATTTTGCAAGTTTACTTTTTAGTTCTCACATATTTTAACAGGTAAATTGTCTCCAACTCACTATAGTTTTGTACAAATCGGTTGGTCTCAAGTCCAATTCGTTTTACTGTGTATATATATAAAAAGAACGCACTAAGAAGACACCCATTTATTTAAATATATTTTGTTAAATTTACGTTCGTTTTGTTACTTACACTAAAAAGTTTTGCGTAAATAGAAAAAAGTTTGTTTGCTTTTTTTTTAATCCTCCAAAGTTTTGTAAATATTTAATATTAAAGAAAATGTTTTGTAAATATATATATTTTTCTTTTAAATCTTTAAAAGTTTTGTAAATATATTTTTAAAAAATCTTGCTCACAAACATTCGACCATGTCTGCTATTTGACATATTTACAAACAATCAACTGCAATGTCAAGGTCGAACAACTGGTGTCAGTTGAAATGTTTGCCAATCTTTGTCTTCTGCTACGGGGTATCTATTCTTTACTTGATCCATTTTACTTTCATTTTGTTTTACTATTTGATGTTATTCTTTTTTCTTGATTTTTAAGTACAACATTACAGCTTTATTTTCAAACTTTTATTGAAAAAATCAATTCAGGTGATTTGATTATGTAGTAGAGCTGACATCTATTCAATGTAGCTGCCTTCAGCCTCAATTACTGCCACGATACAGATCTGGAACTGGGAGCATGCCTTTTCCATAAGCACTGTTGGGAGCTTGGTGAATGACAGTGGTCAGGCTGGCTTTGACGTTGTACAAAGTCATGTTGGTGATGTTCTTGACGTATGACCAAACAAAGTAGTCCAGTGGGTTCAGATCAGAGAGAAGGGGGTTGGAGCCAGTGAGAGAAGGGTACAAGGTCGTAGCACTCCTGAAGCCAAGTCTGGGTCTCTTTGGAGTCCTGCTGCCACACTCAGGGTCTGCCAGTAGCCACCGGATTGCACCAGGGGGTTACCACACTCTTCAGCACATCCAGGTACACATTGATGTTGACTTTCAAACCAATTTCGAAGATGTGAGGTGACATGATGTGGCTCTCACTTGAAACCGCACCAAAGACCATAACCGTGATCAGAAACTTTGTTGAGCTGTGCCCTCAAGCATTGAACCATCCAGATTTGCATTTTGAGGATGCTGGCAATGGTCCTGTTGTGATAGCTTGGATCTGTAGAGAGCATGAGTTGTACAGCAGCACATCTCCAATCTCACGTGTTGAACATTGTGTTACTTTCAGACATGATAAAAGGCTCCTATCACTCTGGGGATTTGTACACAACTGGCCAACTAGTAGATGGTTTGCAACAAAAAAAAGAAAACCGGTTTTCATCAAAATGGAAATGGAATCATGTTGTCTTTTCTAGGACGACGATTTTATCATTCTACTCTGCAATATTTTTTTTTGTACTATTTTGTTAATAGAATTTTTGAAATTCAAGTTTCATGCATACAATATCCTTTAGCTATTAAATTAATTGAACCAAATTGTTATATAAAAAAATGCTATGGCGCCCACCTTATAGATAATAATGAACTCTTCCACTTACTATAAAGACCAGGAGAATATGCAAGGACTCATGGCGCAGTGGTTAGAGTACTTGTAAAAATCAATTGTAAAAGTGATATTCTCCTGAAGGCTGATGGTTCAATTCTCAGTGTAGGCGACCGAAAAAATACAATTGCGAATTGCTTAGGATCTCTATTCCAATCATGGACAGAGTTCTTAAATAACAAGAGCATGCTACACCTAGTGAAGTAAATAAATTGTTCCTTTCGAAATTCCATCCAAATTTCTTGAGTTCAACAAGATACACCTGAAGAAGGTCAGAGGTTACATCAACCGAAACGTTGTAAAAATGACACTCAAGATGAGAACAGTAGTCGGATAAATCCAAATAATATGTATAACCAATCCTCATCTAAAAAATTCAGAAACGTAATGTCTCTTGATATCATGCATATTTGTAAGACTGACATAACCACACTCTTTATTTGCTGTATTTACTTTTTTGTTCAACATATTTTGTTTCCACTATATACTAAGTCATGTCTTTTTTCAGACTTTTACGAGTCCACAACAAAAACTACTACTAACTGTTGTTAGGGCAATGTTTTAATCTTTATTTATAAAATCATTAGATTTCCAAACTCTCAATCTTTTAACGTATGAATTTGAGCTGCGAATTTTAAGGTAAGAAATTATTTTCTGTTCAAAAGTTTAAATACTTCCAAATTCCTTTCATACTCTGAATGGTCACAAAATAAAGTGATTTTTCCTGTTTCAACTATCAGGAATTTTTTTTTTTTTTTTTTTTTTTTTCACAAAATCGAAATGTATTAAATACTGTTCTGATTTGAAGTGTTATTTTCAAAATGTTTCTGCTGATATAATCTCTGACTTTCTTCAGGTGTATCTTGTCGAACTCTGGAATATTTATCGGATAACTAGATATGGGTTAATACTGTTATGTCATTCCTGACAGCTGGAATAGTTGGTTCAACACCTTGATAAGTAGCAGAATTTTGCTCTCCCACATGTGGTGAAGCTCTTTGGAGTATGCGCATAAGAGATGAAAAACAAAAGACAATCACAACAAATACTCATCTAGTTCCAACCCCTTACTCCTTATCAGTTCTTAAAACTAAACAAAAATTCCATGAGCAAAGTTTCTTTCCTAGAACTATCCGTCTGTGGAATATAATACCATGGAGCTTCTTCCTGACTGACTATAACATGGTCGTTTTCACAAGTCTAATGTAAATAAGTTTTTGTTGAGCCCTCCTCTTCAATAATGAAACCAAACCCTGCCCAAGTTCCACCATTACTGATCATCATAGTGTTGTCTCAAAATCTACACGACACTCATTAACCATGAAAAAAAAAATTTTTTTAAATAAAAAAAAAAAAAAAAAAAAAATGTTGAACAAACTTTTATTAAAACAAAATTTTTAAAAGAGAGAAGTATATCTTACTTAGATTCGACTGGTGATGGGGTTTTCTGAAGAGAAATCCTTCGTCTTGGTTCTGGATGAATTTTCTTGGGAACAACTTCTTCAACATTTTCTACTTTTTTCTTCTGTTCTACACTCGGTTCACTTGTTGAGGATACATTTGATTCCGCTGTATACGAAGGTTCTTCATCGTCGTCAGAATCAAACGGGTTCATTAATTGCTTTCTTGTCATTATTACAGGCCTCTCAGGGGCTCTTCCTTTATTGTGTGACGGTTTTTCGGGTAACTTTTCAGGTGAAGTGACTGGAGAAGGTGTCGACCTTCTTGCAGGTTTTGGGGGCCGACTTTCCCGTAGTACAGGAGATGTTTTTGCCAGTGTAGGAGGTGGTGGTGCAGGTTTTTGTTTTAAAGAACGTTTAGGCGATGTCGAATTAGCAGCGTTGCTAATTTTCTCAAAATTTGAAATAGAATTTGATATTGTTGTATTTACTTCATCCCGCTGGAAAGCTTTAATTTGTTCTGGAGGCTTTTCTGGTGTTCTACTCCTGCTTCTACTAGGGGGCAGTTCAGATGGCGGACTTTGGGGGGATGCTTTTAATGCTAAGTCTTCAAACATTTTCCGAGCTTCTTTCACACTCGGAGACCTGGAACCGGAACTTTCTTCACCATTTTGTTGTGCAACATCCACATTAGTACTTGATATTGGAATATTTAATACTGGAGTACTTGATACTGGACTACTTGATAATGGCGTACTTGATCGTGGAGTACTTGACAGTGGAGTATTTTCCTGCACCACTTTCTTGCCATACATTTCTTCAGAAATTATTCTATCTTCCTCCTCGTTTTGTTCTCCAAGAGTATATGTGCTCTCACTTGCGCTAGGTCCTACTTGCTGTATTTCTAGCATCTGGCCACAAAAATATGCCCTTAACTGGTGCAGGTAGGTCATCACAGACAGCTTATCAGGAACTGCTAATAGTACCATATCAGAAGGTTCAATTAACCGAGGAATTCCAACTTTAGCAGCAGCATCAAATGCCTGAAGTTAAAAAGAAAATGTTGCACATATTAATAGAACGTTTAAGAAATTCATTTGTTTTTCTCCAAGAGTCTACAATCGATATAACAATGGTTCTTGTCTCTGATTCTTGTTCAGAATTCCCATTATATTAAAAGACAAGTTTGGGGAAACGTATTTTTAGTATAGAAGAACGGAAGGTAAATGCTATGGCAAATATTGAATAGAGTAGCTAAATTCATATAGTAATACACACGGACGAAAAAAATGCTTTGAATAATCACAGATTTCAAGGTAGTTCTACTAAAATAGCCATATTTTTTAAACCAAAGCACTCCAAATCTTCAAATTACTACTGTTTTGTTCGGAAATGAATATACTTTCAAATGAATTAATATGAATGTACATTATATATTTTAAGAGTTTTAAGCAAATAAAGTGATAAAAATGTGAACGCCATAAAATGGCATTTTCAGTAAGGTTTTATAATGACCCTCTCTGATTTCTAAAGGCCCATACCATGATTGTATGAAGAATTTTGTTATGAAATTTGGAAACCAATCAGAAGAGGTGTTAATCTTAATACTGTCAAGTGTCCGAAATATTTTTGACCATTTCTTTTGTCAAGTTAAAAATAAGACTTTAATATGATGAGTATCGAACATTTTGAAAAAAAAATTTCTTCGGACACTCACTAGTAAGTAAATCAATCTTTTTGCTATCTTTATTAATTAAATTAAAATTAAAAGTATTATTGTATGTTCGGTAGGACTGTGGTAATTGATAATAATTTAAAAGGACCGACCCGAAAAAAAAAAAACGTTTCTATTTCTCGAGTGGACAAATGAAGTATTAGCAGCTATAGCATTAACAATAGCACAGTGTAAACAACACGCATTCTTTAATTTTTATTCACGAACGAATTAAGAAAAACATGAAAATATTAATAGAAATGTTCTAATATGTTTAATTAAAGCTATTTTGTTATCAGAATAACATTAGTTTAGAACTATTCGGTTTTCAGAATGTATAATAACAACAATCCCAACCAATTCGGCATTGCAATTTCTCACATTTCTGGTCAAATTTAATAACATGGCTAAAAAAACAAAATAAACTTTTGTAGATATATAGCTTGCATGCACTTTTATTCATTGCATTAGTTTTGAACAGTGAATTAAAACAATGTTTCACTGCGAACAGCCACAAATGTTTTTTCAAAATCAAAATAAGTATCAAAATCTCATTGGAGCAGGTCGTAAAAATACCTTTCACATAATAAGTAGGAAAAAAATAACGAAATAAAAAGCTTCCTAATTTTAGTTTGATGTGTTTTCTAACTGCTTTTAAAATTTCAAGAATATTGATATAGATTTTGAAGGTTTGTATTACTATACACATAGATTTGAAAAAGTTGTCAAAAAAAACAAATATATAACAAATAAATGTTATCAAAAGCAAGATATTTTCTACCTAACTGGATATTTTTTTAGTGTTTTTATTTAATGTAACATGTTTATTCAGCTCGAAAAACAGTGTTTACTGATGTATTGGAAAATTAAAAATGGTGCCTGGCCCGACTCTCTCTTTGACATGGTAAGTTTGAGAAAAGGAGTTTAAAATAAAAACTATACAAAATACTGTTAAAAACCCACCGAATATATGTCAGCCTATGTAACGGTAACATATATTGAGCGAGTTTCTAACAGTATTTTATCTATTTTATTTTTAACTCTTTTCCCCAAAATTACCATTTCAAGAGAGAGTTGGGCGCCATTTTAAATTTTCCAATACATCGGTAAACACTGTTTTTTGAGCTGAATAGACATGTTACATCTATGTGTATAGTAATACAAACCTTCAAAATCTATATCAATATTCTTGAAATCTTACAAGCAGTTAAAAAACACATCAAACTACAATTAGGAAGCTTTTTATTTCGTTATTTTTTTTCTACTTATTAAGCGAAAGGTATTTTTATTACCTGCTCCAGCGTAGTATAAACGGCCTATGGAATAAACACCTTCAACCTCGAAAATAGAAATCAACAAATTTATGCAATTTTCTTTGAAATTTCGTAACGCAGCTTCTTATTAAATTAAAACTAAATATAACATTTGCGGACTTATTTATCTGTCTAATACACACTATATATATATATATATATATATATATATATATATATATAAACATAAACTTTCTGTAAGATATTTATTTGAAATGAAAACAACATTTTGCAGTTAAGACAACAAAACAAAAATGAAGTAACGGTTCGTATTCCAATCCATAGAGGTACGAAAAAGTTGTCTAAAACAAATGTTATCAAAGGCCAGATAAGTTACTTTTCTACCTAACTGGATACTTGGTTTTTTGTTTTTATGTAAAATGTTTATTCGGTTAAAAAAACAAGTAGTGTTGAGGGAGTGGTACTGAAGAACAAGGAAAGTGGCTGCAAACATTTTTGAAGTCTCAACAAAGATTTCAAAATAAGAAATAAAACAAAATGGTGAATGAAACCCACTCAATAAATGTTACCGTGACATTTATTGGGTGGATTTCATTCACCATTTTGCTTTATTTCTTATTTTGAAGTGATTATTAAGATTTGAAAAATCTAAATAGAAATTGCGGCCATGTTTTCTTTTTGGGTAGCACTGAATATTACCTACTTTTTGAACCAAATAAATAATTTACATTAAATAAAAACAGTAAAAACTTATTCAGTTAGGTAGAAAAGTAACTTATCTTGCTTTGCATAAGCTTTATTTGTTATATATATATATATACATACATACATTCTTTTTTTTTTTTTTGGACATAAAGTTTACATATTTAATAGTAATGTGATATTCCAAATTTAATCCATAGCATTTTCAAAAGCCAATAATTATGAACCACTAACAGTAAATATGAGTGATGAACACTCTCTTTGATAAAAAGCTCTCTTAACCTCACCTCTAACCCCAGTTATGAGTGGCAAGTTTCCTCCTAAAACACTCTTTAACCTTAACAATAACACTAAGTTCGAGTGGCAAGCCCCCCCCCCCGAAAAAAATACCTCTGTAGGCTACATACAAAACAAAGAAAAAATAGATCCTTCCTTAAAGAAAAATGCACATGATTTATCTCCCATAAAAATAAATTGGTTAACTGTCCGTCCTAAAATGTTAGAATGGCCTGGAAATGTTGAATTATTTTACATTAAATTTTTGTGAAACTAACTGCTCCCCCCTCCTAATATTGTTTTTGTTTCTGTCAAGTCTTCAGTATGCTCACACATAATTTTCCTTAGCCCTACAATTAATTCAAAATCCGAATGGCAACCCTCTCCATATTCTCATTACATAGAAACCCTCTTAAAACCACACATAATCGTCTTAACAAAAAAAATAAATAAAATAAAAAAGCATACAGGATTTATCTCCCATAGAAAAAAAAAAAACAGTTAACTGCCCTAAAATGCTAGAATGACCTGTAATGGGGAATTATTTTACATTAAATTCTAAAATAATTTGTTTATCTTTCATTAAAGTTTTTCATGGCATTTCATACATAATTGCCTAAAAAGTTAGAATCACATTTTGGAGGGGTGGTCAGAAGGGGTTGGGTGGGGTTAAACAGATTGTGTTAATCTACAATAATACCAAAGAAATATGGTCCTATGTTTAGATTCAAGTTTTTTGTACATAAAGCACATTACAATTCAACTAGGAGTTCTCCAACCTCTTTTCTGTTTATGGATACATGGCATTTTTAAGGAATTGCAACATTTTTATGCACATTTACTGCAGATTATTTGGAAACCATGAACTTTGGGAGATTTTCAGTTGCATATTCTGATTCCTTGTACAAAAATACACTTATATGGTAAACTTCATTACAGTCTTGTGTTTTAACAAAGATATGACATTTTTACTTAAAAAGTAGTATAAAAAATGTGACAAAACGTATAGGGTCTTAAAGAGGGGAAAATATCCAAACTTGTGAGGCACAAAAATAATCATCACTTCCTTAATTTTAATCAGATTTTTTAAATTTAAAAAGATTCTTTCTTAGCTGATCAAACTCTTTTTATGTATACCAATATTGAAATATTTCAAGCTATTTCAATTTTTTCATGTGTATTGCTAATTTTAAGTCCCCTGTGAGTATAAATACGCTGTGTAAGTGGGTGACGGTGGGATAACTTGGCAAATAGGGAGAAAAATGGGAACTACTTCCTCTGTAGGTTATGACGATGATGATGTCGCTCCTAGGATGTTGTTCTATAGTTAAATAAGGTAATGGCTAATAGTGTAAATTTGTATGTGGCATCTGTTGTTGTAAACCTACGGTATTTTGGTTCGGAGGGGAAAAACTGTGCCTCTTTTATTATATATATAGGGATAAGAATTAAGAAAAATTTGTATGATGTAAATATTATATGCCAAAAATCTTCAATCAATATAATAATAGTGGTTGTCTCCAGTTTTTGTCCAGAATTCCTCCCATATTTAAAAAAAAAAAAAAAAAAAAGAGATAGAGAAAAATCTCTATGATGTACATATTTGTGGCTAAACAAAAATATCATATTCCAAAAATCACATAAGTTGATCCAGTAATTTTATTGGATAAAAAATGTTGGTGCTTCTCTAAAATTTCCCCAATATAAAAAAACAAAAATTAAGAAAAATCTGTAAGATGTATGTGTCTGTGACAAAATGAAAACATCATATTCAAAAAATGACATAAAGTGATCAAGTAGTTATAGTTTTAAATAAAAAGAATCAAATTTTATGAGTAACCAACAGGCGACTGTCTTGCCCACCATTTTTCCAAACAATCTCAAGAAACAAAGCTAGATAACTCGATAATAATTCAAACTTACAAGATTTGTTATAAAGCCTATAAATTCCTATTAATTGCTTAAAAATGGTTTTCTTTATAAAAAGCTATCAATTTATATGATTTTTGGAATATGATATTTTTCTATGTACATCATACAAATTTTTCTTTATTTTTCTTTTTTGGGGTGGGTGGGTGGGTCGGTCTCTCTCTCTCTCTCTCTCTCTCTCTCTCTCTCTCTCTCTCTCTCTCTCTCTCTCTCTCTCTCTCTCTCTCTCTCTCTCTCATTACTTAATGTGGTCATAAAGTTGTGATTATATGTATGTGCTAAAATCAAAGGAAGATAATTCAGTTAAACTTGTCCAATCACTCAAATAGTTTCATGAGGTGAATTAAGAGAGAAATATAAAGAAGTAATAACTCAATAAAATTAATTATATACATGAAAGGAGTTTCATTATTTGAAAATTGAAAAAATAAAACAGTTTAGAGACAAGTAAAAATGCAGATTTTTTTTTTTTTAATTTTTTTTTATTTTAGCAAATAAATTTATTTAATTAAATTGAAATTTTCGACCCATATAAGAGTCTTTATCAAGAAAATACAGACAATAAACATGTTGTCACCTAGCTGTAGTTTAAGAGAAAACTATGGCAAAGTGACAACATGCCATGTAAAATAATATTTTCTGTATTTTCCTGATGAAGACTTTTATATGGATCAAAAACTGGAATTTAAATAAATTTATTTATTTAAAAAAAAAAAAAAATATGCATTTTGACTGGTCTTTAGACCATTATATTTTTGAAAACTAATTCTAATTTAGATTTTAAAAAAATAATTGAAAATCAAAAGTCAAACTATTTTTCTTTTCTTCTTTTTTTTTTTAGATAAAATTGTTGGAGAGTCACATGACCCTTATAAAGGAATACTAACCGTTTTGCTGTTGTTTTTTATATCATGAGGAGAAAGTGAAGCAAAATCACTGAAAAGATAGAAGAAAAATCTTAATCAACTTCAAATGTGATAACTAAAAAGAAAAGTGTTCGGACATCTTAGATTTCAGTCAGAAAGTCATAAAGAACAAATGAAAATTTTGTGTTCCCTAAATCATCTTGTCCTAATCATCTAATGTCACTTTTATCTTGTTAAGTTATGTCTCTCCACTTCTCATGGTTCAGCAAGTCGACAGTCACTAAATTCACTTTGTGAGGTCTTATCCAATCATTTGCCTCCAAGTTTTCCTTGGCTGGCCAAACTTCTTGCAATTCAAAACGTACATGCTTCTGCAGTAATTTATCCAGGAACATAGACGTTCCACATAACTGTACCATTGTGATTGATTCATCTATTCCTTTCAGGGCATTGTCATCTATGGGTAGGTAAGAGATTGAAGTGTGAACAAATGAGCATAATAAAGAAGTCTGAATCTGCTAGGATATTCAGGAAACCATTTTGTAGTACCGATTCTGGTTTTGGGGAGTATAATGTCTTTTGCTTTTTAATATTCAGGCGAATTGCATCTCGATGTAAAAATTCCATGCCAAACTGTTTTTCAAATTGCACTCTCTACGATATTGTTCAATCCCTTGTTTCAAAGATTTCCTTGGACGGCTAACTTTTCTACAATTTAAGGCGTCTCTGTTTCTGCAACAATTTGTCCAAGACAATGAATACTGTACATAACTGATTCATCCTCTATGCTGGGCAAGTGTAGTGCTTTCAGCAAATCCTCCAACCTGATTTGTTGGATTTTGTCAGATTTTACATTGCAGATCAATCTGATTGTGAACTTGTCATTGCGCTACATACAGTCTAGTAAGAACGGGCCAGGTAAAAACCCAGCATTCACTGCCATATAACATGACACTCCTGAAAAAACTGTCATACAATTTAGATCAGATGTTGAGAAGTACAACTCACAATGCTATCACAGTGTATAAAATTTTGTCGATGCTGCTTTCACCCTTGTGGTTATATTTAGTCTACATCCACCATCCGCACATATCTCCTAGAAAACAGAAAAGAATCTACCTCTAGAACATTGTCATCTAGTGTCATCTCTTTGTAAGAAAGACCATCAATACGGCTTGCTTATCCCAGGCATCACCTACACTTCAAAGTTGAAGTTCAGGGCTAACTTACCCTGCAGGTCATTACACTTTTTATGGATTCACAGTACACACATTGTATCAAATTGCATTGAATGTTGTTCTAGCAGACAGAACAAGGACGCAGAACAAAATCCCTTAGGAATTGTAGACCAGAGCCATATACAGAATCACTTTGGTTTTCAGCAACTTCACCTTTAAACGTTAACCTCCAGGCCATTTGTTCAGCTTATCCTTTTGCTGTTCTCAGAACTCAGCAATACGGGTAAATATTTGATAATTTTGTTTTAGGACCCATCAACCATTTCCAAATTATTTAATCCCGAATCCAGTCATGTTGAAAAAATGTTTTATATGTTTCAAGTTCTTAACATCTTCAAATACTTAAAGGTGAATGTATATTTTTTTTTAAATTAAAACTATCTGCAAACAATAGATTCTACAGCGTAAACCCAATTCATAGAATTGTAAAAAAAAAAAAAAAAAAAAAAGTCACAATCCGTTTTGCAATCCAATCATATTTGGTAGAAATAAACTTTGGTTAATTTCTGACTTGTCCACCAAGTTCTAGTCATGCATGTCCAACAGTCTTTCTTTCATCACTATTCAATAATAATAAAATTCATAATTCTTTCTGCAATCCAACCAGATTTGGTAGAAATAAACTTTGGTTAATCCCTGACTTGTCCACCAAGTTTCATTTGTGTATGTCCAACAGTCTTTCTTTTACCACCAGTCAACGATAAGTACACTTGAATATGACTTGTAATGTAAGACATCCAGAAGTGTGGATATACGATTTCAAAGATGATATTCAATGAATGCTCCAATTTCTCGTAAAATTTAAATTAGCAGTTTTGCATATATACTGATCCAAGTGACTTCCCGTTTCAAAACTTATTGGAATTAAACAGCTTATTTAATTCGATGATGCAGCTATAATTATTTGGACATCATCTACAGGATTTGCGTTTATTATGTCGTTTAATTATATGTTAAACAAATTGACATTTTTTTTATTATGTTTATTATATCTAAAAACTTTCATTTTTTTTAATTATGTTAAGTAAATATTCATTAATTTTTATTCAATTTATTACATAAATTTTTTTTTTCAATTTCAGAGTTAATATAAAAAAAAAAAAAAAAAAAACGCTGTTAACAGTAATCCTCAGGTCACATTAACAAAAAAATGGTTAAACTGCATATTCACTGATTCCGAGCGACTTTCTGTTTTGAAAGTTGTCTGTGCTAAGCAGCTTACATTAATTGGAAAACTGACGAAAATGTAGGTCAACAGCAAAAAAATTGGAAACTGATTAATTTCATTGAAATATGTTCACAGAAATTTTTTTTTTTTTAGATAAATATGTTTAAAATAAATGTTTATTTATAGAAATAATTAATACGAAAATTAAAAAATATATATATATATATATATATACACTATCAGGAATTTTTTTGACAACACTAAATGAAACATAATTTTTTCAGTATCTACTTTCTTTTTATAACATTCATTTTATTTAATTTATTACAAGTGAAAAATTCAAGTATTTTTTTTTTTTAACTATATCTATTCATTCATTTTCTTTTCCAATTATTTATTTTAATTTATTATATTAAAAAATATTTCTTACTTTCAGTGTTAATTATTTCTGTAAATATTTTTTCTAAAATAAACAGTGGTTAAAGAAACTAGCACGGAGACCCAATATTGCCCGGGATCGAATGATGATCAATGAATGTTTCACACTCCCATATTTTTATTGCCATCAAAATCAGTGAAACCGACCATTTTTCAATCAAGTGATTTATTCCACTATACATTATATACATTGCACTGTAGAGAACCTTCTGTTGATTTTATATAATTATTTTATTATATAATGGCTTGAATTAAAGTTTAAAATGCAAATGTCAAGTATCATGGTTCGATTGTGCTCTAAATAAAAATAAAAATTTTTTTGCATGCCTGAGCTTTCTGCTGGTGCTGAGATTATGGCTTGAATTTAAGTTTAAAACGAAAAAGTCAAGTATCATGGTTCAATTGTGCTTTACACAAAAACATTTATTTTAACCGAATCCCTGTCATATCAAAGAAACTACTGTTGATCTAGTATTCTGGGCCTTTCTGCTTGTGTAGTAATAAAACTTCTCAAATGCATTTGTGATGTTAGGCTGTGTAAGGTGTTAACTTTTGTCAAAATCACTTGTTCCTTCTTTCATCAGATTTTTTGGATTATCGATACTTATCAAAGACATTCCTGATACAAAACCTATCTATGAACACTGCCAGACACATTAAGTGAAATTCATAAAAATTAGCTCTGTCATTTCTGAGTCCATAGGGAATGAAATCGCATACACAATGAACAAAATCCCTTTTATATAATAGTAGATGAATGGAAGATAAACAGATTTTTCTGTAAATAAACATATTCCAATAAAAACAAGACAAGCATGCGAGGTCCCTCTTCACAAATGAAAAATTTACTTTCACCATGACTAATGTCTGTACAAAATTTCAAAAAAATCCATTATGGCTATTGAGAAAAGTATGAACAAATGGACGGATGAACAATTTGGGGACAATTTTAACCCTACAATGCCCCTTAGAGGGTAAGCAGAGTCATCCCGGAAAATCCGTTCTGGCAAAAATTTACTTTTACCATAACTAATATTTGTGCAAAATTAAAAAAAAAGAAAATCCAAAGCGTGGTTACTGAGAAAAGTGCGAACAAACAAACGGGAGTGAATTACTGTCCGATCCCTCGTTTGTCAAGGAACCAATAATTTGTTTTCGGATATTCTTGCATGTTGACCTACATTTTCAGTGTTTACTTTCGACATGTTCCAAAATTGGAGCTCGCTTAGATCGGTATATAAGCAGGATTGCCAGAAAGAAAATTTTAATAACAAGGGTACATCACTTACCAAGACCAAAAGCCACTAGAGGATTAATGAGATTTTCGGTTTAATGAAGGAATAGTATTATGAAAGGATTGAGAACTATGATTAATTCACAGGACTACAGAAGAGATATTTTAACCTTGGAAGCAACCTTGTTATAGTCCATAGGAAAACATTCATGTAGTAATGTGTTCCACAGCTGAAGACTTCTTGGAAAGAAATTGTCCATGAAGTTCCATTTAATTTTACGTATAGAAAGCAGCATTCTTTGATTGCAAGTTCTTGCTGAGAAGGTTTTACGCGGAGAACAGGAGCTTGAAGCTCAGTCGAGCATTTCCCATAAAAATACCAATAAAGTAGGAAAAAACTAGGAAGGTCTCTCCTGTGAGAAAAAGGCTGTAAGGAAAGAAGAAATCATATCCAATTAGATTGCAAAGTCGATTTTGTATTCTATCAAGCCAAGAAAAAATGCACTGAGCGGCACCTCCCAGATGTGGCAGCAATACTCCGTCTTGGTACATATCTGACTCTTATACAGTTAGAGGATTGCCTACATTAACTTAAAAATCAATTAATTTTTATTTTACGTCTGTATATTATTTGAGATACTTAATGTCGAATGCATTCATTTGCATAAAAATGTTTATTCTTCAACTTGTTAATATCTTTAAATATTCATTCATGGTGTTTGTTTTAGCTAGTTATTATTCATGGTCATGCTTGTGGCATTCACCATGGGTCGGTTGGGCCGGCTATTTTCAACAAGTTCACCACGTCCTGAACAATAGCTGACCATGCACAGCAATGCAAGACTGCTTCCATTATGAGTGCAAGCCATTCACTGTTCCAGTGAAAGACTCCGTAAAGGTGAGAGCCCAGAATTAGTTCAGCATCCTGTTCCTAGTTATTCCTTATAACCAAAAATTGATTCTATTTAATCGATAGATGGGACTCTGACTTTTACTACCACTCCAGATGAGAATGGACGACCCAGGAATTATGGTAAAAACAGGGTGACTGCATACGTTCCCCCCATCCTTCCTAAATATACCAAACTGGGGCATCAATGTTATTGGATGTAGTTTAATGTTATAGCTAAGAAAGAAGATTCATTTTAAGAATTGTCAAATAATACTTACATTAAATCGGGCCTAAAATGATGAATAATAGCACAGAATGCCATTCCACTCCTCCAAGACGTTGTCAGATTTGTAACCCTTACACCTCTGTAACCCTTTGTCATTTCTTTGCACCATTCAAGCAAATCTAGTGCAGAATTTCCTTGATCATTGGGGGTCATCTCCTTCTGGAAAGAAAACAAATTTAAATAGAATCAATACATATTATATTATGTTAACAGACTGGTTCTTTAGTTAGTAGCAGTAGGTCAGTTGAGTTAGCAGGGTCAGTCAACAAAAACATGGGAGAATGCGGTTTGAGAGGAAGGGGGAAGAATAAAGCCCTGCCAGAGATATGTTGGCTTGGAAGAAAAATTTTAAAAGCCACACAACATACACTAATATAAATACATACATACATACATATATATATATATATATATATATATATATATATATATGACAAAGTCTCTATTCCAAATTACAAGATGTTGTCCATCTTACCGTTTATTTCTTTTAGCATGTTAAAATGTTCAATTCTTGACAGTACCTGTTTCGTAGCGTAGAATCATTCATGTAATTACTATGTCAATTTTTGTATTTATTTCGCATTTAACTCATCAATTTTAAAAGAAAATAAAGAAATATGGACATGACTACAAAATCCGGAAATTGTAATTTATTAGTATATGCTCTGTAGTTACATCGAGCTTCATGAATAAAAAGGATAAGTATAAATAAGTGAAATATAATTGAAAAAGCATATTTTTCACACACACACACACACACACACATTATATAAATATATATATATAACCGGAATCAGAAAATTTTTGTGTCTCTTTTCCAATGGCAAAAGCGATTCTTTTAATTAACTTTTTTATTTGATTTTCTTTAAAGAAAAATCTTCTATTAATGATGGTAATAATAAAATGACTATTTATTAATTTTAAACTATTAGTAAAACTAAAATCAATAGACCATCCTTCACAAAGGTATTCTTACACGCGAGAAAATATCTGCACATTCAACGTATTTTTACCATAATCTTGAGAAATAACAACTTAATATTTAAAGATTTATAAAGAATCAGAATCGGTAAATGTATCAGAATCGGGGGAAAAATATTGGAATCATCCTACTACTAAAATAAAATATATATATATATATATATATATATATATATATATATATATAGAGAGAGAGAGAGAGAGTCTTGCAATAAAGATGAAACATTGATGAACACATAACTTGGTCTGTTCCTTTTTTATCTTGCCATCTCGTCAAAATGTATTTCCATTATTCTCATCATGTATATATATATATATATATATATATATATATATATATATATATATATATGTAGTAAGTTATAAAATATATATGGCAATTAAGCTACACAGAATATTTCACGTTTCATCCATGCTAGGATTCATCAGGCTTATGCGAGGATTTTGTGGTTGTCTTGCGTTTTTATATATATGCACCTTCTATTGTGTTTTTAGTTAGCTTTCTAGTTTGCACCGCACCAACTTAATTACCATATATTTTATAACTTACTACCTAGCTCTACGTACGTATTGAGCACTGTTGAAGTAAATATTAAAGTTTATGCATAAATTTATACTTTCGTATATTAATTTATGTGATTAAATTAAGTAATCATATATATATATATATATATGGAACTGATACCAACCGAACATGAAAATTCTTTCATTATTATTATTATTATTTATAAAATAAGTTTATTTGTGAATCCGCTAAATGTTTCCTATTAAATTTTTTAAATGATACAGAGAAATAATTATAATGTTTAGTTTTTTAAATTTTATTGATCAAAATCAAAAAAGAAAAAAATATACACCTCCATTTTAGTAAACTGGACTGGTGCATCAACCACTAGTCAACTTCTTTCTCCCTCTCTATCTATCAATCTCAGGTAGAATGCAAAAACAGAATCTCTAACCTGATAGGTCCCACACTGTCCATCAAACTCCAGCACCTGCCTCATCACCGCCTGTGTTTATTTTACAAATACAGTCATGGAAATATGCTCTGATGAATTTATAACCATTTCAACAAATTGTATCCCTTCACTGTAGAGGTTTTGCAGATGCCGGAATTTTTTTTACTCTAATAGCTTCCTTCATCAAACTGTTTGCTTTTGGAATTTCACTACCTTCTTCCTTTTTCCTCGACTATAACAAAATGCAGAAATGTGAACAAACATCTTGATGCCCCCTTATAAATATGGTCCCTCATTCACAGTCGCCCTTTATAACAATATGCTTTGTTTGAAACTAATTTAAAAAAAAAACAAAAAAAAAAACAAAAAAAAACATGGATTTCACTAGGAGTTTCAATATGGCTTGATAATGCTTTTTTATATTGAGCATTATTTTTGATTGTTAAAATGTCATACTTTTTTAAAAGGCATTGAGGCACTTCTACACTATCAGAACGAAATTTTGTAGTCGATAAATGGAGTTTTCAGATAAAAAAACAATGATTTCAACTGATTTTTTTATCAATTCTAATAAGTTACAATGTTAGCTTCCAAATTATTAAGTCAAAATTATTGCTGCCATCTTGTTTTTATAAAATAAATCGAAACGAAAAATTACCTCCCTTCTGAACTCTCCTGTGTCTTACATAAGCAAATACGATAGTTTTCTTCAAATTCTATTTTCTAGTTTCTTTAATAAATAATTTTCTACTTTATAGATTTTCACAATTTTTGGATATAATCATCTTAAAAATACGTAGATACCATGTGAAATTCAGTTTTACGATTTCCGAAATTTCATTATGATAGTGTAGAAGCGCCAGCATTGAATACATTTTTAGACACACAAAAGGAAGAAAGTTCTTTGAAGTGGTGATAGAAGACGAGCTCTTGCTGTAACTTTGCACAATTAATCCAAGCAGGTATTATCAATGGATAAATGATATCTATCAGTTTCTACAACAACGCCAAAAACGGCAGGTACTTGTCTGAGCTTCAATCTATGGTGCCACCCTCTCTGTAAAACATTCACAACAAGCACTTGTCTGGCTACAACCGCTATCAACATTTTCCCTTACTCTCTATATGTGCTTTAATCAAAATGCAAATTCCACGAACAAAGCTTTTTTCTAGAATCGCCCACATATGGAACTCTGTGCCACTGGCCTGCCTTCTAACTAACTACAAGACCATTTTTAAATTCAATGTAAACAAGTTGTTGAGTCATCCCCTTAAATAAACAAATTCTGCCTAATTTCCACCATTACCAATCATTACGGTGTTGTTTCACTGACCACCAAACACTCATTAACCATTATCCTTGAGTGGCCTTCAGGCCTTGATAAGTGGTGATTCCTTCATAAAAAAAAATAAATAATGGTATCACTATAAAAAGTGAGGGGGGCCCAACACTGAACTTTGAGCAAGCCGTTTAATATCTCATTTCAACAAAATCATGTGTATACATTTAAGTGTGTTAATTTTTAAAGTTTTCATATGGATGTGTCCTTAGCTCAGATGGTAGCAAAACTTAATGCTCAGATGGTAGAGAACTTAATGCTTTGGTTTCAATTCTTACTGACGGCACTCAAATCATAAATTTTTTATTTATTCAGTTTTTAAACTTTTGAAATCACTACTATATATTGGGTACAATATAATAATCAACAGAAAATTGGCTCTATGATAATACATACAAAATCTGCATAAGCATATCTTATGACTGGGCAATGCCAGGCAGTGTGCTGGTACACTTATACATATATCAGAAAATACAATATGTAGATCGTAATTCTTTCACTGAAAAACTTTTAATTTATTAAATACTAGCAGATGGGGTGCTCAGTCGTAAAATACGGTTAAAAAAGATTAAATAAATAGGACTTGGGTGCCATCAGCCAGAATCAAAACCAAAACTTTGTAAGCTAAAAAAAAAAAATAGGAAAAAACAAAAGGCAGTGTGTTGGATGTGAACTTGCAAAACTTAAGTTTGTAAACGAACTCTCTATTGATCAGACCACGATGACACAGATGTTATATTAAAAATTTAGCTTTTTAAAATGAAACAACGAATCGTGCATGCACGATTAACAAACAGCATTGAAACCAAGACTTTTAGCTGACTCCACCTTTCAAACAAAACATTTCTACTTGATATAATTTACAATTTTTTTCTAATTTTTTGATATTATGTGTCTTAGAGATCGTCTTTTCTAATGGTACCATGTTCATGCCGTTTCAATGCAGATAAAGTTTTTTGCGGACATACAAACACACACAAACGACTGAGATTTATATAATAGAAGAATGCTAAAAAATTTCATCCATAATTTCTTGGGAAACGGAAATGTTACTTTTCTTTTTTTTTTTTTTAATTGTAAAATCTACTGAAATAAACCAAAACTTGCTTTAAAATGTTAGTTGAATTGTTTTTTACCTGTAACACATCAGAAAGATCCAAAGATGTATTTTGTTTTTCCGAGCCATTCTTAGATGATTTTGTCATATTTTGACTGTAAAAAGAAAGAAAAGAATTGTTAAAAAATTAAAGAGTTTTAATTCATCATATAAAAACAAAAATGTTACATAACTAGACACCTCGAAGGCGTCTATACTAATTAAGAAATGTTCAGCTGAGCTAGCCACCATACTTTCCAAGTTCTACAATAAATTCCTTGCTGAATCTTGATTCCCTAATAGCTGGAAGATGGCTTCTGTGGTACCAGTGTACAAGATTTTGGTAAAAGAACAACCCCTCACAATTATCGCCCCATTAGTCTCCTCCCACTCTTCACTAAAATCTTTGAGACCTTAATTAATCAAGCACTAGTCCACCACCTCGCAAAAGCAAATCTTCTCTCTGACAAATAGTATGGATTCAAGCAATGTCATTCTACTGAAGATATCAGTCATCTCTGAACGCATTTACCATATACTGGATAAGGCAGGCAAAGCCAGGGCTGTAGCCCTTGATATATCCAAGGCTTTTGACATAATCTGGCATAAAAGACTGCTTATGAAAATTAAATCGTACGGTATAATTGGATGTATACTAAATATAATTAGATCCTTCTTAGACAATAGAAGCATACAGTTCATTGATGGACCCACATCCAAGCAGCTTAACATTAAATGCGGGAGTGCCTCAGGGGTCAATCCTTGGACCATTATTATTCCTGATATTCATAAACGACCTCCCTGATAATATTGTATCCGAGATCGGTATATTTGCTGGAGATAAAACACTCTATAATACGCATGAGGGAAGAACAGATGTACATAAATCTAAGACAGTGGCAGAATCGTTAAAAAATGACCTTCAGATTATAGTGGAATGGGGACGCAAATGGGTGGTAACATTTAATGTTAGTAAAACTAAGCTGCTCTCCTTTAACAATTACAAGACACCTCTCCCTCTATATCTATGACAAACAGCACCCTTCCTGAGAATTCTACCTTCAAACTCCTTGGCCTAACATTTGCGGGCAATATGAACTGGAACAAATACATAGAGGACATTGCAAAAGCTGCTGCAAAGAAGGTGGGTTCCCTCTATCAAGCTAGAAGACTACTCATGCCTCAGAGTATCCTGTACCTTTACAAGGCCACCATTCCCCCATACATGGAGTATTGATGGTACATCTACCACTAGTCTCTCCCTCTTAGATAAAGTCTAAAAAAAGAGTTGTCAATCCAATCAGTTCCAATTTATCAACTAAGATCCAGCCCCTGTTCCATCGCCACAATGTTGCATTACTCTGCCTGTTTTACAAATATTTTAATGGAATGTGTTCTGATGAACTTGTTTCACTTGTACCCCCTCGACATACATATCCCCGACAAACCCGCTTAGCAATAAGATCTCACCCACTTCACTGTTGATGTCCCTAAATGCCAGAAAGTTTTCTATTCTAATAGTTTCTTCATTCAAACAGCTAGACTTTGAAATTCCTTTCTTGCTGCCTGCTTCCCTGGCTGTACTGATATGCAGAAGTTTAAATGCAACATAAACAAATATCCTGTAAATCTTTCCTAGACATGACCCCAAATAGTAGCTCCTTACGTCCAAGTGGCGATATGCTTTGTAAGGGGTGAATATGAATAGTAAAAAATAAATTAAAAAAAAAAATAAGAATGAAAAAGGATTTTATTTAGATTTAAAGTCTAAAAAAATTTAAATAGAAAGTTTTAGTTGAATCTTTTGAAAGCATTATTACGTCAAGTTAAATTTGAAAATTTTAGAAAACAAAATAATGCAACATAATTTGTTTCTATTTACTTGCCTTCCCATGAGGGCAGAGTTAGACACTAGGTTAGTTTTTAATGTGGGAAAAATCCGGCTCCCCAAAAAGGGCCACTCTAGAGAGGAACAAAAATTTAAATTGTCTCAGTCATTAAGGATTTCTGTTCCACTGACCGAGGACAGAAAAGGTGAAGTGTAGCATCAGAACAGATACTACACTGTGATCTTGTCTCAAAGGCCAAAAATTTCAGTGGCATTTTCCTATATCTTTTTTATTTTTATTTACTTTTTTTATTTTTCCTCATTTTGTTAGGGCTATTAAGTCTGGTGATGGTGGCCCCTAGAAGAGAAAATATATATATATATATCCAATCTAGTTAATGGTTGCATCAAAATTAAATCTGATGTTCCTATTTACATACCTCTCCACGAGGGCAGAGTTAGACACAATGTCGATTTTTAATATGGGAAAAATCCAGCTCCCCAAAAAGAGGCACTTTAGATATGAACAAAAGTAAAAATTGTCTCAGTCATTAAGAATTTCTCCTCCACTGACCGAGGACAGAAAAGGTGAAGTGTAGCATCAGAACAGCTGCTACACTGTGATCTTGGCCCAAAGTTAGATCTGATGTTACTTGCATGGTGGGCATGAAAATTGAACAGGAGTTAGTCATATTTTTTTTAAAGCATTGTTTCATAAGAATAAATTTTTTAAATTTCTAGAAAACTAAGTAATGTTGTATAATTTTTTTTTTTATTAAATAAAAAATATTTATTTTTTTTTACTAAATAAAAAATATTTTTTTTATTAAATTAAAAAATAATTTTTTTTTTATTAAATAATTTTTTTTATTAAATAATTTTTTTTTTTTTTTGTGGCATCCACAATTAAAGTTGCTTTTAAAACTGAAGGATGGGGAGGTTACAACCAGAAGTACAATTCAATTACAAAAATATCGGCCAAAGCAAAAATACGTCAATGTAGAAAAAATATAAAAATAAAAGACTGACAGCAATCATGCATGCTATTATCATAAGCAAGCATTTTATTTTCAATTCCAACAACAGTAAATAAATCCAGGTAAATAATAACAAATAGTAATAAATCCATAAACAGTTTCTGGAAATAAATGTTGATAGGTATTGGGCTTGGGAATTTTTTTTTTTTTTTTTTGAGATAAGGAACGATGATGTGTATCATGTGCCTGTTTTACAGATGCTTTAGTGGAATGTGCTCTGATGAACTCGTTGCACTTGTGCCCCCTCGATGTACATGTCCTTGAAAAACATGCTTAGCAACAAAATCTCACCACTTCACTGTTGAGGTCCCTAAATACCAAAGCCTTATTCTCTAATAGTTTCTTCCCTCGAACAGCTAGACTTTGGAATTCCCTTCCTGCTACCTGCTTCCCCAACTGTACTGATATGCAGAAGTTTAAATGTAATGTAAACCAACATCTTGTTAATTTTTTCATAGGCATGGTCCTAAATATTAGTCCTTACATCCAAGTGGCGATATGCCTTATTAGGGGTGAATGCGAGTAAAAAAAAAAAAAAAAAATGTTTTTGATTATTTGAACAACTATTCTCATAAAAACGTTAGAAACTACACAAAAGTGAGACCTGTTGCTCACTAAAAGTAAGGTTAGGAAAACATCAAAAAGCCATATATGGAGATATTGAAAAGTTGGGTATGGCTGACCACATATGGAGGGAAAAGGGAAACCATCTACCCTTATGGGACGAAGTAAAAATTATAGACAGAGAACAACGGCGAAGAATAAAATGACTCCAAGAAGCACTAGATATGTTGGGCAACAATCACCTAGTAAGCAGATCTAGTATAAAATTTAATACAATATGAAAACTATCTATAATATAAATCTCAATCGTCAGTTTGTGTGAATGTATGTATGTTTGTATGTCTGCCCAAAACTTTCAACAGACAACTGTCATCTAAGCTTCAGCCTCTGTCCCACCGACGAAATGTTGCATCCTTCTGTCTGTTCTATAAGTATTTTAATGGTGAATGCTCTGAAGAACTGCAAGCATTGTGCCCCCACACCATAAATACCCTAGACAAACCCGACAAGCAGCTAAATCCCACCCCTGCACAGTAAAGATCGCTAGATGTAAGAGAGCTTTCTACTCCAGTAGTTTCTTCCCCAGAGACTTTGGAATTCCATTCTGGCTCCCTGCTTCCCCAACTGTACTGACATGCAGAAGTTCAAGTGTAACATGAACCAACATCTTACTGCCCAACTCCCTACATAGTACCCCAGTAGCTTATGTCCCTGATAGTAGCCCCCTACATCAAAGTGGCAATGTGCCTTGTTTGGGGTGAAAATGTAACAAAAAAAAAAAAAAAAAAAAACAAAGAAAAAGACGGATCTTGACGAGATCTGAAGATTTTGAAGCTCAACGTCTTGGATGACAAATATCGAAAAATTGGACAAAAACATTAATTCCCTCACCCTCAACCCGGCAGTTTTCTACAAGGAGAGGTCGGTTTTTGCATAGCCATTTTCGCAAGTCATCATAACATTCGGAACTTCCGTTTTTTTTCTCTTTCGCGTTATGTGTTCGAGCTTGCTTACCTGCCTACTACCACATTTTTTTAAAAACACCTGTACCTATTGTGGTTTTGATCCTCCACCCCCGCTACTACATCTTTTTTTTTTAGCTCCCCTCCCCTGGGGATCCTTACTACACCACCTACACACACCCGGGCAATGGTCACCTCCATCACCGTTGCTTTGACCCCCCCCCTCTCCGGGTTTCCTTACTACACGACCTCCACACACTATGACAATGCCGGGCACTCCTGCTAGTTAATTATTTATATATAACAAAGTTACAATAAAAACGCATATATTATATATAGGAATCTGAATTAAAAATTAGTGATTGCCAGCAGCCTCAAAATGCAAATTCGGATGGTTCAATGCTTGAGGGTACAGCTCAACAAAGTTTCTTGCTACGGTTATGGTCTTTGATGCGATTTCAAGTGAGAGCCACATCATGCCACCTCACATCTTCGGAGTAAGCTTGAAAGTCAACACCAAAGTGTACCTGGATGTGCTGAAGAGTGTGATGATCCTCTAGTGCAATCAAGTAGCCGCTAGCAGACCCTGCGTGTGGTAGCAGGACTTGACACCGGCCCACAAGTCCAAAGTGATCTAGCCTTGGCTTCACTGCCCATCCCTATTCCAACGACCTTAACCTACTGGACTACTTTGTTTGGCCATACATCGAGAACATCACCAATATAACCTTCCACAACATCAAAGCTAGACTGATCTCCCGGCGGAGTTTGCGGAAAAGGCATGCTCCAAGTTCCGTATCGAGGCAGTGATTGAGGTTGAAGGCCGAATAGATGTCAGCTGTACTACATAATCAAGTTACCTGAATCGATTTTTATTTTCAATAAAATCAATAAAATAAAGTTGTAAAATAAAGTTGTTTATTTTCAGGCGACAACTTTATCATTCTACCCTATAATAAGATTGTACATCTAAAAATTAAAAAAAAACAAGACTACATACTCCAGTTTTATATTACAAGAACCCATAATATTCAGATAGTAATACATTTCTAGTGACACATACATTGGTACAACATTCAAAGATGAATTGGAAATTTTCTCTTTTAAACATTTTCATATATGATTTACACTTACACGAAAAACTTTATGCAACGAAGTATGCAACAAAGTATGTGCATGTCAAGTGTACGAGTACATGGTTCACGCGAGTGTCAAGAGGCAGTAGATTTTACTCACTGAATCAGTTTAAAAATGTAGTTGGAAATCCACAAGAATACCAAAAAAAATAGGTGCTTCTGCAGAATTGGGACAAGATTTTTGGAAATCGTACAACTGAATTTCACATGAAAACAATGGTATCTGCGTATTCCTCATATTTTTAAAATGATTATATCCAAAAATTACGAAAATCGATAAGGTAGAAAATAAAAAATAGAATTTGATGAAAATGATTGTAAAACGCACAAGAGTTCAACAGAGAGGTAATTTTCCATTCGAATTAAACAAAGATGGTGGCAATTTTTCACCTGTTAAAGTTGTTTTGTTTACTAATTCAGTAATATTCGGGTAATTTCGACTGCATAATTTGGAAGCTACCATTGTAACTTATTAGAATTGACAAAAAAAATTAGTTGAAACCATCGTTTTTTTTTTTTTTATTATTTGAAAACTCCATTTATCAACTACAAAATTTTGCCTCAATAATGTAGAAGCACCAAAAAATAAAAACGGATTCTTTCTTTTTTTATCGATTCAAAAAATTTATTAGAACAAAAAACAAAAATAATACCAATTCAAAATGCAATAAAAATTTCCTTTTTAATCCCCATTATCACGTTCAATAATTTTTAATCCTCATTATCACGTTCAATAATATCATGGTGTGCAGGTGTTTCCTAATACTATTCTTATAATATATATTTAATAATATAAGTTTTTTGGCAAGTAAGATTTCTCTTGATTTACCTTTTAAAATATTCGCTTTCAATAGAGTAATAAAATTTTTTTTTAACAAACTGCCTAATCAATTTAATCATGTAGAATGAGTTAAATCAAACAGAATGAATCAATAAATAGTTAAAAAAAAACACACACACACACACACACACACACACACACACACACACACACACGATCAAGTAGATATCTCACTGCTGATGCAATTCTCTATCTATATAAGAGCCAGGTACGTCCAAGGATGGAGTACTGTTGCCACATCTGGGCAGGAGCTGCTAGAAAGGACTTGTTCTGCCTTGATAGAGTTCAAAATAGACTTTGTAGCCTCGTAGGAGATGTCCTTTTCTCTTCCCTGCAACCTCTATCTCACAGAAGAGATGTTGCGAGTTTGTCTCTGCTGTATCGTTATTTCCATGGAAAGTGTTCAACTGAGCTTCAGTCTATGGTTCCCCCTTGCCAAACTTTCACAAGAAACACTCGTCTAGCTGAAAACACTCTCAATAATTCCCCCCACTCGCTATCTGTGGCCAAACCTACATGTAGATTCCATAAACAAAGCTTCTTTCTTAGAACTGCACGCCTGTGGAATTGTCTTCCGTTTACCTGCTTTCCAGCTGACTACAATATGGTTGCCTTCAAGTCTAATGCAAACAAGTTCTTGATGAGCCGTCCCACTTGTTAACAAATTTACTGAATTTCCATTACTAACGATTACTATATTGTCCAATTTCTACAGTACACTCTTTAACCCTTATTCTCGAGTGGCCTCTTGGCCTTGATAAGTGGTGATGTCTATGTAAAAAAACACACACACACAAGAAAACCTTACAAGACAACTTTTGGGTATCTATATGATAACATATTAGAGAAAATAATTTAATCTAAGTCCTATGCAAGACCAGACGTTTTTGGCAAACATTATAATCTGCTGACTTAAAATGAACGCTTTATGCCAAATCGATATTTGAATATGATTGAATTTGTGTTCATTTTTACATTAAATATCAATCCCTATTAAATCTTAATTGTGCATTGAATGGATACCATAATACTTAGTTCACCGTACTTCATTATAACGAAAGTCCATACAAAATTTCAGCCACATCAGTCCAGTAATTTTCAAGAAAACTTGTAGAGTAAATGTAGTATTGTGACAATATTAGGGTAGGACCCTGGTCTGGAAGAGTTAACAGACAGTAATTACTTGGCTGGGTGACTAGGTTCAGAGCAGAATTTGGATGGCGGTAGTCATTGCCAATCCTGGGTAAATAAGATAAGAAAATTGAGATGAATGGCCGAGGAAATGGAATTTGACGAGACAGATGCTGAGGTAGCAAAGTTATAGATAATGACTGTTTTGAAAAGGGTTTTTTCGTCCTTCCTGGGACATATGTTCCCGTGTTGATATAATTAATGGTCGGAGGGGAGACATTGCGATAATGTTGTTTTGGAAAGATATTTTGGAAAAAGATTCATCGGTCAGAAGCTGCAATAAGCAGACGCGTGTTGACAGGTAATGGCCATATGTCGGCCACCGAATAATGTTGTTTGGGGAAACTGTATTTCCCTGTAGAAATCAGATAAGGAAATATTAATTAGTATTAATATAGACCCCGCCTGTTTGCCCACACGATCCGAGGATCTAGGGTGGAAGTAGAGAATCGCCAGGGTGACGTCACTGGGAATAGTGAGAGGATTAATTCCAAGGTGATTGGAGAACCAGGACCAGCCCCTAGCATACGTCACCGGTGATAGTAAGAGGATCGACTCCACGGTAGTTGGAGGTGAGGGGACCGCCCCTAGGGTTATGACGTAAATAACCATTAAGAGGGAATTCCCCCTCGTATCGAGAGTTTTGGTTACCTAAGCAGATCTATACGATAAGAGCCCTGAGTAATGTAATTTGGCAAGAAAATGTCATCTGAAAGGAATTGCCAGGCAGGGTTTTTTTATTTAAACAAACCGTTTTTCGGATCTGCACGCACTTTCAAACTGGTCAGCCAGCATCCCGGTCGGTTAGATTGAGAAAACGAATTTACCATCCTAATCGTTGCCGATCATTCCCAAAGATAAGCTGCCCTGAGATCGGAACCACAGCCAAGTCGCCATATTACCAGTTAGACACTCACTCCCTTCGTTTGACTGTGCAGTTATTTTGAACATTGGAAACAGGATAAAGATTTTTATTATCTATATATAGAAAACAGTGTTCTGTTTTATTTTACAAGTGTGCCAGCGTCTCCGGTCGTCCGTGTGTTTAACCTTTTCCTTGCAGGGGTGAGACGTCGCTACCTTATCACTTAAAGAAACACAACGTGGGGTGGGGCAGTGTATGGTCACTTCACTGGAGGAACTCGAGCTGTCTGGCGCCTGCGTTGCGGACGGCGAAGGCAGACCGGTGGACGATTATCGACGAGTCAACGCCAAAGACGATCAACGCTGACCACTCGACCAGAGAAGAACAACAACAACTTTCACGCGGAGACGGAGTGGTACAGTATTATGGTGACTAATCCCTATTAAATCTGTAAATACTAATGCCTAATACGGTATCAAACGGATACCATAATACTTAGGTTCGCTGCATCTTATAACAAAGGCCCATACAAAATTTTAGCCAGATCAACACAGTAGTTTCCAGAAAAAAAGTGGAACGGACAGACAGATATAATATGAATTGTAGATATTTGTATATATAAGTTTTTTGTTAGTCTATTGAATTAAATCATATAACAAAAGAAATACATTTTGATGAAATAGCTGATTAAATATTGAAGAATCCTGTTGCACAATAAGTTTGCCAAAATCTGTCTTTCAATAAATTCTGCAAGGAAACAAAATGGCAGAAAATTTTTCCCATTTTGATTTGCTTCACAATATTTAATACTTAGTTACCCAGAATTTGAAATCAGGGTAATCTACAGGGCGGAACAATAAAATTGTTACCATAGAAAAGACGACATGATTCCATTTCCGTTTGATGGACACCATTTTGTATTTTTGTTGTTGCAGGCTATCTACTAGTTGGCCAGTTGTGTACAAATCCCAAGAGCGATAGGAGCCTTTTATTATGTCTTAAAGTGACACAATGTTCAACAAGTAAGATTGGAAATGTGCCACTATACAACTCATGCTCTTAACCAATTCAAGTTATGACAACAGGACCATTGCCAGCACTTTCAAAATGCATCACTGGATTGCTATGAATAACAAGGACATGCCCAGAGTGATGAAAACAAAGTTTCCGGCCACAGTTATGTTCTCTAGTGTGGTTTCAAGTGAGGGCCACATCATGCCACCTCACATATTCAAAGTCAGCTTAAAAATCAATACCAAAGTATACCTGGATTTGTTGAGGAGTGTAGTGATCCTCTGGTGCAATCAGGTGGCCACTGGCAGACCCTGGGTGTGGCATAAGGACTCAGCGCCAGCCCACAAGTCCAGAGAGACTTGGTTTCAGAAGGAATGCTACAACTTTGTACCGTTCTCTCACTGCTCCCCCTCCTCCCCAACCTGAACTCACTGAACTACTTCATTTGGTCATATGTTGAGAACATCACCAACATGACCTCCTACAATAACAAAGCCAACTTGATCACTGCCATCTGCCGAGTATTTGCCAACTTTTTTGTAACTTGTGACTGACCAATTTTTATGATTTCAGGTTCAAATGAACAGCTACAGCAGGAATTGGAATACACCCTACTAAAGCCTGATTGTCACAGCTGGTGAATTTCAAAAATGCAATCTGGACATGAGGACACTTTAGAAGAACGATATGCAATAAAATTCTGTTTTAAACTTGGAAAAAATGCAACAGAAATGTATGGAATGCTTCAGACTGCTTTTGGACCATCTTGCATGAATCAAGCATCAATTTTTGAATGGCATAAGAAATTCAAGGAAGGCAGGTAGTGTGAGCGATGATAAGAGGTGTTGGAGGAGTAAAGAAGTTAGAACACTAAAGTTGATTAGCCAAATAAAGAATTTCATAAATAAGGACCGTTGTGTGTACAGAGACATTAAGTGCACAGTTTGATGTCAGTGTGGGAACTGTACACATAATTATTCGCGAGGAACTGAAGATGGAGAAGATTTGCGCAAAGTTTCTCCCATCCTTGTCACAGACTATTTGACCCAGATGGGTATCAAGACAGTTCCTCATCCTCCCCATAGTTTAGACCTTGCTCCCTGTGACTTTTGGTTATTCCTTAAGCTCAAGGGAAACCTTAGACACTGTGATTATGAGATAATTGAGGAGCTGAAAGAGGCTTTGATGAGGGTCATTGACATGCTCACACAAGAGGATTTCCATGGGGCCTTCCAAAAGTTGTTGTAATGGCACAAGTGCATTACAGTTGGAGAAGATTACTTCAAAGACGACTAGAATTTCATGTGCATACTATCAATAAAATATGCCTAGATGAAAAAAATTTGGAAACTTCTGCATGTCAGAGACATGAGGCGAATGTGTGTATTTTAGTTTCAAGAATGGCCGACAGATGTCACTCGTTAGCCAAAGAACAGGGGGCGACAACTCTTCATTTTTTAAAAGTGGATACAAACTAAAATTATAGTTTGCTACATTTTTATACAATCTTTCTGTACAAAAAAAAAAAAAAAATTATTCTTAAACTTCTACAAATGTTTCATGCTTTTTAAATTCTATTTTGATGCATTTTTATACAACTTTACTATAAAAAGACAATTAAAAAAACGTTTCATGTTTTTAAAATTATATTTTGCTGCATTTTTTATACAGCTTTACTATAAAAAGATAATTAAAAAAAAGTTTCATGTTTTTAAAATTATATTTTGCTGCATTTTTTATACAATTTTACCATAAAAAAAGATAATTAAAAAAACGTTTCATGTTTTTGAAATTATATTTTGCTGCATTTTTTATACAGCTTTACCATAAAAAAAGATAATTAAAAAAAAGTTTCATGTTTTTAAAATTATATTTTTCTGCATTTTTTATACAACTTTACCATAGTTTCATGTTTTTAAAATTATATTTCAGTTTCATGTTTTTAAAATTATATTTTGCTGCATTTTTTATACAACTTTACCATAAAAAGATAATTAAAAAAAAGTTTCATGTTTTTTAAATTATATTTTGCTGCATTTTTTATACAGCTTTACCATAAAAAAAGATAATTAAAAAAATGTTTCATGTTTTTAAAATTATATTTTGCTGCATTTTTTATACAACTTTACCATAAAAAAGATAATTAAAAAAACGTTTCATGTTTTTAAAATTATATTTTGCTGCATTTTTTATACAACTTTACCATAAAAAAAGATAATTAAAAAAACGTTTCATGTTTTTAAAATTATATTTTGCTGCATTTTTTATACAACTTTACCATAAAAAGATAATTAAAAAAAAACGTTTATGTTTTTTAAATTATATTTTGCTGCATTTTTTATACAACTTTACCATAAAAAAGATAATTAAAAAAACGTTTCATGTTTTTAAAATTATATTTTGCTGCATTTTTTATACAACTTTACCATAAAAAAAGATAATTAAAAAAACGTTTCATGTTTTTAAAATTATATTTTGCTGCATTTTTTATACAACTTTACCATAAAAAAGATAATTAAAAAAAACGTTTCATGTTTTTAAAATTATATTTTGCTGCATTTTTTATACAACTTTACCATAAAAAAGATAATTAAAAAAACGTTTCATGTTTTTAAAATTATATTTTGCTGCATTTTTTATACAACTTTACCATAAAAAGATAATTAAAAAAAAACGTTTCATGTTTTTAAAATTATATTTTGCTGCATTTTTTATACAACTTTACCATAAAAAGATAATTAAAAAAAACGTTTCATGTTTTTAAAATTATATTTTGCTGCATTTTTTATACAACTTTACCATAAAAAGATAATTAAAAAAAACGTTTCATGTTTTTAAAATTATATTTTGCTGCATTTTTTATACAACTTTACCATAAAAAAGATAATTAAAAAAACGTTTCATGTTTTTAAAATTATATTTTGCTGCATTTTTTATACAACTTTACCATAAAAAAGATAATTAAAAAACGTTTCATGTTTTTAAAATTATATTTTGCTGCATTTTTTATACAACTTTACCATAAAAAGATAATTAAAAAAAACGTTTCATGTTTTTAAAATTATATTTTGCTGCATTTTTTATACAACTTTACCATAAAAAAGATAATTAAAAAAACGTTTCATGTTTTTAAAATTATATTTTGCTGCATTTTTTATACAACTTTACCATAAAAAAGATAATTAAAAAAACGTTTCATGTTTTTAAAATTATATTTTGCTGCATTTTTTATACAGCTTTACCATAAAAAAAAGATAATTAAAAAAACGTTTCATGTTTTTGAAATTATATTTTGCTGCATTTTTTATACAACTTTACCATAAAAAAGATAATTAAAAAAAATGTTTCATGTTTTTAAAATTATATTTTGCTGCATTTTTTATACAACTTTACCATAAAAAAGATAATTAAAAAAACGTTTCATGTTTTTAAAATTATATTTTGCTGCATTTTTTATACAGCTTTACCATAAAAAAAAGATAATTAAAAAAACGTTTCATGTTTTTGAAATTATATTTTGCTGCATTTTTTATACAACTTTACCATAAAAAAGATAATTAAAAAAAACGTTTCATGTTTTTAAAATTATATTTTGCTGCATTTTTTATACAACTTTACCATAAAAAAGATAATTAAAAAAACGTTTCATGTTTTTAAAATTATATTTTGCTGCATTTTTTATACAACTTTACCATAAAAAAGATAATTAAAAAACGTTTCATGTTTTTAAAATTATATTTTGCTGCATTTTTTATACAACTTTACCATAAAAAGATAATTAAAAAAAACGTTTCATGTTTTTAAAATTATATTTTGCTGCATTTTTTATACAACTTTACCATAAAAAAGATAATTAAAAAAACGTTTCATGTTTTTAAAATTATATTTTGCTGCATTTTTTATACAACTTTACCATAAAAAAGATAATTAAAAAAACGTTTCATGTTTTTAAAATTATATTTTGCTGCATTTTTTATACAGCTTTACCATAAAAAAAAGATAATTAAAAAAACGTTTCATGTTTTTGAAATTATATTTTGCTGCATTTTTTATACAACTTTACCATAAAAAAAGATAATTAAAAAAAATGTTTCATGTTTTTAAAATTATATTTTGCTGCATTTTTCTACAACTTTATTGTAAAAAAAAAAACAATTCTAAAAACAATCTATAAATGTTTTGTGTTTTTATATTTATTATTTTATTTTCAGTTATTTTATTTTTTTTTTTTTACATAGGCATAACCACTTACCAAGGCCCAGAGGCCACTCGAGAATAAGGGTTAAGAGTCAATTGGGCAATATAGTAATCGTTAGTAATGAAAATTCTGTAAATTTGTTAACAAGTGGGACGGCTCATCAAGAACTTGTTTACGTTAGACTTGAAGGCAACCATATTGTAGTCAGCTGGAAAACAGGTAAACGGAAGACAATTCCACAGGTGTGCAGTTCTAAGAAAGAAGCTTTGTTCATGAAATCTACGTTTAGGTTTGGCCACAGATAACAAGTGGGGGGAATTATTGATAGTGTTTTCAGCTAGACGAGTGTTTCTTGTGAAAGTTTGGCAAGGCGGGGGCCATAGACTGAAGCTCAGTTGAACACTTTCCATGAAAATAACGATACAGCAGAGACAAACTCGCAACATCTCTTCTGTGAGATAGAGGTAACAGGGAAGAGAAAAGGACATCTCCTACGAGGCTACGAAGTCTATTTTGAACTATCAAGTCAGAACAAGTCCTTTCTAGCAGCTCCTTCCCAGATGTGACAACAGTACTCCATCCTTGGACATACCTTATGAATCACTCATTGAAAAGAAATTATATTAATAGATCAAACTTATATTTTGATACATTTTTTTATACAATAAATGTTTTGATTTTCATATTTTGTATTATTTTGTTATATATTTTTGCGTTCTCGTAAATATTTGTTTATATTTAAGGTTCATATAATGGCTGCTAGACATCAGTTCTCTTTCAAAGAACAGGGGTCAATAACTCGTCTCTGTTGCTAATATGTCACTGACATGCAGAAGTACCCTTTCTAACATCTCATTGTTTGTTATTGTATGACATTCACCCTAAGTGGGTTGAACGAGCTTCCTCCTATAGAAAAAGTTGGTCATATCTTAGAAAACAATATTTCACAAGTTTTATTTGAAAATTTAGAAAACCAAATAATGAGTTATATTTTTTTTTTTTATTAAATGATTAAAATCACTGTTTTGGGTTTTTTTTTTTTTAGACATTTCTTGTTAAGGCAACTTTTTTCAAAGAAAAAGACTTTTTTTTCTCTTCATCTTATGTTATTGAGGATTCTTGTAAAATCTTAAGTGATGTGTGTTGCATGGCTTGCAAGAATTTGGAATAGAGAAACTTGACAATCTCTTTGAAAACATTATTTTTTAAGTTTAATTTGAAAACAACCAATGTCTCAGAAAAAATGATTTTAATAAGAAAAAATTACATAAAATTGTTTTTTTTTTTTTTTAATTTTCAAATTTAGCTTACAAAATAATGTTTTTAAAGATATGACTAAGTTTCTCCATTCCAAATTTGCACTAACCACACAATACAAATTGATTCAGACTTTACAAGAATCGTCAACAATATCAGATGTATACTTTTTTCTCTCTCTCTCCATGAGGAGTTACTCCTTGGGTTAATATCACCAACAAAATAAAGAGAGAGAGAAAAAAGTCTTCTTTGATATAGCTGTATTAGCAATGAATATTTAAAAAAAAAAACAAAAAAAACATCTTGATCATTTAAAAAAAGAAATTGTATAACATTATTTGTTTTTCTAAATTTCCTATTAAAACTTACAAGAACAATGTTTTCAAAAATGTTAACAAGTTCCTCTCTTCAAAATTTGCACCAATCATGCAAACACACATCGATTCAAACTTTACAACAATCATCACCAACATCAAACATACACCTTTTCTCTCTTTATAAGTGGCCGACCCCTCGGGGTTAATATCACCAACAAAATGAAGAAAAAAAAAAAAAAAGTCTTTGAAAGAATTGTCTTAAGGAAAATCTCAGAAAAAAAAAAATGATTTTTAATCATTTAAAAAAAAAATCTATAAAACATTTAGTTTTTTAAAATTTTCAAATCAAACATTCTAACCTGACTGAGTATATACACCAAATAAAAAAAAAAACATTGAGTATACATGAGTTTTATACTATATAGATATTTTAGAACAATCTCACCTGAAATAATAAAAGTAGTCTGATAAAACAAGCCAGAAAAAAAGGTATTTCGTGCCAGACAATCAGCAATCTCCTGACTATCCAAACAATTATTTACTAGATTTTCCTCGCTTCATAAGTTTCTCTTCATTCTTTTACCTTTTCCACCCTACATGCTCCAGTTTTAGATTTTTTTGTTTTGTTTTCATCTTTATTTGTTTTTGTTGCTGTTTCTATGAAAAAAAAAGAAGTATTATATATCCTCAGTTTCTTGTCCTACCTATGTCATGGTCATCTCACAATTTAGGACACCTTTGTTTGTAAGCATATCAATTATCAAAACCAATTTGAGTCCCTTCACTGATAAAAATAGCCACAATCACAGTCTAAGGTGGGGGGGGATTTAGTTTGGTTTGATTGTTTTGCTTTCTGGCACATCAATCCTTTTCAAGTTACTTATTCAACTACTAAAGGTAGGCTCTCTCTACCGTGCTAGAAAACTACTAACACCCAAAAGTATCCTGCACCTCTATAAGGCCACCATTCGCCCATGTATGGAGTATTGCTGTCATATTTGGGCTGGTGGATCTGCTACTAGTCTCTCACTCCTTGACAAGGTTCAAAAAAGAGTCGCCAATCTGATAGGCCCTGAACTGGCATCTAAGTTTCAGCCTCTGTCCCATCAACGAAACGTTGTATCCCTCTGCCTGTTCTACAAGTATTTTAATGGTGAATGCTCTGACGAACTGCAAGCACTTGTGCCCCCACGACGTGAACACCCTTGACAAACCCGACAGGCTGTTAAATCCCACCCCCACACAGTAGAGATCCTTAGATGTAAAAGATCTTTCTACTCCAGCAGTTTCTTCCACAGAACCGCTAGACTTTGGAATTCCATTCCAGGTCCCTGCTTCCCTAACTCTACTGACGTGCAGAAGTTCAAGTGCAACATAAACAGACATCTTGCTGCGCAAATCCCAACATAGTACCCCAGTAGTTGTTGCCCCTGATAGTAGCCCCTACACCAAAGTGGCAATGTGCCTTGTTTGGGGTGAAAATGTAATTATAAAAAAAGAAATTAAAAAAAATTTAATGCTTAATACAGTAACTTTGGTAAAAAAAAAAAAAAAAAAAAAATTAAAAAAAAAAAGGTTTTATGCTACAATTTTTTATATCATCAAATATTTATTCATGGTGTTCGGTTTGATTGTTTTACAGCATATCAACCCTTTTCATATTATTTAATGTTAAATCCAGTCATTTAGGAAAATGCACATTTTTTTATGCTTCAAGTTATTTTTATCTTCAAATATTTATTCATTGTGTTTGGTTTGATTATTTTGTTTTACAGCATATTAACCCTTTTACTGTTATTTAATGTTGGTATTCTTTCAAAAAGACGTTTTATCCCAACCCCACCCCACCATAATAATAATTTGATGCTAGTATTGGAACGATTAATCGGAATTTGTATCAGAAAAATTTGTACCTATTTTCCAATGCCAAAAATGATTCTGTTTTAGTCTTTTTTTTTTTTTTTTGATTTTGTTTAAAACAAAATCTTCCACTGCTAATAGTAATGATAAAATTAAAAGTATTCATTTAATTCAAACTAGCAATAAATCTAACATCTATAGATCATCCTTCACAAGTGTTTTTATTTTTATGCTTGAGAGAATATCTGCTCATTTAACACCTGTTTTTTTACGGTAATCATAAAAACTAACAGCTCTATAGTTAAGTATTTAGAAATTTATTAACAATCAGAATTAGAATCGTTTATTGTATCAGAATCGTGAGTTTAGTATGGAATCGGTAATTATATTAGAATCATGCCATCACTATTTGATTTATGGTTTTAAAAGTAGTTGTAGTGCCAACTACATGGATAGGACGATGTTGAAACTGGACAATAGAATCCAATAACACATCTAATAAAGTTGGAAGTGGAAGTTTCTGTTCAACAAACATTCTAAACAATACATACGGGTCTTCTATCATGGACCTTTTTATAAAAAGTTTGGCATTTCAGCATCGACTCATTTACCATCTAGTCACGCTCACTTGATATATCATCTGAAAATCTTAGACAATCTGCATTAGATTAAAGTGACCCACCCTTTTGTAAGCTGAGGGAGTGTTTATTAGGATTAGATGTGATCACTCACTACAATACATCCTCCATTGAATATGTATGCACACCATAACACTGTTTTTATTTTAAATATATACAGATTTCTCTCTCTCTCTCTCTCTCTCTCTCTCTCTCTCTCTCTCTCTCTCTCTCTTCCCCTTTTAAAACTCCTTTGATATAGTATCTTTTGAGTGAGAGCAAAACCGGTCAGCTGGCTTTCTCAAAAATTGAAAACTTTCAAAATTGTAATGCCCGAAAACATTTTTGAAACTCCATGGAATAAGGAAATAATCTTTTGTATGTTGTATTCCTTATTTTTGAACAATAAATTTTGTAAATTTGTAAATGTTAATTTGCATAATTTAATTCCCCTCATAAACACACATACACACACACACATTTTTAATATAAATCTCACCTGTCTGTTTAAATGTATGTATGTATGTATGTGGAGCTCAAGGATTTGTGTGGGCGTGTGTTAAATAAAAGCACACAAATGCTCTAGCGTCATATATAGCTTCTCCCAATCTAATCATCCCCACATGCACGTCGTGAGTTCTGCCACGCTAACGAGGCTCTGGCGAGTGTTCAGCGCTAGAAAACTGAATCCCCATTGCCTTCTGGGATAAGGTTTTTGAACCAAAGGTTAAGGGTGAGGTAACCCTGACAGAAACCTCCAGAGGAGCTTAGGTTCTGTTGACTGCGGCATTCAAGACCTACCAGCGTGTGGACCATGCTCTGGTGCCCAACTACCTAAGTTCCAGTCATGGGTAAAAGGAGCTCCTGTAAGCCGTGGTGGAGGCAATCTTTCTAGAAGAGGACAACTCTTATGAGAAATCTGTGGTCAAAGCAATTACCAGTCATCTTGCAATGGCTTGTCACTGGGTTATTGTTGCTGAGACTTAGAGAGTGGCACTTGTGTCGTACAAGCATTTGTCCCTTTAATACAACGATGTACAGATGTTACTTGAGATCTATCTTTTATCTTCCTCTATCTTATCTGTCGTTTATCTGTATTGCAAGTCCTATAGCGATGGAGGAATGGCAACGTGTACAGACTTGACCAGTTGGAGGTACACAGTCACAAATCTGCACAGAGGTGACAGGAACCCTATCTTAATATCGTTGTTGTGCCTTCACATGACAGGCCAATTCCAGTGGGGGTTCCTGTGACTGAGCAGCCCTATTCAGGGAGAGCACTGCTCACCCAATGTCTTCAGAAAAAGGTGCACTAAAAATTGTTTGTCATACTATCACTGGTTAGTTTCCTGCGGCTAATGGTGGTTCATGTAAGCAGGAAGAAAAAAAATGTATCTCAAAAAGGGGGTAAAATTCAATTTATGCTGTTGGAATGTACGCACTCTTCTTGATAAAGCGTCATCCAACTGTCCAGAGTGCAATAAATGAAAAACTTGTTATTCTTGGTGATTTCAATGCCCGTGTTGGGAAAGACTATGAGACCTGGAGTGCTCTTAGCCACTATGGTATCGGTACCATGAATACTAATGGCCTTAAGCTATTAGAACTGTGTTCAGAATTTAATCTTGTTATCTGTAACACTTTTTTCGCCATAAACTGAAGCACAAAGCTACTTGGATACACCCATGTTCAAAGCATGGTCACCTAATTGACTTCATCATAACTCGAAAACGCGACCTTCGAGATGCATATACTGTTGGTGTCATGTTGGTTGGTGTCATGCATATACTGTTGGTGTCATGCGCAGTGCTGAATGTGACACCAACCACAAGTTGGTGAGAGGAAAGTTTAATTTACGAATCCGTAAGAAAATTCATCACAGTGGTGTTAAGGTGCCTAGCCGTATTGATGTCGCAAAGTTAAAGTTGCCTGAAGTTCAAAAGAGTATGGTGGAAAAGCTTGATAAACTTGCATTTGATGTTACATTGGTGAATTTCAAGACTCAGGTTTATTCTGCTGGTGTTGAAGTTCTTGGCTTCAAGAGGGATAAGAACAAGGACTGGTTTGACGACAACAATCTTGAAATTAATCAGTTGCTGATGAATAAACAGACAATTTATGAATCTTTACTTTGTGAAGATCATTCTGATCATACAACTAATTTGCGACACTACAAAGAGGTCAAAGCCACATTGCAACGTGAGCTAAGAAAAATGAAAAACCAATGGTGGATTAATATAACGGGGTAGATCCAAAAGGCATTTGACACAAAAAATTTGAAGGAATTTTATGGACTGCTGCGCTAAGTATTTTGTCCTCCTACCTCTTCAATATCTTCCCTGATGTTGAAAGATGGTTCCGTTGTCATTAAGGATCCAGAAAATATCTTGAAAAAATGGCAAGAGCACTTTACTGATGTGTTTCACAATCCCTCAGCAGTAGATGCTGATGCAATTGATAGCTTACCACAATGTGACATCAGATTTAGAATGGATTGTTTGCCTAATCTAGTTGAGGTGCAGTTGGCTATCGCACAAATCAACAGTGACAAGGCACCTGGTTTGGATGGTGTTCCGGTAGAGCTCCTTAAGATTGGAGGTGCGAATATTACTAATGCTATCCTTGATTTTGTTGAGGAAATCTGGGAAGGTGCTCCTGTTCCACAGGATTGGATTGATGGTGTCTTGATGACCCTGTTTAAAGGAAAGGGACAGAAGAATGTTTGTGACCACTACCGTGGGATTATGCTTTTGGAAGCTGTTGGGAAAGTTCTTGCAGGACTTCCATTAAACAGGTTACTGGAGGATGTTTTTCCTAATGCTATTCCAGAGTCACAAAGTGGCTTTAGGTCTGGCAGAGGAATTATGGATATGATTTTTTCAGCCCGGCAAGTCCAGGAGAAATGCATTGAACAACAGATACCACTGTATCAAGTGTTTGTGGATCTAACCAAAACATAAAAAATTGGACCAAAGTTTATATATATAAATATAAAAGCCAAGTACGTCCAAGGATGGAATACTGCTGCCATATCTGGGCAGGAGCTGCTAAAAACAGCCTATCCTGCTTTGACAGAGTACAAAATAGACTTCATGGCTTAGTGGGGGATGCCCTTTTCTCTTCCCTGCAACCTCTCTCTCACAAAAGAGACATTGCGAGACTGTCTTTGTTTTATCGTTATTTCCATGACAAGTGCTCGTCTGAACTCCAATCTCTGGTCCTCCCTCGCCAATCTTTTACGAAAAACACCCGTCTAGCTGAATCCACTGTCAAAAATTTTCCCCACTCTTTATCTGTGCCTAAATCAAAACGTAGATTCCATGAACAAAACTTCTTTCTTAGAACTGCACGCCTGTGGAACTCTGTTCCGTCTGCCTGCTTCCCATCTGACTACAACCTGAAACAAATTCCTGATGAACCGCCCCCTTAAGTAAACACTTCATTAAATCGCCACACTAACGTACTGCACTTGCAATAACCCTTATCCCTGTGTGGCTTCTGGGCCTTGATAAGTGGTGACCACCGTGTGAAAAAAAAAAAAAAAGGAATAAAACTTATATATAACTTTATTATATCATCAGAACAATAAGGAAAAGTAAAGGGGAAAAGAAAAAACTTTTTAGGCCATGGTATTTCGAAGCTAAATGCTTTTTCTTTTTTATCATTACCTATATACCATATATTACGTTGTATAAGACGACCCTTAAAGTTACGATCATCTTTAAAAACCAGTATTTCATAAGATACCGGGTGTTGCAATCTCTAGCCTAGGCTAAACAGACATGGTTTCGTGATTTAGTAGTCATCTTATACAACCGATATATGATAAATTTATTAAAATTTGCTCCAATTTTGTACCTCATCTTATCTGATGGTCACCCTATACGCTGAAATATACGATATACTAAATTCTGATTTACCCTTATATATTGTACCTACTTTTAATTTTTTACCTTATTATCCTATTCTTTTATTCCCATTTCATATCTAAATGTTGTATAATTCTGTCCCTTTCTCCTCTTCTGATGAGAAGCATTTAGCTTCAAAATGCCATGGCCTAAAGAGTTTCTTTTTTTTTTTTTAATTTCCTCCTGACTTTTCCTTATTATTCTGATGAGGTAATAATTATATATAACTTTTATTCCCCACCTTTCATTATATTATTGTTTGCTCCTCCTTATAGTGTTGAGCTTTTCTTATCTTAAGTTTTGCTTTGTTAAAGATTTAATCTTTGATAACATAATATATATTAATAATTTGCTCAAAATGTTAATCAATTAGTATATACCAATCATAATGGATTAAAAAGTATTTTTAATTTTTATAAAGGTAAAAAGCTCAAGCTCAATGAATATCTTTTGTAATTCCAGAGAATATATAGTGTAATAAAATAGTTCACAAAAAGTTTTTTCTATTTATAATCGGTTTTCTCAAGATATACATTACAATATTGTTTTATTCGTGATTAACAAGTCGGCAAAACTATGTCTTTGCTGCATATTTAGTCACTTACTCTTCAGATGCTCACCTTAAAAACATCGAAAATAAACATTATTTTGAACAATTTACATAGTTCATGCAACCAACAAACTTTCTCAAGTGAGTAAATTGTCAGATTTGGGGTAGGGTTAGGGTTTAGGGTTAGGGTTTAGGGTTAGGGTTTAGGGTAAGGGTTTAGGGTTAGGGTTAGGGTTTCGGTTAGGGTTAGGTTTAGGGTTTAGGGTTAGGGGTTAGGGTTTAGGGTTAGGGGTTAGGGTTTAGGTTAGGGTTAGGGTTTAGGTTAGGGTTAGGGTTTAGGTTAGATACATGTTTGTTATTTTAGTTATTGTATTTCCATGTTTTTCCTGTTTATCATTATAATTTTCTCCTAATTGTTTAACGTTTCACAATCAACCACCTCCAGTTATTTTTATAGCAGCCAAGCATATCTTAGTAACTTTGTGGAAACCATATGTTGGTAAATACAGAAGTACCTTGAAAAGTTTAGAAAACCAAGTAACGCTATATTTTTTTTTTTTTTTTATTATTATATCAAAACTCATTTTGTTTTGTTTTTTTCTTGGACACTTTTAGTAGCATCCATTCTTATCAAAGAAAAAGACTTTATAATTTTTTTTTTTTTTTTTTTTCATTTTTCCTCATCCAGGAGTGGTGACCCCTATAAGAGAAAAATTGTACATCTAATCTCATTGATTGACAATTGTCAGATCTGATGTGTTACACATCGTTAGTCCAAAAATTGTATAGAGAGAGTTAACCTTAAGAGATAATGCTTTCAAAAGATGCAAATGTTTGTTTTGAGATCCAAATGGTTGTCTTTGTATGTCAGGTGTGATTCATTGTGAGAAGTGAGAGGTCTGAAAACAATATCCCTCCTCTACGTCGATAAAACTGGCTTGAAATGTTAAGTGCCCGACAAAGTTCAAAATGTAATTAAACAAAATCATTAAGATAAATGTCTGAAAACACATGCTTCATAACTTGAAAACAATTGCCAATCCAAACGCTATTTCCTGGTCTTTTTTTTGTTTTTGTTTTTTTTTTGTTTTCTCCCATCTTCTTCCAATTCTCGCCTTGTCATCATTGCTAACATTAGTAGTTGCTGACGATGTAAGCACGGGTTCAAAAGTAAAAAAAAAAAAAAAAATGAGGAATGAAGGTGTCAACTCCAACAAAAAAACTTCTTTGCAGCATCATTTGGAGACATACCACAGATAGATACGACCTCGTGGAATGTCATATAGGAAACTGCAAAGCCCATCCCAATCAGCCCACCTGTAGTTAAACGTCTTCTGGACGACCAATCAAAAACTTAAAAGAAAAATCAATCTCAACATCAACACCAGCATGATGAGAAGAAACCAATGAAAGAGAAGAGGAAATAAAACATAATTCAGGAGCAGAAGTGAGAAAAAGATCAAGTAAAGATGGTTGATGAAAGTCATTATCAGAAAAGCATGTAGGGGAAATGACAATTTGGGACAAGTCATGAGAAAACTTAAAACAGATTTCATCAGCTGGACGTATGTTATTATAGTGAGGGTGGGGTGATGGGTGGGGGGTAGCCAGAAAGTGATGCGCATTAAAGTTATCAAAAACAAAGATGGAGTTTAATGGATGAAGTTACAATGCATTATCAATACTACTGCATATAGCATCAACATCTGAGCAGTCATTGTCAGAAGGCAAACAATACAAAAAGAAAGTCAAATATTTATTTTCACCATGACTAATGTTTGGCACAAAATTTAAAAATAAACTCAAAATGTGGTCATTGAGAAAAAGTGCAAACAAATGAACAGATGAATGATTTGAGGGCAATTTTACCCCTACATTACTCCCCATGGGGGTGGGCGACCAAAGTTATTCCGGAAAATCCATTCTAGCAAAAATTTACTTTCACCATGACTAATGTTTGTGCAAAATTTCAAAATAATTCAAGATGTTGCTATTGAGAAAAGTGCAAACAGACAAAAAATTTTGACACATTTTTACCCATATAATGCTCCCTAGGGGAGCAACCAGGGTTATCCTAGAAAATCTGTTCTGGCAAAAATTTACTTTCACCATGACTAATGTTTGCCCGAAATTATAAAAAAATTCAACAACAAGGACAACTTTTTTCAGATCAGACAATCCTGATACAGAATCTTCATGAGTTTATTATTTTACAAAGGAGTCACCACTTATCAAGGACCAAAGCCTACTCGAGGATAAGGGTCAATGAGTGTCAGGTAGTCAGTGAGATAACACAGTAAACATAGAAATGTTGAAAATCCAGTAGAATTTCATTATTTAAGAGGACAGCTCAACAAGAACTTGTTTACATTGGATTTGAATGCTACCATGTTGCAGTGAAGTGGGAAGCAGCTTCATGGTATTGAATTCCATATGCGAGCAATTCTAGGAAAGAATTCTTTTTTGTATGAAATTTTTGTTTAGTTTTAGGCATAGATAGAGAGCAGAAGAAATTGTTGACAGTGGTTGTGTACAAAAAAACATTGTGTTTGCTGTGAATGTTGTTTTTTTTTGTTTTGTTTTTTTTTACAAGGAGTCACCACTTATCAAGGCTCGAAGGCCACTCGGGGATGAGGATTGATTAATGTAATGCGGTAGTGTAGTAATTGATAATGGTGTAAGTTTTTTTTGGCTTTTGTTTAACATAGGCATCACCACATTATCAAGGCCAAGAGGCCACTCAAGGATAAGGGTTAAAGAGTGTACAGTAGAAATTGGACAATATAGTAATCATTTGTAATGAAAATTTGGTAAATTTGATAATTTATATGGAACGGCTCATCAAGAACTTATTTACGTTAGACTTGAAGACAACAATATTGTAGTCAGCCGGAAAGCAGGAAAACGGAAGACAATTCCACAGGCGTGCAGTTCTAAGAAAGAAGCTTTGTTCATGGAATCTACGTTTAGGTTTAGGCACAGATAAAGAGTGGAGGGAATTATTGATAGTGTTTACAGCTAGACGAGTGTTTCTTGTGAAAGTTTGGCAAGGGGGGAGGGAACATAGATTGAAGCTCAGTCGAACACTTTCCATGGAAATAACGATACATTAGAGACAAACTCGCATTCAAGGCTACAAAGTCTATTTTGAACTCTATCAAGGCAGGACAAGTCCTTTCTAGCAGCTCCTGCCCAGATGTGGCAACAGTATTCCATCCTTGGACGTACCTGGCTCTTATATAGATAGAGAATAGCATCAGCAGTGAGATATCTACCGGATCGATAGAAACATCCCACCATTTTTCCAGCGGCCTTGGCAACAGATTTGATGTACGTGTTCCATTTAAGATCAGGAGTAATGGTCAAGCCAAGAAGCTTGTCAAAACTTGAGGCCTCCTGAAGACGAGAGCCAGTCATTTCAATTGATGCCAGATGTGGATCAGAATGTTGATGATGTAAAGAGAGAAGCTTGGTTTTAGATGCATTAAAAGTAACCAGCCACTCTTTACCCCATTGTACTACGTGCTCAAGATCAGAGGAGAGAGAATTGGAGAGAACTTGGTCGTTTACTGTCTTAGATGTGCTACCATAAATGGTAGTGTCGTCAGTTGGATACAATTTGATTATTTAAAGGGACGGTTCAACAAGAACTTGTTTAAATTAGACTTGAACTGGCCAATAGAATTTAAACATTTTTATCACTCATCCTTTCTCTCTTTCATCCTTTCTCTCTCCCTCATCCTTTCTCTCTTTCATCCTTTCTCTCTCTTTCTCTCTCTCCTCCATTTCTCTTTCTCTCTCTCTCTCTCATCCTTTCTCTCTCCCATGGAAGGATTGAGCTGCAAAGGACTTAGCTTTCTTTCTTTGTGCATTCAACAACAAAGATTTTCCATGAACAAAGTTTCTTTCCACAAGTCAACAGTTCTAGGAAAGTAGGTACATTTGTGGAAACAGTGTTTAGATTTGGGCACAGGTAGAGAGTAGGGGGGATCTGTTGATAGTCATTGTAGCTAATTGAGTGTTTTTTTGTGAAAGTTTGGCAGGAGGGGAGATATAACTTGAAGCTCAGATGAGCACTTGCCATGAAAATAATGATAAAGAGGAGACAGACTCGCAATGTTTCTTCTGTGGGAAAGAGGTTGAAGCTCAGTTGAGATGCAGAAGTCTTACTCACTTAAGAAACGGCAATAGCAGCAATTTTTTTGTGATCATCATTTTTACTAACTATCTCACTGTCCGCAATGCATATTTAATCGTCTATAGTTTCAATCTGAGCAAAATTACAATTAAAAAAAAAAATGTATAAGTGAAGCTTCTTACCTTTGATCTGATGATACAGGAGGAGGCGTAACGGATCTAGCAACAGGTTTTGCAGTCACTGGAATACGTTCACATTTTGAATGCGGGAAAGATTCAGCATCTGCTGATAGCTTAGGATATTGGTTGACATCATTTTTGTTCCTGAAGGCAGCAGGAAGAGTTTCCGATTTGTTATGTTTATTCTTCGATTTCGGTAATTTTGGCAAGACTTTACGGTTGTTAAGGGATTCCAGTCTTTGCTTTTCATCGCGCTCGTATAGATGCATGTTAGAAGGTTCTTCAGGTGCATTTTCAAAACTGTCCTTTTCTGAGAAGGGATTTGTTGAATCAAAAGATTCATTCATGTCATCTTCAAAAGGATTCAAGCTTTTCTCTTCTCCATACATAGGATATCCATGAGCTAGAAGGCAAGATGAACATGTTAAAAGAGAAAGAAAGATTGAAAAAGTATGACAATACATGCATACACACACACACACACACACACACACACACACACACACATACATACATTAGTGAATCACCACTTAATAAGGCTAAATCTACTTGAGAATAATGGTTAATGAGATCAAATGTCAGTTGAATGATGAAGATTATGAGAAAATTTTTTATACTATTGTAGTCCACAGGGAAACACATCCCATTGTAACATATTGTAGAATGGAAAGAGACTTTGTTCATGGAAAGTCTATTGTTAAATGCACAAAGAAAGAAAGGTAAGTCCTTTGCAGTTATGGTAGGAAAATAAATTCTTGCTGTGGCTGTTTTACAAGGAGGAACCAGAGAGTGAAGCTCAATCCTTCCATGAGAGAGAGAGAGAGAAAGGATAAGTGAGAGAGAGAAGAGAGAGAGAGAGAAAGGATAAGTGAGAGAGAGAAGAGAGAGAGAGAGAGAGAGAAAGGACGCAAGAGAGAAAAAATGGGCGAGAGAGAAAAAATGGGCGAGAGAGAAAACACGAGCGAAAGAGAAAACACGAGCGAAAGAGAAAACACGAGCGAAAGAGAAAACACGAGCGAAAGAGAAAACACGAGCGAAAGAGAAAACACGAGCGAAAGAGAAAACACGAGCGAAAGAGAAAACACGAGCGAAAGAGAAAACACGAGTGAAAGAGAAAACACGAGTGAAAGAGAAAACACGAGTGAAAGAGAAAACACGAGTGAAAGAGAAAACACGAGCGAAAGAGAAAACACGAGCGAAAAAGAAAACACGAGCGAAAAAGAAAACACGAGTGAAAGAGAAAACACGAGTGAAAGAGAAAACACGAGTGAAAGAGAAAACATGAGTGAAAGAGAAAAATTGAGTGAAAGAGAAAACATGAGTGAAAGAGAAAACACGAGTGAAAGAGAAAACACGAGTGAAAGAGAAAACACGAGTGAAAGAGAAAACACGAGTGAAAGGGAAAACATGAGTGAAAGAGAAAACACGAGTGAAAGAGAAAACACGAGTGAAAGGGAAAACATGAGTGAAAGAGAAAAATTGAGTGAAAGAGAAAACATGAGTGAAAGAGAAAACACGAGTGAAAGAGAAAACACGAGTGAAAGAGAAAACACGAGTGAAAGGGAAAACATGAGTGAAAGAGAAAAGATGAGTGAAAGAGAAAACATGATTGAAAGAGAAAACATGAGTGAAAGAGAAAACATGAGTGAAAGGGAAAACATGAGTGAAAGGGAAAACATGATTGAAAGAGAAAACATGAGTGAAAGAGAAAACATGAGTGAAAGGGAAAACATGAGTGAAAGAGAAAAGATGAGTGAAAGAGAAAACATGAGTGAAAGAGAAAACATGAGTGAAAGAGAAAACATGATTGAAAGAGAAAACATGAGTGAAAGGGAAAACATGAGTGAAAGAGAAAAAATTAGTTTAAGAGAAAAAATGAGTGAAATGAAAGGATGAGTAAAAAAGAAAACATGAGTAAAAGAGAAAAGATGAGTGATAAAAAAAAGTTTAAACTATTTAAAATTGTCTCATTTAGTTAAAAAAAAATATCAACATAGTAAGTAAACCCTGATCAAATCCAAATGAGCAAATACAAGAGTTGAGCTCATTTCTGGTACTAAATAAAAAAACAATTACATAATTACATGTCATATCGAAATCAGTAAAAAAAAAATTTAAATCATGAAAAATGATTGAGTAAAAATCTACTAGCATATATTCTCCATCTGACATTTTTTATATAACTTGTTTTGATTGGACCAGAAGTCATCAAAACAAGTAATATAAACAATCAGCTCTCATTTGAAAAATTTAGATCTGACATTTTTTAATTAGAAATAGCAAAAGATAACTGAAAACAAGGGAGATAAGTCATTTTGTCATATGGAATCAGATGCAATAAAAAAAAACTGATAAAACTGAATTATGCAATGAATTTTTTTTTTTTTTGTATAATTATTTTTCTATGCTGTCATTTTTTAAAATTTTCGGAATTCTTTTTTTTTTTACTAATTTTGACATTTAATCTAATTACATAGTAGTATTTTTACTTAAATTACATTTTTTTTAATATAGCATTTTGATGCACAAGCACACCTAATTTTCTTTTTCACAAATATCTGGAAATCAGAGCCTTGTCAATAGGCCTCTAGTCATGCCTTTCAACTATGCTATGAGTTATTCTGTAGTGCAGGACAGGGTTTCCCAAACCTCAGGACATTATGGAGCCTCTGAGCAGGGCAAAGGTTTTTCACGGAGCACTAACAAGATAATTTCTAAAATAAATACGAAAAACATTAATTTCAAAATTTAACACTAACTAATGATAATGTTTGCAACCATTTTTTTTGTTTTTGATTAATCAAAAATTGTTGTATATTTTGTTAATTTATTCTTTATTTAATTTTTTATGAACCAACCTGAAAATCTTTACATCTATAGTTATGTATCATATCTTTTTCCAGTAAAAAAAAAAAGATCAACAATTAAATGTCTGCAGCTGTTTAATTTTTCCATATAAAGCAATTTGGTATTCTGTAAGAAAGGGCTTGCAGAGCCTCTCAGCCTCACTCACAGAGCCCCAGAGCTCTGTGGAGCCCACTTTGGGAAACCCTGGTATAGAATACCATGTAATTATACTAAACAAGAAAAATACCTATCCAAGAACAGAATAGTTTTTGCACCACTTTAATGTACTCTAACAAAGATTCAAATCAAAATATGATAAAAGCCTTATGTCTAGAATTCTTATTCCAATTTTGATCAAAATCTATTACATGATTGTATAAAATGTCTAAAATTCGAATCTTATGCTTAAGGTCGCTTAGAAAATTGAAACTCAGGGAATCCTATTTAATCGGTGTTTAATAACAATGGATAAAATTTAATGCAAATCTGAAATACTTGAATTTCCAAATGGAAGATTGTGCTAATATTATATCCCTTAAAAATACCAGAAAGAAACAGAAATTTGGTGAATTGATTAGTTGATGCTTAGTACTTATTGTTAAAATTTCACAAAAAAATTGAGATATCTGAATTTGAGCCTCTTTTAAATAAAGTTAAATGAAACCAAAATAGTTCACATTATTACACTTAGCAATTGTGTTATAAGATGATCGGTTAATTAGTTTAGTACATGCAAATATATATATATATATATATATATATATATATATACACGTATACATATCTAACTTTATATAAATAATCAGTTATACTATTTATGTACAACAAATTAAGGCATGACAAGACACGACAACTGCTCCTACTTATTCTCTTTATTTGTTTAAGGTTACGCATGACTAATGGCTCCTGCTGTTTTTTTTTTTTTGTTTTTCTTATACTAAAAATCTTTGAAAAGCAAGCAAGTTATTTGGGAGTAGGCGAGGGGTCAGACCTAATGGGGGAAAATATGAGTCAAAGATAAAAAAATTTGTTTACATTTTAAAATCATAATTTTTTTTTAATAGTAAATGCTTACAAAAACTAACAGAAACAAGTCGAGCATGTGAGATCCCCCTCCACAAGTAAAAAATTTAGTTTTACCATGACTAATGTTTGTGCAAAATTTCCAAAAAGTCCAAAGCATTGTTATTAAGAAAAGTACAAACAAACGAATGGATGAACGATTTTGGGGGCAATTTTAACCATATAATTGACCCTAGCGAAGCAACCAGAGTTATCCCAGAAAATCAGTTCCGGCAAAAACTTACTTTCACCATGACTAATGTTTGTACAAAATTTTAAAAATCCAAGCCGTGGTTATTGAGAAAAGTGTGAACAAACAAACAAACAGACCAACAGGAGCGAATTACTAGGTCTAATACCTCCTTTGTCAGAGAACCAAAAAGAGAATAAAAAGTGAATATATTAATAAATTATTTAATAGCCCCAAATCTTGGTCATCAGTCAAACAAAAAAATAATAATTTTTTTCAATGATTTTTTTGTGAAGAAAAAAAAAATAGCAAGCCATTTCATCTAAATTAAGGTTGCTTAAGTGGTGTACCTAAATATCATACAAATAGACAATCAGAACGAGCAGCTGTCATACATTTGTCATGCTTTAATTTGTTGTACATAATTTTAAAAAAAACCCTCAAAAATCATTATGACTCTGGTTGCTGGACCAAAAACCCAACATTTTGTCAGATATTATACAGATACATCAACTAGTATGATATAATTAGGCGAGAAAATATAAGCATGTCAAGATAAAAAAATGGGGGGGGTCCAAGAAATACTTACATAAGTCATTTGGACTCTTTGAAACACCCTCCAACTGACTTAACTTTGCAGAAACTTCCAAAAATTTAGAATTTATTTCAAGACTATCATTTTCTTCTTCTTCCTCCTCCTCCTCAAGATCTGCAAGATTCCCAACATCTGTTCTTCCAATGCTCATCAAGCTGGCAACACTCTGCATATCCTCATCGCTAGAAATTATATGAAAGAAAAAAACAGAAAGAAAACATTATAAACTATCAGAGCTATTAAGCACTGCTTTGGTTGAGGGATAACATTTAAAAAGAAAACATTTCTTATGCTAGTCTAGGGTTTTATGCAGACAAATTAGTGTAGTATCAAAAATGTAGTATCCAAACAGATATTACACTTTCATCCCAACCAAAAGGCCAAGGTGTAATACTGACAGTAGTGTAGTATCCAAACAGATACCACACTTTGATCCCAACCAAAAGGCCAGGGTGTTATACAGACAGTAATGTAGTATCCAAACAGATACCAACTAAAAGGTCAAGGCATAATACAGACAGTAGTGTACTATCCAAACAGATACCACACTTTGATCCCAACCAAAAGGCTAAGGTGCTATACAGACAAATTAATCAAAGTTGGGAATGTGCAGTAGCAATTTTGAATTCTGAAATTAAATTCTGAGTCAATTATTGCTTCTGTGCATGTCCACATGAGTTTTTCAAAATACTTTCCTCTTTAATATATATATATATATATATATATATATATATATATATATATATAAGTGAACGTGTCTGTGTACATTTCCCTACACAATAAATCTGTCAATTTTCAGTCTACAGACTAGAAGTTTAATATACAGGGTACTGAGATTTGGGAAAATCTTTATGATCGGTTTTCGGACAGAAATTTGGCTATTAAGGGATCAAAGTTCAACAATTTGACCTTTGAGAACTCTACCAAACTCCTCCGACAATTTTGGGTATAAACACTTGAAATTTTAGATATAGGTTCCTTGTACATGGATCTAACTTAACTTGATTTGAGCCCAAAATAATAAATGTTAAGGGATCATAGTAGGGGTCAAAGTTAAAAAAAAAAATTGACTGCTTATTTTTTATTTATTTTTTTTTTTTTGCTCAACATACACCTCCAAACACCTGGGTAACACCAGGCTGAAATGCTAGTGTATATATATATATATATTATTCTTTATATCTACAGACACTTGTGTTTCATGTTTTCACAATCATCAGTGAAAGAAGTGACAATTCCTTTTGGCCGGGAGATTCAAACCCAAACATAAAATCACCTTTGACGCCATTAGCTAAGCCTTTACCTTCAGGTCACCAAACAATTGTCACAGAAATGAACGGAATTAACAACTTATGAACGCCAAATTTGGGCATTGACAATAGACAGTCTAGACTGTTCAAACGAGCAGAAATCGTAAACATTGCTTTAATGTGAGTTGACTGCCTTTTAGTTTTTATTTTCCGAACAGTGCCCATCACACAAAAGTTAATAAGTAAAAAACTTCCTTTTTTTTTTTTTTTTACATAGGCGTCACCATTTATCAAGGCCGAGAGGCCATTCACGGATAAGGGTTAAAGAGTGTACAGTAGTCAAAAGGACAATATAGTAATCAATAGTAATGGAAGCTTGATAAATTTGTTAACTTAAGTGTAACAGCTCATCAGAAACTTGTTCACGTTGGACTTGAAGACAACCATATTATAGATAGCTGGAAAGCAGGAAAACGGAAAACAATTCCACAGGCATGCAGTTCTAAGAATGGATAAATTTATTTCAAGGATTTAGAGGAATTAAAAAAAAATCAAATAGCAATTCAGACACTGCCCCTCTGCATCCAAACTATGCTGATTATCAGACCTTTCTATACCGATTTATACATTTTTTTCTTTCCTTTTTTAAAACTTTTCAGTTTAAGATGTTTTCTTTTTCTGCCTATTTTTCATAACTTCATAAATTCAAACATTAGTTTATATGAATATAAATATTAGTCCAATTTCTGAGGGTTTATACTTATATATGAATACAACTAGCAAAGCTATGGAGTGTCTATGGAAGTATAAATAAACATTTTTTTTTCTTTTTTCATTATTTCTGTATGAAAAAACTAGGATGAAATAAACATTCATCCAAAATAAATATATAAGATTTTTAATTGTAATATGTTCTATCAACCGAAAGAAAAAAGAAAAGGGAGAAAAAAATTTTTAAATCTTAAAATAAAAACTTTTTAAAAAAATTTTCTATAGACTTTAAAAGTCAAAAATTATCTCCCTTGCTTCATTCAGGGGACAGATTAGGTTGTAGCGAATTAAAGAACTTCCTAACTTTCGACATAGCTCTACTGGAAGTGGTGAGAAAGCAAATCAGTTCTTTCATTTTTTTTTTCTCTCTCTCATGCCTATATCTCTCTTGTGTATGTACTTTTTTTTTTATTACATTTTTCTGATCAGTCTTTTTTTTTTCAATAATCATTGAAAATAATTATTGAAATTAGTTTTACTTTTTAAGATCTTTTTAAACTATTTTGGGAATATTATGTATTGGATATGTTTGTTTTTTTTATGCTGTTATTTCGATTTCAATAATTTTATACTTTCATAAACACATATTTATCATATAAATTCAAATAAAAAAATTTAACTTTAAAATTTAAAAAAAAGCTTTTATTTTTATAATTTCATAAACATATATCTCCTATATAATAAAACTAGCCTGGGTGGCTGGCGTTGCCCGGGTGTTTGGAGGTGTGTATTGAGCAAAAGCAAAAAAAAAAAGTTGTAGCAGGCAAGCAGGCTCGAACCCGTGACGCAAAGACAGAAAAGAAAGTGGAGGTGTGTGTAAGGGTGTTGGTTAAAAAAAAAAAAAAAAAAAAGGAAAATTGCGAGCACAAAAAAAAAAAAAGTGGTAGTAGGCAGGCAGACTCAAACCCGTACCGCGAAGGAGGAAAAAAGCGTGGAAAAAAAAATCCTTGCCGTTGCATCTATTGCCTAACCAGAAGTGGCGAAGATTTAAATTAAGGCTAGTCAATCGAAAAGAGGGGATGACTTTCGAAAATATAGGCAAAAAAAGTGACCCCTCCTTGTAGAAAAGTGCTCAGTTGAGGATGATGGAATCAATGTTTTTGGCCAATTTTTCAATATTTGTCGTCCGAAGGGTCAAGCTTCAAAACGATACTGATCTTATGAAAATCTGTCACCTCTGTTGAAAGTTTTAATCATACATACATACATTTAAACAGACAGGTCAGATTTACATTATAGATGGATATATCCATGCTTGTCACCAAATTGAATACTGAAATGCTCAGATCTTTGGGTCTATAGGACGAAACTATATGGAAATTTGCAGGCTTTTAAAAGATTATAGTATTATTTTATGGTTAAAATTTTATGACAATTGGCTAAAAAAAAAAATATATATATTTTCAAACCAATAAAATATGCCCAAATTAGCATACATTTATATATATATATATAGTGTCATAGCAAGCCAGCTTTAGTTTTGCTGCTTTGAGATAATTTTTGCTTCGGATTTTTTTTTGCTCTCCCCTGTGGCTTTGCCAATCTATTAATATTCTTCATTTTAATCTTTCGCTAAAACAACTTTTGGTACTTATGTATCTTTTGACCCGTACTTTTGCAACGTTGGCACGGGTGCAACAGATTTTTGATGAGAACCGACAGAAAAAAAACGAGCGCTGACATGACCGACAGTTGTCAAGAACCACTGGAAAAAAAAAAAAAACGAAAATTATTTTTTGCTAAATTTTTTTTTTTTTTATGTATTTATTTAATGGGAAGGAGGGTATGAAGGGGTTTATTCTTACTATTTATGTTTGAAATCATTTGGTTAAGAGTTTGGATCAGCAACTTTTCTTGCCAAAAAAAAAAAAAAAATGCTAAAAAAATAAACATAAAAAACAAAAAAAAAAGGGAAAAATATTGAAACTTCATGTGAAAAATATTATATGTAAAATAAACAAACTTCAAACCCCCCTCCCCCATAATGTAAAAAAAATTTTTTATCTTTTGTGGAAAATATTTGTCTTAAAAAATTAACAAACACTAAATTATTTTTGCTTAAAACTACAAAGAAAAATAAAATGATTTATTACAATTAAAGTCGGTTTTTCTAGACCTGTTTGTTGCATTTTGTTTACATTTTGAATCACTGCTGTTATTTAAGTTTCCCGGTGTCTCTGATTACCGCTCAGCTTTTTCCGTTTATTCTCATCAGCAGTCCATTGCACCCGCACCAACATCCAAAAAAAATCTGGATCAAAAGATACATAAGTACCCATTTCATTAAATGTCAATGTGGTTCTTGGTAATACACAAAGATGCTATCATCGTTTAAAAATCCATCCATCCATAGCCTTGAGCCCCTGGAGGGGCATAGGCCATCTACAACTTGTAGATTCTTTTGTAGCGAGGAGTTCTTTTTACAGGGGACCGCTCCACGCCCAACCTTCCAAGAAGGTACATACCGCGCATAACCTTCCAAAATGGTCACCCATCTGGTACTGGCCAGGCTCAATGTTGCTTAACTTCGGTGATCTGGTAAGAACCGATGTGTCAGCATGATTGTGTCGTTTAAAAATGGCCCCCACTAAAATCAGGGACCACGCCACAAATATAAGTAAACAAAATCAAAATTACACTTACGTTGCTTTTCCTTCCCGCAGAAAAAGACAGGAGAGTGTGAAATGAAGACTTGCTTCTTTTATCTTTTTTGTTGCTGGCTTCAGTTGTAACGTTATTGTATTTTGTGAAGGAACATGGCTGGCAAAGTTTGTCATATTTATCGGTTTTGATGCTAGAATTTTTCTTCTTCCTGCTTTGCTAACCTGAAAAGACAAATAATAAAAAAATAAATAAATAAAACTTTTTTTTTTTAAATTCTAATCCTTTGATGCTGATAATTATTCCACATATATAAAATTATGTAAACATTCAAACAATTACTGTAAATAAACAAAGACAACAATTGTTTACATACTTTTAGATATGAAACAATCATTGGCATGTCATCCATTTGTCATTTTAAAAAATGTGAACTTTAAAGAAAAAAGAAATTTTTCCATTTTTGATAAATAAAAATCTTTTACAGATTTTTTTTTTTTTGTGAGGGGGATATTTAATCTATTGGAATATATATATATATATATATATATATATATATATATACTATAAAAGTGAAATTGTGTGTGTATATTTCCCGACCAAACTACTCTGTCAATTTTCAGTCTACAGATTCAAGATTTGACATAAGGGGTATTGAAATTTGGGAAAATCGTTTTAATCAGTTTTTGGTCGAAAATTTGGCTGCCAAAAGGGGCAAAGTTCAAAAAATTGGACCTTTGTGGTCTCTAGCAAACTATTCAGCCAATTTTGGGTCTAAACATTTGAACTTCTACATAAAGGGCATTCAGACATGCAGTAAGCTTTTAAATCAGTTTTTGTGTGAAAATTTGGCAGCCAAGAGGTCAAAGTTGAAAGAGTTGACTTTGCAGACTCTACCAAACTCCTCTGCCAATTTTGGGTCTAAACATTTGAGATTTTAGATGTAGGTTACCTGGACATGAGTCAAACTTTTTAATATACATATACATATGCACATAAAGTTATGAACCGTACATAGAGCCTGAGCAAAGCCGAGTTAAACTGCTAGTATATAAAATCACTACTACTTGAACCCTAGTGCCACCAAATCATGCTATCTGGGGATCATAGCTTTCTGAGATAAAATGCACCAAACATTGATGTTATTGCTTTTTCCTTTCCCTTTGTAAAACTCAATCATGTTCTGCAAAGATAAAAACAACAACTGTCCTTTAAAAAAACAACCAAACCAAATAAACATTTGAAGATATAAAGAACTTAAACCAAACTGGATTCGGCAGTAAATAACATGAAAAGGGTTGGTATGCCACAAAATAAAACAAGCAAATTAAACATTATGAATGAATATTTGAAGATATAAAACATTTTCTCCAAAGTTACTGGATTTAACATTAAATAACACAAAAAGGGTTGATATGCCATAAAATAAAACAACCACAATTGACTATTTGAACTATGTAAATAGCCACTAACAAAATTAAGTTTTGTTGGATTGGGGGAGAGACTAAAGAGTCTACTTTTAGATATTCATGAAAAAAATGCAATTTTTGCCAATTTGAGTGATGATGTATTTTTCGGTTTTTATATCAGCTGCAAATCTAAGTTTTACAGGAGACCACACTAGTATAAGTTTTCTAGCTGTGTATGTGGGGGGGGGACACACACACACATGTATTTGTTTTACATAAATAACTATTAATCATAATTGTCGCTGAATTTTGAGAAAATAACTTATGAAAATTTTTTTTTTGATATTTGTAAGTGCTTGTATTATTCCAATTGTTTGGACTACTGTTCTCATCTGGAGTGTTATTTACACAACGTTTCAACCAATGTAACCTTGGACATTCTTCAGGTCTAGCAAGGATCTGTATGTAGTGCATAGAGTACTTGGTAAAATTCAGTTGTAAAAATTACACTTCTGGAGGTTGATGGTTCAATCCTTAGTGCAAGCTGCACTCAAAAACAATTGTGAATTACATCGGACTTCAACCCAGTCATGAATTAAAAAAAGGATTCGGTTAGAAATTCTTTACAGATTCCAGAGTTTGAGAGAAAGATCCTTGAGTTCAACAAAATACACCTGAAGAAGGATAAAGGTTACATTGACCGAAACATTGTGAAAAATAACATTCAACTTGATGAGAACAGTAGTCCGAAGAATCCAAATAATATGAATAATCAATCTTCACCTAAAAAATTTAGAAACGTTAAAAAAATTGCTATATTGGGTAATTTTAGATTACTAGGGTTCAAGCCTCAAAAATGTGGCTCAATCAGTTTTCTGCGTTCACGGTCTTCAAAATTTTATGAAAAACTAACAAACCAATTTGAGAACATCAGAAGACAAATGGACTAACAGACAGGAATATTGACAACTAAAGAAACAAAAAAAAAGAAAGAAAGAAAACCTATACAAAATAAGATCAAATCCCTCTTAACAATTAAATGAAAACAAGTACAACATGCGTGGTCCCTCTTCTATCTGAATAGCGTAAAAAAATTTTTAAATTAAATGAAAAACAAAGACAGGGTGTCTCGCTCTACTTTCACTACTCCTTCAACCATGTAGGCAATCATTAATAAGAAATTTAATGCAACACCTCAATGGGTCGAGGTGAGGCCGAAAAAGCATAACGAGAAAATAACCAGTAAAAAAAAAAAAAAAAAAAAAAAAAAAACAAGAAAAATTTTTTTCATAAAATTGCCTTGATATGGAATAACAGTTCAAAAGAAGATGTGGAAGGGAGGTGGGGGTAGGGGGTCAGGAGATGGGTTATTATAAATGGGTACTTGTCTGCAGATAGAAATAATAAACTGGCCAATGTTGAGTTTTCCATTTCTTTATTTTCTTTAAAGTCTGTAAATGCAACAAAGTTGCCATATGTCAGTCCCATTTCAATTTCTTTGATATTGTTCTTGCTGACATGAGAACTTTGCGCGCCTGGATCCATTTTCATATCATTCCACACGGACAACATTTTATCCGAAGATTTCTTGTGGATTTTAGACGATTTTGAATTTACTTTTCTTGCTCAGTTTAAAACTTGTGGTGTCTGTCCATTTCTCTTAAATCGTCCTTGTGTGAACGATGGTGATTTTCCATCTTTACGTTGGAATGATGGAGCGACAAAATTTTGCATCCTTTCTTGTTGCAGAATAAAAAGAATAAAAAAAAAGAATTTAAAAAAAAAAAATTAAAGTCTCCCCATTTATTTCTATTCATACGAAAAGTGGAATTTTTGGCACTTTGAAGAATGAGGCATTCTTCAATTGTTATTCGAGAAAACAGAAAGTTTAATTGAAAGTACTAGGGCTTATGTTTCTAAACATTTTAGATAATTAATTATTCATATCATTTGGACTACTGTTCTCATCTTGGGTGTTATTCTCATGACGTTTCAATCAATCTAATTGCCAACCTTCAAGTGTATCTTGTCCAACTCAGAAATCTGCACAAAATTTCAAATGGTACCCTTTATTTAATCCACAGGAAGTAGCATGCACTCATTTGATCAACCATGACTGGATAGAAGTCCTAAGTAATTTGCAATTGTATTTTAGGTCGTCCGCACTAAGGATTGAACCTTTAACCCCCAAAAACGTAACTGACAATTGAATTTTACCAATTACTTTATTCACTACACCATGAGTTCTTTCAGATTCCTGAGTTCAACAGAAAAATCCCCAAGTTCGACAAGATACACCTGTAGAAGGTCAGAGGTTACATTGGCCAAAATGTTGTGAAAATAACACTCAAGATGGGAACAGGAGTCTGAAGAATGAAAATAATATGCACTAATACTTGTTTCACATAAATATTAATTCAAACATTGATGCAAACCCAACTGATACAGTTCGAGAACTACGCATGGAGTGTATTGCGAATCGAGAAAGGTTCATTGCGAATCGAGAAAGGTTCATTGCGAATCGAGAAAGGTTCATTGCGAATCGAGAAAGGTTCATTGCGAATCGAGAAAGGTTCATTGCGAATCGAGAAAGGTTCATTGCGAATCGAGAAAGGTTCATTGCGAATCGAGAAAGGTTCATTGCGAATCGAGAAAGGTTCATTGCGAATCGAGAAAGGTTCATTGCGAATCGAGAAAGGTTCATTGCGAATCGAGAAAGGTTCATTGCGAATCGAGAAAGGTTCATTGAGAATCGAGAAAGGTTCATTGAGAATCGAGAAAGGTTCATTGAGAATCGAGAAAGGTTTAATGCAAATCAAAAAAGGTCTATTGCGAATTGAGAAAGGTTTATTGCAAATCTAAAAATGTTAAATAAGAGTCAAAAAAAGGTTTATTGTGAATTAAAAAAGGTTTATTGCGAATTGAAAAATGTTTATTGCGAATTGAAAAATGTTTATTGCGAATTGAAAAATGTTTATTGCGAATTGAAAAATGTTTATTGCGAATTGAAAAAGGTTTATTGCGAATTGAAAAAGGTTTATTGCGAATTGAAAAAGGTTTATTGAGAATTGAAAAAGGTTTATTGAGAATTGAAAAAGGTTTAATGTGAATCAAAGAACGTTAAATACGAATCAAAAAGGGTTTATTGCAAGTCGAAAAAGGTTTATTGCAAATCAAAAAAGATTTATTGTGAATCAAAAAACATTTATTGAGAATCAAAAAGGTTTCTAAATTATCAAAGGTCAGAAAATTAACTCTGCATGATTTCTCTCATCCTGTACCATAATACTAACATTGCACAAAAGACCAAAATTTTTTTTTAGAATAATAAGCTTGGGAAATTATGCATCACCTATCATATTCTACAGACCTTGCACCAACAGATTATTCTTTTTATAAGTTTCAAAATTCAATTGAGTGGATTAAGACTCACTTTAAAACATGACATTAAAACACTTGACAGATGAAAATAAATCAGAGAGAAATTTGTCTAAGATCAAAGTGTAGTATTCATTTTCAATAAATTTTTTTTAGTTATTTGGGAAATTTTAAGCAAGACAAACCCTGGAGTAAATGTTGTATTTGATGATTGATGATTCTAGTTAAGAATAGAATAGACATTTTTTTAGCTATGATGACAAAGGATGACTAACGACACTCATTTTTCACACACTTTTGAATGGCCTTGTGCCTCATTTGTTGTGGATGTAAATTTTTTATATTTTCTGCAGATAAAATTTTTCAACATTTAGTATCTGTTTAAATACTTCACTTCAACTCGGTCAATGAACAAGAAATCCTGCTAGACTGAGACAGCTTTAATTTTTGTCCCAATTCAGAGTGCCCCATTTTGTGGAAGTGAATTTTGTTTGTATTAAAAACCAAGCTTGTGTCTAGCTTTGTCTTCATGTGGAAGCAAGTTAATAGAAACTACATTCACAATTAAATCAATCCGATATCGTATTTTTCTATCATTTTATTATGCCCAGTAAAAAGGGCATAATTCCCATTACAACCCGGTACATATACAAGAGTATATATATGAGTGTCCGATGTTTTATAAACTTGAGCATAACTGCCATTAAATGACTCATTACTTACACTTTCAATGACAAAGGTCCATTCCTTGTCTTCATATTGTTCTTGCCTTGTGTCACGGAAACAAGTAACAGTAATCTCAACATTCTCCGGCACATTCCATTCAACAGCTCCTCTGTAAGGATTTTGAATTGTTGGAACCCAGGATTGTGGCTGAAATGAAAGAAGACGAAAACGGGACAAATTAGAAAAAAGATAAAATCATGCCACTATGCCAGCGGCATTCACCCTAGACAGATTGAACTGGCTTACTCCAAAGGAGAAAGTGTCAAAGGAATATTAAATTAACAAGCAGTCCCCAGTCGCATGTATATTACATACATAAATCAAATTTTTTCAATGTGTTTTAAAGTTTTAACAAAAACGTCCTCCTTTTAGAATGGTCCCTCTCTTGCAATAGTGTGTTAACAATAGTTGTCTATTATCTCCTTTCTCCTTAAGTAATAAACCCATCCCCTTCCAATTTCAATATCAATTCTCCCATGTTCCCTTTATGAATTGTCCCCATCTTTCAACTGCTATTCTTCCATGTCTCCCTTAGTAACGGGCTCCCTTTTCAATTTATACATCAACAGTATTTGTTTATTCTCCCATGTCCCCTTTATAAGTAACTAGTGGGGGTTCCCGGCGTTGTCCGGGTGTAAAAGAAAAAAAAAAATTTTGTAGTGAGGTAAGCTCGAACCCGAAGCCTTGAGGCGAATAGCCTGACAACTTACCACGACGTTAAGCGGGCAGAGAAGTGAGTAAGAGTGAAATAAAACTTCAAAAAAGACGGTGTTTAAACAAACGTGAACGTGTGGTTTTCTAGGTCAAATATCACGCCGAAGTAGAAGTACAGAAAATGAAATCACAGCACAAATTTTGTAAAAGATTCAGATGACCTTGTTTCATAAATCGGACATATTATAATCCAGACAGTATATAAAAAGTTGTAAGATTTAGTGACTCCCCCCTCCAAGCGTTCCTCCTTGAAAAATGCCGTTGGCGGACATACAAAAAAAAATACACACACACACAAACATTTTCGCTTTTATATTATAGACAAGCGTGGGGTACCCGGCGTTGCCCGGGTGTTTGGAGGTGTGTATGGTTTTGGGTAAATCAAAACTCCGTTTTGGGAGGTAAGTATGAGGATCGAACCCGAACCCTTGAGGCAAAGTTGGAAATTAAAGTGTGAAAAAAGCGTACGACGTTAACCACTGGGCCACCGCAAAATACTAACGGAAACACCTTTGAATTTATTTAATTAGTTAGAATTGGCAGGTTCACGTTTTAATGACTTAATGAGGTCAACTTTGACTGTGGGGTAGTATTTTATTTACTGCGGGAACGCTTTTTTTATTTTTATTTTCCCAAGATGTTGGGGTGGGGGGACAACTCCCCATAAAAAGGGGATTGTCCAAATTGAATAGCAATTGTCTGATATAAGGAAAATATTTCCAAATTGATCAAATCTGATTGCTTTTGCACATTTCTGGTGATCGCCACGGGAAAAATACCGCCAAAATTAGTATCGCTTTTATTATACGAAAAAGCCTAACCCACATGCGGCGAGTGAAAAATGTTGAATATTTATCTTTTCAAAGTCGAGCAAATTAAATAGACAGGCGACCTCATAACTCATAGATATTATCATTTATATGTGATATAAAAAGTTTTAAGAAGTTGTGAGTCGACTGACCGCTTCTTGGAAAAAAGCCTTTCTTGGACATACACAAAAAGCGAACATACATACACACATTTTTGCTTTTATATATATAGATTGCCTCATTCTTCCAATCTATAGATTAACATTATATGTCTATTCTACCATGTTCCCTTTAGCAATTGCTTCCTCTTCCAATTTCTACATCAACATTATTTGTCTATTCTCCCATGTCTCTTTTAGCAATTGCCCCCCCCCTCTGCCGCATCTTCCAATTTTTCATCAACATTATTAGTCTATTCTTCAATGTCTCCTTTAGAAATTGCCCATACTCCAATTTCTACATCAACATTATTTCTATATTTCAATGCCCTCTTTAGCAATTGCTCCTTCTGCCAATTTCTACATCAACATTATTTGTCCATTTTCCCATGTCCCCTTTAGCAATTGCCCCCCCCCGCCCCAATTTCTACATCAACATTATTTGTCTATTCTTACATGTCAACTTTAGCAATTGCCTCCCCTCTTCCAATTCTTACATCAACATTATTTTTCTAGTGTGTCATGTTCCAGGAACCCCAACTCTGATTACTATTGTTCATTAAACTCCTTTTAAACTTTTGTTCAATTTTTTTTTTTTTAAGAAAATATCAGTAGAAATACTTTGCATAGGCAAAAAGCATGTTCTTTTCTTTTTGTTTTTTTTTTTGTTGTTTTCTTATTTGCAAATGAAATTTTTAATAAAGCTTTTAAAGTTATCAAAAGGAAAAAATAGAAACTTTGTAAAAAAAAATAAAAATAAAAAAAATAAAAATTAATTTGTTGTTGAAAATTACACAAAAGATCATTTCAATTTACGATTCTATATTGCAGAAAATTCCTTCCTCCTATATTTTCATAAAATTTCAAAACAAACACACCTGAAAAGAACTTATAAAAACACTGTGAATGAAAATATACAAGAAAAAAAACTTAGGGAAACAAACGTTGACTAACTCAGTTTTAGTATAATTAATAAATTTAACTGTGCCTCATTCTTTGGTTTATTAAGATAGTTTTACTTCAACTAATTAACATTACACAAGGGCTCTACGAACAAATTTATCTTTAGTTATCTTTAACGACTAAATTTTTCATTTACTAGCCAAACCCATGTGATTTTTGGAATATGGCATCTTCGTTCCATGACAAGTGCATACATTATAAAGATTTTCCTGTATATTTTTCTTTAAATAAGTGTAATTCTAAATATGTACTGAATATTATATTGAGACTAGCTGGGCCACCCGGCATTGCTCGCGACCATATAAAACCATGAGAAAATTGAAGTTGATTTTTAACATCCCTGTTATTCTTAGCATAGAGGATTTTTTTGATGTCTATGTATCATTTGCTATCTCAAGTAAAAGAATATAATTTTACCTACCCTAGGACAGGTATTGCACAACATATGTATGAAATAATTGTGCCTTCCTTAGAATAGGAAATTTACAGCAAATATATGAAATAATTTTTCCTTTCCTAGGACGGGTAATGTACAACACATATTTCAAATAATTTTACCTACCCTCAGACATGTAATGTAAATACATATATAAATCTCTGGAGACCTCCAGAGCACTTTTAAAAGCAAAATAATCATGCTTCTTTCTACCCTCCACTAACACCACAGTGACATCATCTCCGGATTATAACATTGAAAATTCAGAAAAATACGGATCATCCCAATCAGAAACTGACCCAGTTGGCCTCCACACAACACGAACAATATACATGAAATAAAGTAATTTTGAGATCATATACTGCTTCAACCATTTCCGGGATTGACTATATCATACACCCACTGTTTACATGAAATAATTTTAATTTTGAAATCATTAACTGCTTCAGCAATTTCCAAGATTGGCTCCATATTCCCACCTCTCTCAAAAATTTCTTAAAAATAAAGTAATATTGAGATTGTAAACTACCTTGGCCATTTAAGGGTCAAGGTGTATTCCACCCCACTCACTTAAAAATACATATGAAATAAAGTAATTTTGAGATTGTATTCCCCCTTCTTAAAAATATATGTGAAGTACAGTAATTTTGAGATTGTAAACTGCTTCAGCCACTTTGGGGACAGACTATGTTCCTCCCACACTCTTAAAAATATATATGAAATTAAGTAATTTTAACATCATAAACTGCTTGAGCTATTTCCGGGACCGACTCCATACACCCTCTCCTCTCTTGAAAATATAGTAATGAAGTAATTTTGAGATCATAAAGTGATACAGCCATTTCTGGAACCTACTTCATATCCCTCTCCCACTCTTTAAAATATATATGAAAGCTACCATTAAAAATATATATGAAATAAAGCAATATTGTGATCATAAACTGCTTCAGCCATTTTTGGGATTGACTCCATAACCATCCCTCTTAAAAAAAATATGTGAAACAAGTACATTTTTTGTTAAGAATTTCAAATTTGAATAAACCTCACAAATCGAGTTATCTCCTATTACTTTTTGTAAATTTAAATGACAGAAATAGCAGACAGTGTCAATTATAAAAAAAAATGATTTTCTGAAAAAAAAAAAAAAAAATAGATAAAATAACCACTTGATCAAATTACATGACTTTTTGGAATATGATGTTTTAGTTCCATGTCGGGTATGTACATTGTAAAGATTATTCTAAATTTTTCTTTTTTTTTTTTTCATTGTTAATTATGTTGAACTTTATATTTTCACAACAAATATTATAATTGCAATGCAGGAATTGTAAAAATGTAAAGTTGTTAATATTTGCATTTATTGAGATGACAAGTATAGAAAGTATCTACACAAAAGCTTGCAAAAGAAAATTTAATATAAATTGTATTTTTTTAATAAATTATTAGTGTAAGTGGCTACCAGAAAAACGAAAAAGTATAAGACACTTTTAGTCCTGTTACTACGTAAAAAAAATTGATTTTAAACCTTAAACACTTGATCGATCTCTCAATCTCTCTTTCTCTCTCTTGTTCTCTCTCTCTCTCTGTAAAAGCAATAGGAAGATGTTTGGAATGCTGTCGTGTTATTGTCCACTGCTGCTTTGCCTTCCTTTAAAACTGCGACCAATGCTTGGACAGACAATTTATAGCCATACTACTACTACTGCTGCTATTATTACTCCTACTACAATCAAACAGTATTAACACTGTATGACGATGATGATGGCTGCCGCTACTGCTTCCAAGACTGATTCCGTTTTCCAGCCGAAAGAGGGAGAGGGTAACAAAAAAGAGAGAAAAGAAGAGCCTTATTCTCTCTCCCTTTCTCCACATTGTTTTATTTTTTACAAATATAGAAAATGTCTACACAAAAGCTCGTGAAATAAGTTTCTATATAAATTGTATTTTTTAATAAATTATTCTCATAAATTACTACCAGAATGATGGAAATCTATAAAAACAATATACATATAGTCTAAAGAAGCTTTGAATAAAAAAATGCAAAAATAAAAATAAAGAATGTAGTTTAAATTCCCGCAAGGAAAAAAAATATTAACTTTAACCTATCACAAACTTAGCACCTACATAATCTAATTTCTAAAAAATTTTATAATGACAAAAGAGAATTCATTTATATAAGGATGGAAAAAAAAAAAAAAAGGCCTTAACTAAAATTGTTAAATAGAAATAGACTTAGCACTTGCATAAGCCGATTTCGCAAAAGTCTTTAATTTTCAAACAGAATTAAGGATAAAAAGAGAAAACTTTAACTAAAATTTTGTAAATAGAAAACGGGGATCATCAGCTTCTTACCATGTAGCTGTTTCGGGGGATTTAAAAACATATATATATATATATATATATATATATATATATATATATTGAATATGACATTTTCATTACATACATCAAAAACATTCTTCTGTATTTTTTTTAATAAGTGTTCTTGTAAAATTATTAGATAACAACATTTAAAAGTCAAGAATATCGGAATGTAAAAAAAAAAAAAGAACATGGTAAAAATCGAAACTGTAACACTGGTATTAGTAGCCGGTCATGCTATCCATTGCATCAAGGGGACAACCGATTTGAAAACGTAAAACAACTAAATAAACAGATATCTGTTTTACAGGATGTGTAGAACGACGCCATTGCACTATGTTTGGCAAGTTGTGATTTCTTTCAATTTTGACCCCCTTTTTAAACCCCTTAGCAATTATTTTAACAGAGTAAATACCTCTAATAAAATTCTGCACCAAAAATGGAATCTTTTGAGCTACTGCACGCCGTCCAGCGACCTTATGTCTGGAAGGAGATACAATTTGAAAGACGGAGACAGACCGAGACATAGTCAGATTCATATATTAGGCTTGGAGATCTATATATATTATATATTTGATTTTAATTTCTTGACATACTTTTTGAAATCGCCTTCCTTTAAAAAAGAGAATATTATTCTATTAAACTTTTATTGTTTAAATAATTTGACTTGGCTCGTTTTGTTAAAAAAAATAAATAAATAAAGGATGAAAAGCCATTTCTCACTCAGAAATGAGCTTTGGAAGATTGTCAGTGAAAAAAAAAAAACACAATCTCCAAAAGATATGCGTTTTTTATTAATCCCTTGAACAAAACAAAAAAAAAAAGAAATCACTCACAAATGCAACTGTTTCACTTGCAACATAAAGCATTATACACGTAAATATATGATGAATACATTTCTGATTTGTTGTTTGTTGTTTTTTATAAAATAAATAAACAACATGAGTTTTGTATTAAAATCTGTGTGGGTTTAACTTTGAACACTGATTTATTATGCTAACCAAATGTTGGCCAATTGGTAAGCAAAACTTTCAAGATGGAGATGAAGATGCTGCGGAATGTTACACTGTATTCTAAGTGTACAATGCTCTGATGGTACAAGAATTACCTCTGACTTTTTTTTCTTTCTGCATCCAGTAGACATCAGGCTAGCAAAGTTGATAATAAATTACTATACACAGGGGAAAAAATTGGTCTTTTTTGCTTGTTTTTTTTTTTTTAAATTGCATTTTAACTCCATATAAGCCACAGTGCCACTTTCATGTAAAGGGCTACTACCTGGGAAATAATTTGCAGAGATACTATGTAGGGAGTTGAGCAGCAAGACGTCCGTTTACATTACACTTGAACTTCTCTATGTCAAAAATATCTCTAAAAATAAAATATGTAAGAATTTGATTATATTGGACTTGAAAACTACCATCTATATATGTGTATGTATGTATATATGTGTATATATATATAATGTATGTATGTATGTATGTATGTATGTATGTACGCTTTTCCTCGATGTCCACAAAAGGCTTCTTTCAGAGAAGCGCTCGCTCGGTTCACAACTTCTTAAAACTTTTTATATTATCTATAAATTGTAATATCTCGCAGTTAACCACGGAGCTCACCTGTCTATTTAATTTTATTGACTTTCAAATGTTAATTATTCAACATTTCCCACATCGGCACGTGTTACACTTGGTTTTCGGTATAAAAAAAAGCGAAACTCGACTCTAATCACAGGCCCAGAGCCAGTGGTCTCTAGAGAGCTAACTAACATTTGGTCAATGTCGACTTCGTCATATCAGACAGTAGCTTTCATTTCGAGACGAGGGAGCGGGTTTTTAAAAACAAACAAACCGATTTATTCACCTCATTAAAAACTGTCCCGCACAAAATGCTAACTGCTGAATACCTATCGCCGTCACGTCAATCAAAAACGCGCACCTGTTTTTTTTTTTCACACTTTACTATTTTCCAACTGTGCGTCGTAAAGGCTTTTTTTTTTTTTTCACGGCCACCTGTTTTTTTTCACACACACCTACAAACACCCAGGCAACGCCAGGTACCCCTCGCTAGTATAAATATAAAAGGCAGTGTGCGTTTTTGTATGTCCAAGAAAGGCTTTTTCCTGTGTGCGTGGGGGGGGGGGTCTGGACGAGGTTGCATTAATTCCTTCACTCTCAAATTAGCAATTTTCTACAGGAAGGGGTCGCTTTTTTCACCAAATTTTTTCGAAAGTAATCCCCCCCTCTTTTCAATTGTCTAGCCTTAATTTAAAGCTACATCATTTCTGGTTTGGCAATGGATACAACAGCAAAGATGTCAGGGTTTTTTTTTTTTAAATTCTTTGCTTGCTTCGCAATACAGGTTCGAGCCTGCCTGCCTACTACCATTTTTTTTTTTTTTGTGTTTTTTCTCACCACACACCTTCAAACATCCGAGCAGGGCATGCAGGCTAGTCTATATATATAAAAGGCAAAACATTCGCGCACGTTTTTGTATGTCCACGAAAGGCTTTTTTCGTGGAGGAAGGGGGGGGTCTCAACAAGGTTACGTTTATTTATAAGTTTCCTTATACTTTCTAGATTATAATATCTCGGATCCGAAAACGAACGTCATCTCTACATTCATTTTTATCGACTTTTAAAAAAATCCCTCTATTTCGTCCTTTTGCATGTTTGTTTGTCTTTTTCAAATAAATAAAACAAAACGAATCAAAGTGAACTAATTCGCCAGCCTTCTCGGCCACAACAGCCAGAAAGACAATTAGCTTTGATCAATGTGTGGAAACCCTTCATATCAGACAATTGCTATTCATTTGAACACTGCCAAAGTCCCCCCTTTTAGGGGGTAGCTTGTTTTCCCCAACATCATGGGGAAACAAATAAATAAAATGGCAGAAAGCGAGAAGCTTAACTGGCCTACAGCCAGACATTCATTTCTCCGCCTGCATGAACTCATTCACTTAACTATTCGTTTCTGCAAGTCAACTTTTTGATTGTCATTTCTAAGTTGGAACTCTTCTCATTTCCTATCTCGTCATAGTGTAGCGGTAAGATCTCAGGTTTTCTTTCACTTTCTTTTCCGCCTTCGCATCACGGGTTCAAGCCTGCCTGCCTACTAACACCTTTTTCTTTTTTTTTGCTCAACCAATACCCTTACACACATCTCCATTTTATTTTCCAACTTTTGTGTCACGGGTTCGAGCCTGCCTGCCTACTACAACTTATTTTGCTCAACACACACCTCCAAACACCCGGGTAATGCCAGGCACCCACACTAGTCTATTATATAAATGTCACCTGTCTGTTTAAATGTATGTATGTATGTTTGTATGTCTGCCTAAAACTTTTGACAGCGGCAACAGATTTTCATGAGATTGGTATCCTTTTGAAGTTCGACCCTTCGGACGACAAATATTGAAAAATTGTCCAAAAACATTAATTCCTTCACTCCCAACTGGGCAGTTTTTTACAAGGAGGGGTCATTTTTTTTGCTGATATTTTTTGCAAGTCATTTAAATTTCGCGTTAACGACGTCGGATAAAAGGCGCTATTTCGACTGCCTGTGACATAACAACCATGGTAGGCGCATCAATAAGACCGTTTGTTCGGGGGGGGGGGTCACTTTTTCCTCTGGTGGATTACAGGTTCGAGCCTGCTTCCTACTATTTTTATTTTTTGTTTTGCTCAACCAACACCCTTACACACACCTTCACTTTCTTTTCCACCTTTGTGTCACAGGTTTGAGCCTGCCTGCCTACTACAAATTTCTCTTTTTTGCTCAACACATACCTCCAAACATCCAGGCAACGCCGGGCACCTAGGCTAGTGTTGTAATAAGCCAGAAAGCAAGCCAGCAGAACAGAGTTCTAGAAGAGCAGTTTTAGGAAAGAATTTTATTCATGGAATCTGCATTTAGATTTAGGCACAGATAGAGAGTGGGGAAAATTGTTGATAGTGGTTATAGCTAGTCGTGTTTTTTGTGAAAGTTTGGGAAGTGGTGTATAGATTATTTACTTGAATAAGTAATTGGCAGAAATAAAAAAGTTATAAAAGTCACTTTTGTAGAGAATAAAATATACGAGGTGCCTACAATAAGTTTCCAGACTTTTTTATACAAGCATTTAAAATTGTTGTAGACTCCTGAAAATTCAGTATGTCATTACTATACATCTTACGAAATGACAGACTAATTTAATGATTTCAGGTTCAAATAAACAGCTACGGCAGGATTTAGAATACACCCTACTAAAGCCTGATTGTCACAACTGATGAATTTTAAAAATGCAATCTGGATGTGAAGACACTTTAGAAGAACGATATGCAATAAATTTTGCTTTAAACTTGGAAAAAATGCTACAGAAACGTATGGAATGCTTCAGTGAAGGTAAGGTATCTGTGAGGGATGATGAAATGTGGGAGGAGTAAGGAAGTCAGAACACCAGAGTTGATTGGCCAAATAAAGAATTTCATGGATAAGGACCGTCGTGTGTCTATTGAGATAATAAGTGCACAGTTTGATGTCAGTGTGGAAACTGTACATGCAATTATTTGTGACGAACTGAAGATGCGGAAGATTTGCGCAAAGTTTCTCCCAAGGGTGCTCCATCCTTGTCACAAACTATTTGACCAAGATGAGCATCAAGACAGTTCCTCACCCTCCCTATAGTCCAGACCTTGCTCCCTGTGACTTTTGGTTATTCTCTAAACTCAAGGAAAACCTTAGAGGCTGTTGTCATGAGACAAGATGAAAGAGGCTGCAATAAGAGTCATTGACATGCTCACACAAGAGGACTTTGACAGAAGTTGCTGAAACCGTACAACAAAGCCATTGAAGCTGAAGGAGATTATTTTGAAAGGGACTCGAGTTTCATGAGTTTACTATCAATAAAAGTGCCCATACGGAAAAAATCTGGAAACTTCTTTAAGGCACCTTGTACTTAAGAAAACATTTCATTAGTGAAATATCATTTAAATTAATTATGTGAGTAAAATAAAATACGTATCAAGTGCGCTTGAAAGCCAAATACAACATAATATTAGGAAAAATAAAACAAATATTTGACTTGTTTGAAATTTATCACAAATATATTTCAGAGGTATACTCCATCTTCAGTGTGTTGTTTTGTTTCTTTTTTTTTCTTTTCTTCTTCCTTGCCATGTTGTAATTTTGGAGAAAGAAGTATGGCGTTATTCTCGCGTTGCCTATGCACAGTCCAAACATTTCAAAATAAAACCGCTAGAAACAATACGTGGCTCTTTACAAACAGACTTCTTTCTCCAAAATTACAACATGGCAAGGAAGAAGAAAAGAAAAAAAAGAAACAACACAACACACTGAAGATGGAGTATACCTCTGAAATATATTTGTGATAAATTTCAAACAAGTAAAATATTTGTTTATTTTTCCTAATATTACGTTGTGATTTGGCTTTCAAGCACACTTGATGCGTATTTTATTTTATTCAAATTAAAACGTTTCTATATGAACTCTCATCCTCGAAGTTATGTGGGTGTTAGTCCAGTCACTATGGAGATAAAATCAATCACAAAGATGGAGTCAACATGTTTGAGTGAAAGCGTTTTTGAAAAAAGATAAATTTTATATGTTTTGTAAAAATCAGATTTATACATATACTAGTGAGGGAAACCTGGCCCTGCCCGGTTGTAAAATACACTTAAATATATTTAATTCATGCAGATTTTACATTTATTATTAGAAAGTTATGTCTCTATTGAATATTATATAGTATTTAATATATAGTATTAATTTTAAAAAAATGACTTGGGTGCCATCAGCTAGAATTGAAACCAAAACATTTAGCACTTCAGCCATGTTCCCTTCTGTTTAAGCTACCAACAGATAGTTATAAAAGATTTAAAATTAGAACATGTAATGCTATAAATGAATTTGTGCATGCGCAAAAATAAAAGAAATATGTTGGTAAATTAATGTTGGTATACACCGCTTCATACTCTTTAAGAAATTCCAACAAAAGCCCAACAGCCAGCCATGGTACATCCCAGAATGTACCGTTCCCATGGCACACAGAAATCACTATTTCCAACATAATAGATGTTGTGAAACTAAAGCCACTTTTAGGACTGTCAGCAAACATTACAAAAGAGTAATAAAGAATGTAAAAGATTCATATGCTCAGTATGTCAAGTTTAAAGTAGCTGAGCAGCAGCTTGGTTCCCACCAGTTTTGGCAAATAACAAAGAGGGTCCTGAACAGAAGCATATGCGGGTTTGTATTACTGTACACATAGATTCGAAAAAGTTGTCAAAAAACAAATATATAACAAATAAATGTTATCAACGGCAAGATAAGTTACTTTTCTACCTAACTGGATATGTTTTTTTAGTGTTTTTATTCAATGTAACATGTTTATTCAGCTCGAAAAGCATACAGTGTTTACTGATGTATTGGAAAATTCAAAATGGCGGCCGAAACTCTCTTTAACACGGTAAGTTCAGGAAAAGATGTTATAAATAATAAACTAGACAAAATACTGTTAGAAATTCGCTCATTATATGTTACTGTGACATAAGTTGACATATATTCGGTGATTTGTTAATAGTATTTTGTCTAGTTTATTATTTATAACACCTTTCCCCAAACTTACCATGTTAAAGAGAGTGTTGGGCGCCATTTTGAATTTTCCAATACACCGATAAACACTGCATGTTTTTCGAGCTGAATAAACATGTTACAATGAATAAAAACACATAAATATATCCAGTTTGGTAGAAAAGTAACTTATCTTGCCTTTGATAACATTTATTTGTTATATATTTGTTTTTTGACAACTTTTTTGAATCTATGTGTACAATAATACAAACCCGCATATCCTCTATTCCTACTATCATCAATGGACCCGAGGTAATTTCGTCAGTATCTGATAAAGCAGAACTCTTTGCCAAGAACTTTGCAGCAAATTCTATTCTTTGCGATCAGGGTTGCCTACCTCCTGTATTTCTTCCTGTGACTTAAAACAAACTATGCGACATACAAATATCTGTATGTAAAGTTACCAAGCTTATTAAAAATCTTGATTCCAGTAAAGCAACTGGCTCCAATGGCATTTCAGTCATAGGGCTCAAAAAGCTTCAACCAGAACTAGCTCCCATATTTACAAAGCTGTTTAAACATTGCCTTAAGGAGAAATCGAAAACTTCTTCAGTCTGTCCCATAATTAAAAATTTCAGACTGGTCATCTCCCTCTTAGTACAGACCAGTCAGTCTCCTGTGCATCATGAGTAAGTTGCTGGAATCTGTAGTAAACAGAGAAACGGTCAACCACCTCAGCAAAAATAACCTGCTCAGTGGCATGCAATATGATTTCCATTCTGCGAGATTTACAGCTGATGTACTAACAGTTATATCACACAGTATTAGTGAATCTCTCTCTTTCTCTTGCTTCATTTCTAGAGCAATAACTCTTGACATATCAAAGGCCTTTAATAGAGTATGGCATAAAGGTCTACTTCACAAGACCACCAGTTATGGAATAGCTAGAAATGTATTCTCAATTATTAAATCCTTTCTCTCTGATAGGCTTACAAGAGTAGTCATTGATAAGCAGAAATCAGAAACTCATAGTATTAACACTGACATCCCTCAAGGTCCCATTCTGGGCCCGACTCTCTTTCTGATTTTCATCAATGATCTCCCAAATCACATTCTTAGATCATTCATAGATATTTATGCAAACAGCATCACAACTTTTGGCAACACTTCAAATGCAAGTAGCCTTCGGGCCTTGATAAATGGTGCCTTCCAAGTAAAAAAAAAAAAAAAAAAAAATTGAAATGAACAGTTTGCATTTCAACTTGCCAACCTATTTCTATACATGTTATTCATCCATCCAAACAAAGATTTTACTCATTATAAACCATCCTTGGTATATGATTACTATTTCCTGTTAATTTCAGTGTTATGTGACCAGTAGTTTAAGAGTTTATTGATTAAATTTTTTCACACACACACATATATATAGATCTACCGGTTTATTTATACAGACCAGTTAAACCGAGAGATCAATTTTCCAGATTTTTGTGGTTTTGTTCATCTAATACATTTGTTGGAGTTCAAGCAAAATATATCTCACTTGTCATCACCATCGTCATCATCACATTAAGTTTAAACTGTACTGACATGCAGAAGTTCAAGTGTAATGTAAAAAAAACATGTTGCTCAATTCCCTACATAGTATCCCTTTAACATGTCCTTGATAGTACCTATTTACAATGCCTCCCCACGGGACAGAGTTAGACACTAGGGTCGTTTTTTAACGTGGAGAAAAGGTACAAAAATAAAAATTGTCTCAGTCGTGAAGGATTTCTCCTCCACTGAAAGAGAACGAGAAATGGAAGTGCCGCATCTGAAGAACAGATACTACACTTTGATCTTGACCAAAAGGCCAAGCCTCCTACATCAAAGTGGCACTGTGCCTTGTTTGGGGTGAAAATTTAATTTAAAAAATTTAATTAATTAAAAAAAATTTTAATTTAAAAAAAAACAAAAAAAAAACGTCCATTTTACATGCATGCAATGTATTGGACAACTTTTAGAAATTTACTTCCAAATTAACTCATCTCTGGCCAGGTCTTTATCTATCCCTCTTTCTATAAATTCATTGTTATCACTTCAATCCATGTTTTCCTTGACCTTCTCTTCTCTTTTTTTATTTACAAGGAGGGGGAGGTACCATTTATCAAGGCCTAGAGATCACTTAAGGATAGGGGTTAATGTGTCAATAATTGTGGAACTTATAATTTAATTTTGATTATTTAAGAGACTGATTCAATAAGAATGAGTTTACTTGAAAATGATCAAGTCATAGTTAGTTGGGAAGCAGCCTGGTGGTATTGTGAATTTAATCTGCAACCTTAACTATTCTTTATCTATTAGGCCAAGAATTTTTATTCTGTTAATTTTTATCATAATTTTTTTTTTTTTTTCAGTTGAAAGGAAATCAGGCAACAGCCATTTATGCAACTGGTAAGAGTGGAAGGCAAAATGGGCTGAAATAGAAGGAAAAGTTTCAGTCAAACAGCAGAGAGAAAATTAGCCAAAGTTGGTAGAAAGTAACCAATTAATTCCACCAATTAGTAGAGAACTCAAATCTCTGCTTAGCTATCAGGTTAACAAATGACATGATTAATTGCCACCCTCTCAGCAAACATTGGCTTGAAACTACAAAACTGTAAGGAATTGTTACGAGTTTGTCTCTGATGTATCGTTATTTTCATGGAAAGTGTTCGACTGAGCTTCAATCTATGGTCCCCCTTCGCCAAACTTTCACAAGAAACACTCGTCTAGCTGTAAACACTATCAATAATTCCCCCCACTCTTTATCTGTGCCTAAACCTAAACGTAGATTCCATGAACAGAGCTTCTTTCTTAGAACTGCACGCCTGTGGAATTGTCTTCCGTTTTCCTGCTTTCCAGCTGACTACAATATGGTTGTCTTTAAGTCTAACGTAAATAAGTTCTTGATGAGCCGTTCCATATAAGTTATCAAATTTACCAAATTTTCATTACTAATGATTACTATATTGTCCAATTTCTACTATACACTCTTTAACCCTTATCCTTGAGTGGCCTCCTGGCCTTGATAATGTGGTGATGCTTATGTAAAAAAAAAAAAAAAAAAAAAAAAAAACTGGAAGTTATTCTACTTCTATTGAAATCTGGATAAGTATTTATTTATCTTGGGTATCACTTTTTGTTTTTTAACCGTCTTCTTAACTCTTCTTTTTTTTTATTACATGTTCACCCCAAACAAGGCACATTGTCACTTTGGTGTAGGGGGCTACTATCAGGGGCAGCAACTACTGGGGCACTATGTTGGGATTTGGGCAGCAAGATGTCGGTTCACGTTACACTTGAACTTCTGCATGTCAGTACAGTTAGGGAAGCAGGGACTTGGAATGGAATTCCAGAGTCTAACGCTTCTGGGGAAGAAACTACTGGAGTAGAAAGATCTTTTACATCTAAGGATCTCTACTGTGTGGGGGTGGGATTTAGCTGCCTGTCGGGTTTGTCGAGGGTGTCTACGTCGTGGGGGCACAAGTGTCTGCAGTTCGTCAGAGCATTCACCATTAAAATACTTGTAGAACAGGCAGAGGGATGCAACGTTTCATCGATGGGACAGAGGCTGAAGCTTAGATGACAGTTCAGGGCCTATCAGATTGGCGACTCTCTTTTGAACCTTGTCTAGGAGCGAGAGACTAGCAGCAGATGCACCAGCCCAAATGTGACAATACTCCATACATGGGCGAATGGTGGCCTTATAGAGGTACAGGATACTTTCAGGTGTCAGCAGTTTTCTAGCACGGTAGAGAGAGCCTACCTTCTTCGCAGCGGCCCTGGTAATGTTTTCAATATAATTGTTCAAACTCATGTTTCCTGTGAACGTTAGGCCAAGCAGTTTGAAAGATATACTCTCAGACAGGGAGTCACTGGCCATTGCTATTGGTGGCAGAGAAGGTTTCTTGTAATTATTGAAGGAAACCAGTTTAGTCTTGGCAGCATTGAATGTGACCATCCATTTATGTCCCCATTCCACTACAGATTGGAGGTCATCCTCTAGTGTTTTTGCCATTTCTTTAGTTATGTGTTCATTTGTTTTCCTGTCATGCCTGTTATAGAGTGTGGTGTCATCAGCATATATACCCATCTCAGAGGCAGTTTTGTCGGGGAGGTCATTAATAAATATTAGGAACAATAGAGGTCCAAGGATAGACCCCTGAGGCACTCCCGCATTTATATCACACTGTTTAGATGTTTAGATTTTTTTGGTGTTTTTTTTTTTTGATGTTTTGATTACCCCCCCCCCCCCGCTTAATTAAAACGTTGTTTTCTTTTCTTACTTTGCTTACATCGTCATCGTCGTCATTGTTGTAACGCTCGACGACTTTCAAACATCTTTCACTAACTCATTCTGGCTGGCCGATTTTATTTTCAAACTTCGCCTCAGGGCTTCAGGTTCGATCCTCCCCCCCCCCGGTTTCTTTTTTATTTAACACCACACACACCTACAAATACCCAGGCAACGCCGAGTACCCCTGCTAGTCTATATATATATAAAAGCGAAAATGTATGTATGTATGTATGTATGTATGTACGTGTGTATGTTTGTGTGTCTGCTAAAAATTTTCGACAGACACAACAAAAATTCACAAACTCGGTATCATATCGAAGATCCATCCTTCGCACGAAAAATATTGAAAAATTGGCCAAAAACGTTCATTTTTTCACCACGAAATCGACAATTTTCGACAAGGGAGGGGGGTCAACAAAAACGGCCTTCTCGACCAGTTCTACGCATGTGCCAGATGACGTCATGACCTGATTTACTTTAAATAGTTGAAAAACTGAACAAATTTCATGTACATCATGTTAGGTCAGTTGATTAGCGCGTTGGTTCATTATCTAAACGTTTTGGGTTCAAATCGTGGTGCGAGATGTGGGTTTTTTTTTTTTTTAAATTTAAATATTGAACCAGTGTTATTCAAGTGATTTTTCACGTAACGTTCATTTTTCTGGGTTTTTTTTTTTTTACTTCGCTTATCCACCCCGACCACACACCCAAAAACACCCAGGTACCCACCGATTTTTTAAATTTTAATATCGAAACAGGCTTATTTAAGCCATTTTTCACGTGTTCGTCTTTCTGTTTTCATCGTTCGTTTGCCTTACGTTGTTTTAAGGAAGACATTGTTAAAAAAAAAACAACCAGAAATGAAGGGGAAAAAAATATTGTTTCACCACGACAATGCACTGTGTCACAAGTCGATCAAAATAATGCTAAAACTACATTATATTTTAAATTGCCTTCATACCCACTCTATTCCCCAGATCTGGCCTCCAGCGATTATTGGCTATTTGCAGATTTCAAAACAATCTTCTAGAGAAAGAGATTTGGCTCCAATGAAGAAGTGATATCAGAATCTGAGGTAGGTTATGAGGTCAAAGACAAATTGTTGTACAAAAAAGCATTATTTTGCAGTATAGACAACAAAACAAAAAAGTGGTCAAAAACAGATGCATAACAAATTAATGTTACTAAAGGCAAGATAAGTCACTCTTCTACCTAGCTGGATAATTTCTTTTGTGTTTTAACATATTTTAAACCCATTATTTAGTTTGAAACACAAGTAGCGCAGAGACTTAAAGTTAGAACAAGAAAAACATGTCTGACATTAGATGGTCATCAAGGGAGTCGATAATCACTCAAAAATTGAAAACTAAACAAAATGCAGGTGGAAACTTACCTAATGTTAGAGAAATGTGTGGAAGTTTATTGTAAACCCCCAAAAAATATCAGTTCGATCTTGGGTCAGATTCTGGATCACTATGCAAATGCCTTATTCTCAATCAGAACACTATCAATTATTCATATTTTACTTAAGAAGAACCAAAACAAACAGCATTGATGAGAACAAATATTTCTTCATTATTGTTTAACGAATTCAAATTAAATTGACCAACTTTTTAAGTGAAAATGTTCAGAACTTTGTTGCTAGAGCATGTCTGTTGTTGCAATAAGCATAAAACAGTTTGGCACACCGACTTGAATAGCTTAAGATATTTTCACATAAAAAAAAAAAGATTATTTCAACAGGGTTTGCACAGATTTTCAATGTCCATTTTCAAGAACTTTTCAAGGCTTTTTCACAATACCTTCTCTAGATAAAAAGTTTTCAAAGCAAAATTTGGGGTTTGTTTTACAATCCACAGTGATTAAAAAAAAAAAAATCAATTATACAACAAATAAATGTTACCATAGTCAATACAAGTGACCCCTCCTTGTACAAAATTGCCCAGTTGAGGATAAAGGAATGAATGTTTTTGGCCAATTTTTCAATATTTATCATCCAAGACATTAAGCTTCAAAACAATACCAATCTGATGAGGACCTGTTGCGTGTGTCAAAAGTTTTTACGAGGCATACAAACACACACACATTTTGCCTTTTATATATAGACTAGCAGAGATACCCGGCGTTGCCCGGGTGCTTGGAGGTGTGTGTTGGGGGGGGGGGGGAGATTAAAACAACCCTGTTAAAAAAATTAAAAAAAAAACGTTGGCCGGTTGTTTGGAGGTGTAAAAGAAAAAAAATAGTTTTAGTAGAAAGGTAGGTTTGAACCCCGAACCTTTGACGCAAAGGTGGAAAGGAAATGGAAAAAAAAAACCTGCGACCTAACCATCTCGACCACGGGAACAGATGAATTGATAAGTGTGTTAAGTTGACGTTTATAAACCGAAATTAGCAGGTGCGAGAACGTCAAGTTGCGTGATGTTTGACCTAGTTTTGCGCTGGAAGTCAGTTTCTGTTTTCCCCGCTACGCGGCGATCAAAAAATATCTCGAAAATAGTTTGTAAAACCTAAGAATAAGCAAAGTAAAAAAAAAAAAAAAAAACCCAGAAAAACAAACATTACGTGAAAAATGGCTTAAATAACACTGGTTCAATATTTAAATTTAAAAAATCGTAAAAAAAAAAAAAAAAAAAAAACATCTCACACCACGATTCGAACCCAAAACGTTTAGATAATGACCCAACGCGCTAACACGACGTACATGAAATTTAGTCAGTTCTTCAACTATTTAAAGTAAATCAGGTCATGACGTCATCTGACGCATGCGTAGAACCGGTCGTCGTCACAAGGACGGTTTTTGTTTACCCCCCCCCCCTTAGAAAATTGTTGATTTTGGGGTGAAAAAATTAACTTTTTTTTTTTGGCCAATTTTTCGATATTTTTCGGGTGAAAGATGGAGCTTCGATATGATACCGAGTTTGTGAATTTTTGTTGTGTCTGTCGAAAGTTTTTAGCAGATATACAAACATACACACATACATACATACATTTTCGCTTTTATATATATATAGACTAGCAGGGGTACCTGGCGTTGCCCAGGTGTTTGTAGGTGTGTGTGTTTTTTTGGGGGGGTGGGGGGTTAAAGCAGAACAAAAAGGAAACTTAACCCTGTTTAAATATAAAAAAACAATAAAAAACTGATTTTAAAAATGGGGGGAAAAAATAGGGGGGGAGCTTGGTGGCAGGTAGGCTTGAACCCGGAGCCTTGATTAAAAAGTAAATGTCAAACATCACGCTATTCCGCAGTTTTTAATGTTTACATCCGATTAGAATCCTGTTTTGCTGTTTTTATACTGAAAAGTGAAAGCAATGCGGGACTATCCAAAAATCTGGAATATTTAGCGTTTCAAAGTCAGGCAAATTAAATAGACAGGCGACCCCCCCCCCCACATTCTTAACTTATAGATATTATCATTTAGACGGCATATAAAAAGTTTTAAGAATGAGCGACCCCCACCCCCGAGCATCCCCTAGAAAAAAGCCTTTTGCGGACATACAGAAAAAGTGTACATACATACACACACACATTTTCGCTTTTATATATATATAGACTAACCTGGGTGCCCAGGTGTTTGGAGGTGTGTGTTGAACAAACAAAGTGGTAGTAGGCAGGCAGGCTCGAACCTGTACAGTGAAGGCGGAAAAGAATGTGGAAAAAAAAGTGACATCTTTGTTGTTGCGTCCATTGCCAAACTGGAAGTGACGAATGATTAAATTAAGGCTAGCCAATCGAAAAAAAGGAGATAACTTTTAAAAATATTGGCGTAAAAAGCCACCTCTTCCTGTGGAGAAGTGCCAAGTTGAGGGTGAAGGAATTAATGTTTTTGGCCAATTTTTCGATATTTGTCGTCCGAAAGTTGGAAGTTTAAAATGATACCAGTTTGGTCAGGTTCCTACACATCTGTCAAAAGTTTTAGGTGGGTATACAAACAAAAAAATAAACAAACACACAGACGTTTGGGATTTATATTATAGACTAGCGAGGGTTACCCGACGTTGCCCGGGTGTTTGTAGGTGTGTGTGAAAAAAACCCGAAATGTGAAAAAAAACAGGTGCCCATGAAAAAAAAAAAAACGAAGCCTTCACGACGCACAGTTGGAAAATAGTGAAGTGTGAAAAAAAAACAGGTGCGTGTTTTTGATTGACGTGACGGTGATAGCTATTCAGCAGTTAGCATTTTGTGCAGGACAGTTTTTAATGAGGTCAATAAATCGGTTTGTTTGTTTTTGAAAACCCGCTCTCTGTTTATTAGGAGGAGCGTCTCGTCTTGAAATGAAAGCTATTGTCTGATATGACGAAGTCAATATTGACCAAACGTTACTTAGCTCTCTAGAGACCACTGGGTTTCGGCCAGTGATTAGAGTCGAGTTTCGCTTTTTTTTATACCGAAAACCGAATGTAACGCGTGCCGATGCGGGAAATGTGGAATAATTAACGTTTGAAAGTCAATAAAATTAAATAGACAGGCGAGCTCCGTGGTTAACTGTGAGATATTGCAATTTATAGATGATATGAAAGTTTTAAGAAGTTGTGAACCGAGCGAGCGCTTCTCTGAAAGAAGCCTTTTGTGGACATCGAGGAAAAGCGTACATACATACATACATACATACATATTCGCTTTTATATATAGAGATAAGGGGGAAAGAAAGAGAAAGAAAATGATTTCCAACCTGAGTTGTTTTCTTTCTGCTTCTTCTTGTCCAGACAACACACACTTTGTCTGGTTGCCTGTAAAAGAAAAAAATAATTAAAAATTACAAAATGAAAACATTTTTTTCCAAAAACGTTACTTTAACAATAGTATCTATTTGGTATTGCTGTTGTGTGTATGCATGCAAACAATAACCATCAATGTGTTAGCTCTGTTCATCATGTAATTATTCAAGGGTCCGTTTATTTCATCTTTTCTTGGAAACTACTGAACCAATCTGGCTGAAATTTTATACAGACCTTTACTAGGATAAGGTGCAGCAAACTAAGTATTATAATGCCCATTCTATGCACAGTCAGGGATTAATAGGAATTAGTCACCACAATACCACAACTACTCTAGAAATTTGGCATAAAGCACTTCTAAGCCTACAGGCTATAACTTTTGCTAATTTGTGCAGGGCTAAAAAGTCTAGTTCAAGGATATATTTCTAAAGAACACAAATTGTGTCTAGAAATGTCAGAAAAAAAAAATAATCACATTGATACACTACATAAAATACAGTTCCAAAAATCCAAAGAGGAACATGAGTTTCCTAATAGTTATTATATACCATGTTTTATACAAACAGAGCTAGGAAAGAGTATATATTAATATTGTGACGATTAATTGGAATCGGATTCGGAAAAATCACAACATTTGGGGGTATTGGTATTGAAAAAATTTATGCCTATTTTCCAATGCCAAAAACGATTCTTTTCACTTATTTGACTTTGTTTAAAGCAATATATCCCACTGCTGGTAGTAATGATAAAATAATATTTATTGATTTTTAAACTACCAGTAAGACTATAATCACTAAAATCTATAGATCATTTTCCTCAAGTGTAGTTTTATGTTCGAGAAAAAATATCTGCATATTCAACCTTTTTTTGGGAATAAATAACAACTCTATAGTTAAATGTTTAGGTAGTTATAAAGAATCAGAATCGGTAATTGTATCGGAATCGGGAAAAATATTGGAATCGTCCCATCACTAGTATGTATAATTTAGTTATGTTGAAAAAATGGCCTTAATTTTTTTTTTTTAGTGTTTCTGAAGAGTCGCATTATGACACACTTCTGTGTATAGGTACAGGGCGGAGTGTAATACTAATAGTTATAAATCAGTATATAACACCTAGAGCAACTAACTTAAGGTATCATAAAGGTGAAAATTGTTTATGATCACTTGATATAAAGTTGCAACTAAAGATCATTTTTTTTTTTTTTTTTTTTTCAAAGGCATCACCACATTATCAAGGCCAAGAGGCCACTCAAGGATAAGGGTTAAAGAGTGTATAGTAGAAATTGGTCAATATAGTAATCATTAGTAATGAAAATTTGGTAAATTTAATAACTTATATGGAACGGCTCATCAATAACTTATTTACTTTAGACTTGAACACAACCATATTGTAGTCAGCCGGAAAGCAGGAAAACGGAAGACAATTCCACAGGCGTGCAGTTCTAAGAAAGAAGCTTTGTTCATGGAATCTATGTTTAGGTTTAGGCACAGATAAAGAGTGGGGGAAAAGCCACTTGATGTAAAGAGACAAAAAAAAAAAAAAAAGATATACTACTCCAAAGTCAAAAACTTGCCAACAATGCATGTTAGATGGAATAGATTTTGACTCAGAAAACAGCAATTCTTTCTTCTTTGTCAGAAACATCATTCATGGAATGTGAGGACTAAAGGACAAAATAAGGGAAGCGAGAGTTACGTGGCTGCCAAAAATAAACCCAAGATTCACTTTCTATTTTCGTTAAATTCTGACGACTAATGCAAATAATCATTATTTAACAGAAATACATTTTATGTTCATACGAAAAAAAAAAAAAAAAAAAGTTTAACTGTTTTTTCAATAACTCATTTATTGCTTCATAAAATGTAACATTCAGGTTGCCCACCACTATAAATCTGGTTCCTACCACAGAATCCCTTTACATTTCAATTGGAATATGCCATGCCGTAAACATCTGTAACGCTGCAGGTTTAGTGAGGTGTATACATACATGCTGCAATAGGCAAAATTTTATTTTGGGGGAAAACATAAGAAATGGACTGATGTCTTTGAAATCAGAAAGTTTTCATGAATACATTGTTGTGATTGCGAGCCACTTGAAATTTGGTGGGCACTATGGTAAGTCAGTTTTTATATCTATTGATCAATAGATGATAAGTTTTGAGTGATCTGGGAGTGTAGTCTAAGTGATATCTATATTATACTAGCAGGGAGTATCTGGCGTTGCCAGGATGGAGGATATTAGCACAAGGACAAAGCGATGTTAAGAATGGCTCCTATGTAGTTAAAATAAAACAAAAAGAGAGAGGGAGAGGTGGGTAATTAGTTTTCCATGCTAACCATTAGGCCAAAGAGGATAGTGAATTCAATGAGTTGATAATTAATTGTTGCCCAGGTGGAGGATATTAGCACAAGGACGAAATAAAAAAAAAAAATTTGTTTTAAGATAGAGAGAGAGGTGGGATCGAACTAAAAAACGTAAGAGAGTTAGTCTTCCTCGCTAACCATTAGGCCAAAGAGTATAGTGAATTCAATGAGTTGGTAATTAACTTTAGAATCATAGGAGTCACCACGTATGCGCAGAAATAAACGTTGCTTTAAAATCTGGCTGGGGGCCGGTTAAGCTTCCCGCTTTCGGTCATGGTATTTATTTGCATCCCCGCAAAAGCAAGGTCGTTTTTCATGTGGGGGGAAACCAGCTCCCCCCAAAAAGGGGGGGGCACTCTGGCAGTATCTCAGGTCTGGTAGGGTTAATCAGTACCATCATGAAATAACCCAGAGTACAATTCAACAAGGCAAGAAGAAATGACCGGACATAACAACAAGATTATACATATGCAGTTATATATATATATATATATATATATATATATATATATACATACACACACACAAGCTATTTTATTGTGCAATGAAATTTAATAAACACAAACCAAAACAGAATGCAATATCTCAATGAGTCAAAACAAAACAGAGGGAAGGAAAGAAGTCCGCAAGTTAAACAATGTTTCTCTTTTCCTTTTCTTTATATTATATAACAGGGCTCTACATTGCGAATGAAACAGTCGCATTTGCGAGTGATTTTTCAAAGTGGCGACTACAAATAATAAAACTTTTAGCGATTGCATTTCTTTCACTGACAATCTTCCAAAGCTCACTACTGAGTGAAAAATATCTTTTCTACTTATTTTTTTCTGAAATGAACAAAATTAAATTATATAAACAATAAAAGTTTAATATACTCTTTTTTTTTTTTAACGAAGGCTGTTTAAAAAAAACATCTGAAGAAATTAGAATGCTTATACGTTCAAGTATCAACATAAAATTTGTGGTATATTTAGAATTACACTTATTAAAAAATACAAAAAAATTTTATGATGTACATACTCGTCACAGAACGAAGATGTCATATTCTAAAAATCATGTGGGTTAGATGTCATATTCTAAAAATCATGTGGGTTTGATGTCATATTCTAAAAATCATGTGGGTTTGATGTCATATTCTAAAAATCATGTGGGTTTGATGTCATATTCTAAAAATCATGTGGATTAGATGTCATATTCTAAAAAGCATGTGGGTTTGATGTCATATTCTAAAAATCATGTGGATTAGATGTCATATTCTAAAAATCATGTGGGTTTGATGTCATATTCTAAAAATCATGTGGGTTTGATGTCATATTCTAAAAATCATGTGGGTTTGATGTCATATTCTAAAAATCATGTGGGCTAGTAATTTTTCTACTAAACGAAAATATTTAGTTGTCAAAGGTCAACTAAATATAAATTTGTCCATAGACTCCTGTATTAGATAATATTTAGTTAAACAAAAACAAATTTCTGAAAATTTTAGTTTAGCTATTCATGGGAGGAGACAGGATCAGGATTAAAAAAAGGTGGGGGATTAATAATTGCAGAGTACTTATCTCTTAGAAAAGGCATAAATCCGAATAAGATGAAAGATCCACGGAAATAGAATATTCAAGAGAAGTCATCGTCCAATTCTAAGCTTCCCAGAACTTTAATAGCTCTTTGATTTTCGTAGTAACATGTTCATTCTTTGATTTATGGTAAGCATGGTTCCTTGGGGTGTCTGCTTTTTCCTGCTGTATTGATAAATATATATAGGCAGATCGACACTTTATCCTATGCAGTTATCTCCAAGTTGAGTTAATTAGGGTGCATGGCGAATTTAATAAGTTCTCCGCCATGGATTCTGTCATTCCACGTTTGCATCTGATGGCGTTTAGATTCAAAATACTTATTCTTTTTAAATATTTTCTGCTGCGATGTGGTTTCATTTATTTCAAATTACTTGCCCTCCCTCTCCATCTTTAGGAATGAAGAACGAATGTGGAGAGGGTAAGAGGATAAAGAAATGTGTGACATAATGAGGAGATGGAGAGGCTGTTTATCTGCATCATTTCTGTTAGTAACTTTAAACGTGGATGTTATGAATTTGTTGCTTTCCCCAATTGAATAAAAATCTAATCCAGGAAGGGGAGGAATATCTGTCATCATACACTTTAATGATATAAACACTTAAATCGTGCTCGCATGTAATGTGAAGTTGTTTCATAATTTTATTAATACAGAATCTAGCAATTTTTTTATTTGGGTGGGTGGGGGGTCATTCTTATTGACTTTATTTTTACCAAATATTGAATAAGTGTACTGTAGTTTCCCCAAATTACTGTGTCCATTTTAATGACATCTCTATAAGGGTTTTCTATATATGGCATAATCACATTGGCATACCGGTTCGTGTTTGATAACTTAAGTAAGATTGAGCCTGGTTAGTACTAAAATGGGTGACCATTTGGGAATTTTAGGTGTTGTATGTGCTATCTGCTTATCTCGGCATTGTTTCCAGTCGTCCTTTGCATCTAACTAGCAAAATTTCATTTGTTATTGTTGTACTGTGTTATTGGTAATATAATAACATATTACCTAACAATTCATTTTATTTTATTTTTTTTTGATTAATCAGTCTGGTGTAACACGACTGCTAATAAGAAACAGTATGCAGCATAATCACGTTGTCATCCCGGTTCCCATTAAATCACTGAAGTTAAGCAACATTGAGCCTGATCAGTACTAAATGGGTGACCATTTGGGAATTTCAGGTGCTGTATGTGCTCTCTGCTTATCTCGGCATTGTTTCCAGTCGTCCTGGACTTCTCCTTGCCACTGGACTCATGAGTAGTATGGTTGGAGATTGCGCAGCTCTTACCTCATAATTGCACGTGCAGCCACCCTTACACGAGGTATCCATTGTCTTTTGAGACTGAATGGACGCATTGCAATGTTTTTTTTGTTTGTTTTGTTACAAGGGAATCACCATTTATCAAGACTTAAGCACCAGTGGTTAATGAGTGTATGATAGACACCAAGACAACAGTGTAGTGATCATTAGTGGTAGAAATTGGGTAGAATTAGATTATTTAAAGGGACGACTCAACAAGAACTTGTTTACATTGGACTTGAAAAAAAACATGTTGTAGTCAGCAGGAAACAGCTGATACAGTATTCATTGCTGTCTATATACAAATAAGCAAACTTTCTTTTTTATATATATATATATTCAGGTCCAACTTTCCAAATTCGGTCAGCATTATTTTATTTTATGTGTCAAATACAAAATAAAACAATGCTGACCGAATTTAAAAAGTTGGACCTGAATAGCATTTAAGTTAAAAAATCAAGCTTTGATACTGACTAGCAAACTTTCACTTATTATTATTGTACTATTACGATAGACTAATGTATTTCACTACAATTTATTTTTTTTTTTTAAATTACTTAATCAGATCCAGCAGTAACCAGTGAAATATAACGAGGTTAATACAAGAGTGCTCGATGCAGAAGTAGAGCAAGTTACATTTTCAATTTGTTATTACATAAGCAGTAATTTGTTGCTACACAGTCATGAGCATATTTTGGTCTTCTAGTTTTCAGTAACTAGAGACATCTCCAGGCAACAAAAGAAAAAAAAAAAAAAAAAAAAAAAAAAATTCCATCCCCATGTGAGTTTTAAAAACAATTTTTTGACTGTAATCAATTGATTTTAATTGTCTCCGAAGAGAACGGTAAATAATGAAGATTCGGTATATTATAAATAAAACAACCGTTTGTCTTTTTACCCTTCGAAACAGCTGTCAGACTAAGAAAAAATATATAATAACATGTCTTAAAAAATAATAAAAACAAAAATTGTGTACTACTAAATAAAAGGTGTTGTTTTTTCTGATTATATAAATTATATATATATATATATTGCCATCAAATGGACATGTTTTGCATTGAAAATCACCTACTGCTAAAAGTATTTCAGCAGCGGAAACAGACATACGGATTCAATTGAAAGTCTTCAGGAACAAGCAAGTCAGGCTACTACTTCATAAACAGGAAGGAACAAACATGAATGATGTCAAGCCAGAGTCCAAGGACAATAATTTAGATGAATAACAAACAGACAGCAAGAAACAGAATATCAACATGATGAACAACTTAATGTTCAGAGGATAAGACTAGAAAACATGATTAGATTATTTTAACTATATTATCATCTTGGCTGTTTTTTTTTTTGTTGTTTTTTGTTTTTTTCATGTTTCGACGTACTTCCATCTTGTTTCATGTGTATCTTTTCAAACTAATAGTCAAACTCTGAAACCTTTATGAAATTTCAAATTGAACCCTTTATTTAATCCACAAAGGTAAATCAATGCGTTTATCTGTTGTGCCACAAGTTCATGTGAAGCTCAGTAAAATAAATAAAAAGGCTCAGTTCAAAAGTTTTATATTAGATTCCGAGTTTGATTCTTAGCTTCCCAAGTTCAAAAAGACGTATGTAAAGAAGGCCAGAAATTGCATCTGCCAAAAGATGCGAATAACAATCAAGATGAAAACAGTAGTCCGAATAATCCAAATAATTAATCCGCATCTCAAAAATTTTGGAATGTAAAAATTGAGTCAGTAAATAAAACTATATACATTATGACAAATTCTCACGAGAATGAAACACAGAATATTCTGTGTAGCTTAATTGCCACATATATTTTCATAACGTACTACACTATGTATTAGCGTTGTGACGATTAATTGGAATCAGGAAAATCAGAATATTTGAGAGTATCAGAATCGGAAAAATTTGTACCAATTTTCCCTTCTACATTTTTTTTGTCATCTACATTTTTTTTTTTTTGGCACTTCACAGAGAACGTGGATTCTGCATAAACGGGTTTTAATTTAATGGCCCCTCCCTAAGGTTTCTTTCACTTTTTTCATATATATTTCATACACTTTTTTGTAATCGAGCATGTATTTTAGTTTTAGAATATTTTTGTATTTCTTTAATAAAATTTAATTCATACTTCTATTTTTGTTTTTTTTGCAATTCTAAAGCTAATTCAGTTTGTTTTTTTTTTACAATTCTAAAGCTAATTCAGTCTTTTTTACAATTCTAAAGCTAATTTATTTATTTTTTTACAATTCTAAAGCTAATTTAGTTTTTTTTTTACAATTCTAAAGCTAATTTATTTATTTTTTTACAATTCTAAAGCTAATTTATTTATTTTTTTTACAATTCTAAAGTTTATTTATTTATTTTTTTACAATTCTAAAGCTAATTCAGTTTTTTTTTTTACAATTCTAAAGCTAATTTAGTTTTTTTTTTACAATTCTAAAGCTAATTTAGTTTTTTTTTTACAATTCTAAAGCTAATTTATTTATTTTTTTACAATTCTAAAGCTAATTTATTTATTTTTTTACAATTCTAAAGCTAATTTATTTATTTTTTTACAATTCTAAAGCTAATTTAGTTTTTTTTTTACAATTCTAAAGCTAATTTATTTATTTTTTTACAATTCTAAAGCTAATTTATTTATTTTTTTACAATTCTAAAGCTAATTTATTTATTTTTTTACAATTCTAAAGTTTATTTATTTATTTTTTTACAATTCTAAAGCTAATTCAGTTTTTTTTACAATTCTAAAGCTAATTCAGTTTTTTTACAATTCTAAAGCTAATTCAGTTTTTTTACAATTCTAAAGCTAATTCAGTTTTTTTTACAATTCTAAATTTAATTCAGTTTTTTTTTTACAATTCTAAAGCTAATGCATTTTTTTTACAATTCTAAAGCCAATCCAGTTTTTGTTACAATTCTAAAGCCAATCCAGTTTTTGTTACAATTCTAAGGCAAATTAAGTTTTTTTACAATTCTAAAGCTAATACAGTTTTTTTACAATTCTAAAGCTAATACAGTTTTTTTTTTACAATTCTAAAGCTAATACAGTTTTTTTTACAATTCTAAAGCTAATACAGTGTTTTTACAATTCTAAAGCTAATAAAGTTTTTTTTTACAATTTTAAAACTAATACAGTTTTTTACAATTTTAAAGCTAATACAGCTTTTTCAAATTCTAAAGCAATACAGGTTTTTCAAATTCTAAAGCTAATACAGTTTTTTACAATTCTAAAGCAAATACAGTTTCTTTTTCAAATTCTAAAGCTAATACAGTTTTTTACAATTCTAAAGCAAATACAGTTTCTTTTTCAAATCCTAATGCTTATACAGTTTTTTTACAATTCTAAAGCAAATACAGTTTCTTTTTTAAATTCTAATGCTTATACAGTTTTTACAATTCTAAAGCAAATACAGTTTCTTTTTTAAATTCTAAAGATGATACAGTTTTTTTTACAATTCTAAAGCAAATACAGTTTCTTTTTCAAATTCTAATGCTTATACAGTTTTTTTACAATTTTAAAGCTAATGCAGTTATATAATTATAAAGCTAATTCTTTTTTTTAATTATGAAGCTAATTCTGTTTTATTAAGCTAATTTTTTTTACAATTCTAAAGCTAATTCTGTGGGGTTTTTTTTACAATTCTACAGCTAATTAAATTTTTTTACAATTCTGAGTCCAATTCATTTTTTTTTTTTACAATTCTAAAGCTAATTCTTTTTTTACAACTATAAACTAATTTTGTTTTTGTTTACAATTCTAAAGCTAATTCTGCAGTTTTTGTTTACAATTCTAAAGCTAATTCTTTTTTTACAACTATAAACTAATTTTGTTTTTGTTTACAATTCTAAAGCTAATTCTGCAGTTTTTGTTTACAATTATGAAGCTAATTCTTTTTTTGCTTTACAATTACGAGGCTAATTCTCTTTTTGTTTACAATTATAAAGCTCATTCTGTGTATTTTTACAATAATGAAGCTAATTTTGTTTTTGTATACAATTTTAAAGATGATTTTGTATTTGTTAACCATTATTAAGCTAATTCTGCTTTTGTTTACAAGAACTAAACTAATTCTATTTTTTTCCAATTAAAAAGCTAAGTTTGCCATTTACAATTATAAAGCTAATTTTGTTTTTCACAATTATAAAGCTTATTCAATTATAAATCAAATTTTTTTTTGTTTACAAGTGTAAGGCAAATTCTTTTTTGTTTACACTTATAAAGCTGATTCTGTTTTGTTTACAATTATAAATCCAATTCTGTTTTTGTTTACAATTATAAATCCAATTCTGTTTTTTGTTTACAATTATAAATCCAATTCTGTTTTTTGTTTACATTTATAAAGCTCATTCTGTTTTTGTTTACAATTATAAAGCTCATTCCGTTTTTGTTTACAATTATAAATCCAATTCTGTTTTTTGTTTACAATTATAAAGCTCATTCTGTTTTTGTTTACAATTATAAATCCAATTCTGTTTTTTGTTTACAATTATAAAGCTCATTCTGTTTTTGTTTACAATTATAAATCCAATTCTGTTTTTGTTTACAATTATAAAGCTCATTCTGTTTTTGTTTACAATTATAAATCCAATTCTGTTTTTGTTTACAATTATAAAGCTCATTCTATTTTTGTTTACAATTATAAATCCAATTCTGTTTTTGTTTACAATTATAAAGCTCATTCTGTTTTTGTTTACAATTATAAATCCAATTCTGTTTTTTGTTTACAATTATAAAGCTCATTCTGTTTTTGTTTACAATTATAAAGCTCATTCTGTTTTTGTTTACAATTATAAAGCTCATTTTGTTTTTGTTTACAATTATAAATCCAATTATGTTTTTGTTTACAATTATAAATTCAATTCTGTTTTTGTTTACAATTATTAATCCAATTCTGTTTTTGTTTACAATTATAAATCTAATTTTGTTTTTGTTTACAATTATAAATTCAATTCTGTTTTTGTTTACAATTATAAATCTAATTTTGTTTTTGTTTACAATAATAAAGCTCATTCTGTTTTTGTTTACAATTATAAATCCAATTTTGTTTTTGTTTACAATTATAAATTCAATTCTGTTTTTGTTTACAATTATAAATTCAATTCTGTTTTTGTTTACAATTATAAATCTAATTTTGTTTTTGTTTACAATTATAAAGCTCATTCTGTTTTTGTTTACAATTATAAATCTAATTTTGTTTTTGTTTACAATTATAAATTCAATTCTGTTTTTGTTTACAATTATAAATCTAATTTTGTTTACAATTATAAATTCAATTCTGTTTTTGTTTACAATTATAAATCCAATTTTTTTTTGTTTACAATTATTAATCCAATTCTGTTTTTGTTTACAATTATAAATCCAATTTTTTTTTGTTTACAATTATTAATCCAATTCTGTTTTTGTTTACAATTATAAATCCAATTTTGTTTTTGTTTATAATTATTAATCCAATTCTGTTTTTGTTTACAATTATAAATCTAATTTTGTTTTTGTTTACAATTATAAATCTAATTTTGTTTTTGTTTACAATTATAAATCTAATTTTGTTTTTGTTTACAATTATAAATTCAATTCTGTTTTTGTTTACAATTATAAATCTAATTTTGTTTTTGTTTACAATTATAAATTCAATTCTGTTTTTGTTTACAATTATAAATCTAATTTTGTTTTTGTTTACAATTATAAATTCAATCCTGTTTTTGTTTACAATTATAAATCTAATTTTGTTTTTGTTTACAATTATAAATCTAATTCTGTTTTTGTTTACAATTATAAATCCAATTTTGTTTTTGTTTACAATTATAAATTCAATTCTGTTTTTGTTTACAATTATAAATCTAATTTTGTTTTTGTTTACAATTATAAATTCAATTCTGTTTTTGTTTACAATTATAAATTCAATTCTGTTTTTGTTTACAATTATAAATCTAATTTTGTTTTTGTTTACAATTATAAATTCAATTCTGTTTTTGTTTACAATTATAAATCTAATTTTGTTTTTGTTTACAATCATAAATCCAATTCTGTTTTTGTTTACAATTATAAAGCTAATTTTGTTCGCTAAGGATACAAGTTTGCTGAAATGATATATTGTAGAACCTCGGGATATGGCATTAAAAATTCGTAACAAAATGCAGTACATTATATAATACACATGTATATAATCAAATAACATTATAAATAACACCATGAGATGGGGCAAATACAATAAACTTGTGCTGGAAAAACATTGTAACTTTAAAAAACCGTATCCTAGGGCCACTGTATCCCGGGGTTCTACTGTACTTTTATTTGGTAAATTATCAATAGATTCTCTCTCTTTCTCTAAATATTATGTGTAGGAAAATCTCCAAGGATTTATTCTAACACACACAAATATTACAAACCTTTGGGATTATTTACATTTCTATTTTTCCATAAATTAGGATTATGTGTTTTATTTATGTACACATACTAGGGACCTACTGAGAAACACCTTATTTGAGAATTTTTTTTCGTATTTCTTTTTTTTGGGGGGGGGGTATTATTTTTCTTAATGTTACTTCTGATTATCATTATTTTACTGTGAAAAATATTTCTGCTTAACCAAATAAAGTCGTTGGATCGAAACAGTTTACAAATTTGCCTAAACAAATTTCTCCAAATCAATCGATTTCTGTCGAAAATTATCAACAGATAAACGAAAACATTAAAATATGGGAGATACTCCACCACTTTATCCTACCAGACACTTTCTTCCTTTTATTCCCCTTTCTCTCTCTAAAGATCTGCAACAAAGGGAATTGCAAAATCAAAATAAATATTGGATTAGGTGGGAGATTGCTTTCCGATATTATTGTAAGGTAAAATAGTAGCCGAATGGTCTCACAATTTTAGAATTGAAAATTGTGGTGGTGGCGTTTTTTTTTTCTTTTTTTTTAGCAGAGGAGTCAGCACTTATTAAGGCCCAGGGACCACTTGAGGATAAAGGTTAATGAGTGTACAATAATCAAAGGGAACATGGTGTCGTAATTGATAGTAGTGGAAAATTATCACCTTTTTTTTTTTTTTTTTTTTTTAAATGAGGGTGAAGGGGATGTACTCTTTAAAATTTTTAAATAGTTTTTTAGTGTAAAGAGAGGACATTTACCAACCACTTGATAAAAAAAAAGAAAAAACGACTGTGATGGAAAATTGCAGAGTTTGGCTTACTAAAAATTATGAGAACAAGTCTACACATTTTATCCAGATGAAATAGCTGGCGTACCTAGACCACCTTCAAACAGGTACAGATAGCAGATCTTGTTATTAGACCATAGCGGCCTTATTAAGAATCAAGGGTGCTGCAAAAAAGGTGGGCTCCCTTTACCATGCTAGAAAGTATATCACACCAGAGAGTATTCTATATCTTTACAAAGCCACAATTCACTCAGGCATGGAGTATTGCTGCCACATCTGGGCTGGTGCATCTACCACTAGTCTTAACTCTTAGATAGAGTCTAAACAAAGAGTCTCAAATCTATTAGGTCCTACAACTATTAACCAAGCTTCAACCTCTGTCCCATTGCCAAAATGTGCCTGTTAGAATGTGCTCTGATAAACTCTTAACATTTGTTCCCCTATCAACGTACATACTTGAAACTGGCACAAGTACCAAAATTCCACCCCTTTACTGTTAAGGTCCCTAGATTCTAGAAAGCCTTCTACTCAAATGGTTTCTTCCCTCAAACTGCTAGACTTTATAATTCCTTGCCTGTTTCCTGCTTCTCTCACTGTATTAACCTGCACGTTTAAATATAATGTGAACAGATATATTGCTGCTCAACTCTCCAGAGTCCCCTACTAAACATAATCCCAAATGGTAGTCCCTTATATTCAAAGTGGCAATGCTTTGTTTGAGGTAAAAAAAATTTTATAAAACTTCACCTATTATGAACGAAAGTGTTTCTTTTTTAATTTTTACCAAAAATTAGCCCAAACCTAACCCTAAACTAATTTTTAATTTTAGTTTGAAAAGTTGCTTTAGTTCAGTTCATATTATGTAGCAGGATCGGAACAAAATAATACATGTCTCGAAAAAAGATCTACACGCAGTGATCTCCAACTCAATTCGAAATATTTTCTAGATATTTTTTTTATAGTTAAATCATGTGTCTTAAATTGCATCCTGGGCAACGCTGGGACATGGGTCCTGCTAGTATTGAATAAAAATAAACAAATAGAAGAAATAAGAAAAATGTCATTAATCAAAAGAGGCACAATCAATCTTTTTTTTTTAATGTTATTTTTATATTATGCAAACATTTCTTTTGTTTTAAATATGTCCATCAGACCATAAACTCATGATTTTGAGATCATCAGTCAAAGAAAGCAATTAAGACTTAAAAGTGTTTGATTTGATAGCAAGGATGTTTTATGGGGGTTATCGTTTGCTTTTTACTTTTCGTTTGGCTTCTTTTATAAAAAGATTTTTAAAAATATTCAAATTTAAAATCGATTTCAGCATCATAAAAGGATTCGTTTAAAATTAAAATAACTATTTATAATATTGTATAAGGTTTCTGAATTTTTTAGATGAGGATTGATTACTTGGGATTCTTTGGACTACTGTTCTCATCTTGAGTGTTATTCTCATGTTTTCACAGTTGAAAGTTCAATCCTCAGTGTGGGCAATACTCAAAATACAAGGACTTCTACCCAGTCATGGATGATAGAACAAGAGGATGCTACTCGCATGGGTTAAATAAATGATTCCGTTAGAAATTCTGTGCAGATTTAGAAGTATAGGCGACTTCATGCCTGATCATATTGTGTCAGATGAAAACCTCAAAGTGAATTAAAAATGGTCCAGTTAGTAAACCGGATCTCCTGTTTTATAATAAGAAATAAACAAATTGGTATGAAAGAAAATATGTGAAACTTTTGTACATAATTTTAATTTTTTTTTTACATATATTTTACAAAAATAAGTTATAATTGATTAAATTTAGCATAAAGTAATAAAATGCTACGGTTTTACTGTTTATTGTTTATTTTGTTTTTTTTTAAATAGAATACAATGTAGTATCATAAAAATACATTACTTTATTAAATTGTTACTGATTTCTTTATATTTATTAAAAAAATAGAATACACCGTTTTATTTATTTTTAGTGATGAGACAATTCCAATATTTTTTCTGATTCCGATACAATCACCGATTCCTTACTAAATCCCCAATTCCAATTCTTAAAAAAATCTAAATATTTAACTATGAAGTGGTTATTTTTTATCCAATTATTGCAAAAAAAAAACAAGTTAAATGTGCAGATATTTTTTCAAGTGTAAAAAATACACTTGTAAGGAATGATCTATAGATCTTAGTTTTGCTATAAGTTGAAAAATCAATACATATTTATTATTTTATCACTGGAAGATTTTGCTTATAACAAAATTTAAAAAAAAAAATAGATAATTAAAAGAATTGTTTTTTTGGCATCACAAAATAGGTAGTAATTTTTCCAATTCCAATACCCCTAAAAGTTCTGATTTTTTCCAATTCCCGATTCTGATTAATCGTCCCAACAGTAATTATTATTTTATTTATTTTTTTTTAATAGAATACAATATTTTTTTCAAATTGAAAAAAATATTGTATTCTATTAAAATCTGATGCAGATTCCAAGTGATGCGAGGAACTAGTGCTAAAAATTCCTATTTTTGGCACAGTGGATAGAGGTTCCAAGTGAACAATTTCAATATTACCCAAAGCAGGCCAGAGGATTAGTTGGTCAAAACGTGGTGAGACAACAACAACTATGAGTCTCAAAACAGAAAGTTGTTTGAACAGGTAAATATGCACAAAAAAAAAAAAAAAAAAAGTATATTTTCTAGATATTTTTTTATAGTTAAATCATGTTTCTTAAATTGCATCCTGGGCAATGCTGGGACATGGGTCCTGCTAGTATTGAATAAAAATAAACAAATAGAAGAAATAAGAAAAATGTCATTAATCAAAGGAGGCACAAGTAATCTTTCTTTTTTTTTTTTTTATTTAACAAACCATTTCAATATCAAAAAATAAATTTATATAACTTACCATTCTTTTGTACATTCTAAAATTAATTTTTGATAAGATGCTGTAAACTGAAATTTCGAAGCAGATTTTCCTACTCTTTGCAACCGTTTCCAAACACTCATTTTGGTAGTTTAAGTCAATACTTCATTTGTAGATGATCTAGAATAAAAAGAGATAACAAAAACAAGAAATATAAATATGCATACACAAAGATATATCTTTTTTTAGTTTGCAATGAAAATAGAAAATTATGTTAAAACTAAGACAACAAAAAAAAAGGTGAAATTATATTTATTTACATTATTTTAGACTTTTTAGGCCATTAAATAAACAGGCAAAAGTTAAAGCCCATTGACAGAATAAGTGCTTTGTGCCAAATTGATGGTTGAATTTGATTAAATTTGTGCTCATTTTTGCATTAAACAACAATCCTTAATGGATACCATAATACTTAGCTGGCTGCACCTTATTGTAAAGGTCCATAAAAAATTTCAACCAGATTATTCCAGCAGTTTCTGAGATAAAGTGGTACGGACAAAGTCTAAAAAATAAAATATAAATTACTCAATACTACAAATTAGAAAATATATCTAATAGAGTCGACAATTTTTAAAGTCACAAATCAGCATTACACTGGATGCTATGTAATATATTGCTTGATTGCCTCTTAGAGGTATGAAACCTTGTGTAATGTTTGAACTATGAGATAAGCTGCAAATGTATTATATGCTAGAATGGTAAATAAAAAAAAAATTACCCATTTATGAACTGAAACTTTCATGTGTGTTACAGACATTGACGGTGTGAGGTTAAGAAAACAAACCTGCCATGCACATGTGTCAGAAAGAGATGCGTCATTGAATTCCTCCATGCAGAAACAAATTGAAGTGATCAACATTCACCGGCGCCTGTTGGACGTGTACAAAGCCAATGCAGTAAATGTCAGCACAGTTAAGAGATGAGGTTGCCAATTTCAACGTGGCGACAGAGATGTGAGTGACAATTACAATACAATATTTTAAAAGACTTTATCAGCTTTCTGGTTGTGTCTTGTGTAGTTTGTGTCTTTTAAGATGGAAACACATACCCACAGACATTTGTTCTTTATATATAACTAGCCTGGGTGTTTGGAGGTGTGTGTTGAGAAAAAATAAAAGTGGTAGTAAGCAGGCAGGCTCGAACCCGTACCACGAAGAACGAAAAGAACGGGAAAAAAAAATAAATAAATAAGTGATATCTTTGCCGTTGTGTCCATCGCCAAATTGAAAGTGGCAAAGGTTTAAATTAAGGCTAGTCAATCGAAAAGAGTGGATGACTTAAAAAAATATTAGTGAAAAAAGCGACCCCCTCCTTGTAGGGTGAAGGAATTAATGCTTTTGGCCAATTTCTCGATATTTGTCATCCAAAGGGTCAAGCGTCAAAACGATACCGATCTCGTGAAAATCCGTCGCCTCTGTCAAAAGTTTTAGACATACATACATACATACATTTAAGCAGACAGGTGAGATTTATATTATAGAAGGTGGAGAAGAAAGTTCTTGCAGAATTTTTAATTTTGATTTCAAGTAGTGTATTTTCAAATAAATTTTCATTATAAGACCTTTACTTTTTATATATCATCTTAAAAAGCGTTTTTCCCTCTATCTAATCATTTAAATTACAAGCGTTTTAAAACAATTTACAAGATGAAAGCAAATTCACACAATTTTCTTATTTAATACAAATTAGGCCGAGAAGCTGCTGAAATAGCTCAGGATACCAACGAAGCACTTGGCCCAGAAACCACCACTGAACACAAAACACAATGGTGGCTTAAGAAATTTTGTGGTGACAACAAGAGTCTTGAAGCTGATGAGCATAGTGGTCAGCCATCGGATGTTGACGATGACCAATTAAGAGTCTTAGTCAAAGCCAATCAATGCACAACTGTTCGAGAACTTGCTTTTGAATTAGACGTAATGTATACAACGATTTCCAACCACTTGAGAGAGATTCGAAAGACAAAAAAACTTGATAAATGGGTGCTTCACAAATCAAACAACAACCAAAAGAAGCCTGTTATGATGTGTCATCTTTCCTTCTTTTACACAACAAAATTTTCCGAAGCCAGAGTTGCATCAAAAGAAGGTCATACTGATTGTTTGGTGGTCTGTGACTGGTCTCATCCATTACAGTTTTTGAATGCAGTCGAAACCATTATGGCGGAGAAGTACTGTCAACAGATGGATGAAATGCATCAGAAACTTTAACAACATCCACCATTAGTCCACAGAAAAGGCCCAATTCTCCTCCACAACAATGCACGACCACACATTGTTCAACTGACCCTGCAGAAGTTGAATGAATTAAGATACGAAACTCTGCCTCATCCACCATACTCTTCAAACCTCTCACCAACCAACTATCACTTTTTCAAGCATCTCAACAACTTTCTGCATGAGAAATGCTTCAAAAACCTAAGCGATATCAAAAACGCCTTCAGCAACTGAAATCATCACCAGAACACAAGATTTCTACATTACTGGCATAAACACTCTTGTTTTGCGTTAGCAAAAGTGTGATGATTCTGATGGTGCTTATTTCAATCAATAAAATTTTGTTTGAGCCGAGATATGTTCATCTGAATTTAAAAGTTAAAAACCACAAAAACTTTCTTAACCTGATAATAAACTAGCATGGGTGTTGCCCAGGACAACATTGTACCACATTTCTATTAAAACTTCTATCTCTATACCTACTAATCCTTTCCTTCCTCTCTCTCCACTCTAGTTTTTCTTCTGGAGTCAACCCATTCCTCTCTATATAGACACACACACATACACTTTTATACATTCCTCAAGGAATAACTTGGCACAAGGGAAATAACTCTTGAAAAAATCAGTTACTTCCCTTTAATTAGTACATGAACTGGTTGGAAAACAGATGTCTTCGATGAATTCTGGTACAGATTTCATCAAAGAATGAATAATTTTTTTCTAAATTTTAAATATTGTTCATCCAGAGCAGTGTTGAAAAATTGTTGATGCATACTACCTGGAAAAAAAAAAAATTCTAAATTTTTACCTTCTCCTCTACTATTTCTGTGTCTGTTGATGAGTCCCCTTAAAAAAACAAACAAAAAAACAAGCATGAATACTAAAAATAATGTGGCTATGTTTTGTCCTAGGCAGTATTGAAAAAGAATATATCAGCATTGTAGGGGTGTCTTGTGTAGGTTTTGATTTTTAGATGGGCACACAAATACAAAGTAACTGCCCTTTATATAAACTATCTCTCCTATTATATAAAAGGAAGTATGTCTTTGTGACTGTGTGTTAGTGTGAGTTTGTTCCCTATGGACTCAAAAACAGTTGGGTCAATTTTTATGAAATTTTGCATAAAGATACTTTATGTGCCTGGCAGTGTTCATAGATAGGTTTTGTATCAGAATATTTCCAATAAGTATCGATAATCAAAATAATCTAATGAAAGAAGGAACAGGTCATTTTGACCAAAATTAACACCTTTTACAGCCTAACATCACAAGTGCATTTGAGAAATTTTATTACCACACAAGTCAAAGGGTCAAACATATAAAATCAGCAGTAGGTTCTTTGATATATCAGGGACACAACCGAAATGAATGTTTCTGTTTAGAGCAAGATTAAACCATGATACTTGACTTTTGCATTTTAAACTTAAGTTCAAGCCATTATATATGAAAAATAATTTTATATAATCAACGGTAGGTTCTCTACAGTGCAATATAAGCTACAATGAATCATGAACTTAATAACTGCAAGGAGGCACGTGAAGCTGCCTCCTGGTGCACTGTGATATGTCCCCAACTAGAGCAGGCAATCAAGTGATTTGATTGAAAAATTGACGATTCCATGGATTTCAATGACAATAAAAATATGGAAGGGTGAAACATTTGTTAATCATCATTAAATCCCGGGCAACGTCGGGTCTCCCTACTAGTAAATACTAATCTATATATATAAAAGCGAAAATGTATGTATGTATGTATGTACGCTTTTCCTCGATGTCCACAAAAGACTTCTTTCAGAGAAGCGCTCGCTCGCTCGCTTCACAACTTCTTAAAACTTTTTATATCATCTATAAATTGTAATATCTCACACTTAACCACGGAGCTCGCCTGTCTATTTAATTTTATTGACTTTCAAATGTTAATTATTCCATATTTCCCGCATCGGCACGCGTTACATTCGGTTTTCAGTACAAACAAAAAGCGAAACTCGACTCTAGTTACTGGCCGAAAGCCAGCGGTCTCTAGAGAGCTAAGTAACGTTTGGTCAATGTCGACTTCGTCATATCAGGTAGCTTTCATTTTGAGACGAGACGCTCCCCCTAATAAACAGGGAGCGGGTTTTTAAAAACAAACAAACCGATTTATTGACCTCATTAAAAACTGTCCGGCACAAAATGCTAACTGCTGAATACCTATCGCCGTCACGTCAATCAAAAATGCGCACCTGTTTTTTTTTGACACTTTACTATTTTCCAACTGCGCATCGTCAAGGCTTTTTTTTTCACGGGCACCTGTTTTTTTTTTCACACACACCTACAAACACCCGGGCAATGCCGGGTATCCCTCGCTAGTCTATATATATAAAAGCGAAAATGTATGTATGTATGTATGTATGTATGTTTGTGGGTCTGCTAAAAACTTTTGACCGACGGAACAAAAATTCACAAACTTGGTATCATATTAAAGCCCCACCCTCCGGACGAAAAATATTGAAAAATTAGCCCAAAAGGACTATCAGAAGTGCGTCAACTGATCGATCTTCTGCAGGGGGGGGGGGGGGAGTGACATTTTAATGTTAAACATTACATATTTTTAAATCGATTTTTAACTGCCCCCAAAAATACAGGCGCCAACTCTTCTACATAAAGTATATACGGGGCCGTTTATTTTGGGTCAATTTGTATTTAAAACCCGCTGAGTCATGTCACGTGATCTTGACGTCAGCAAGCTCTAATGGCAGTCTGAATTTAAAAATTGTTGTTATCGGTAAAATAAAAATTAACCCTCACACAAGCTAAACTATGAACTTCTACGCTATGAAAACGTTACCAAAGTTATTAGCACATTAAAAATACTTAGATATGATAGTTATATGAAAAATAACAAGCCAAAAATGTGAAGTAAAAAAAAAAATATGCTTACAAAAAATATTAACGATCAAAGTTTTTACAAAAAAAAACAGCCAGATGCCATTTTCTTTTTTAGTAACAGTCGAAGTGAGAGAGAGAGAGAGAGACGCAAACAGAGAGAGAGAGAGAGAAAGAAAAACATTAACTTTTTCACCCCGAAATCAACAATTTTCGACGGAGGGGAGGGGGTCAACAACGCATGCGTCAGATGATGTCATGACGTCGTGATCTGATTTACTTTAAATAGTTGAAAAACCGAACAAATTTCAGATGCGTCGGTTTAGCCCAGATAGTTAAGGCCTTGGTTCATTATCTAAACGTTTTGGGTTCGAATCGTGGTGTGAGATGAGTTTTTTTTTTCGATTTTTTATATTCAAATATTGAACCCTGTATTATTTAAGCCATTTTTCACGTAACGTTCGTTTTCCTGTTTTTTTTTTTTTTTTTTACTTCGCTTATTCTTAGCGACACCCAAAAGCACCCGAGTACCTACCTGTTTTTTTTTTTTACTTCGCTTATTCTTAGCGACACCCAAAAACACCCGGGTACCCACCGATTTTTAAAATTTTAATATCGAAACAGGCTTATTTAAGCCATTTTTCACATGTTCGTTTTCTGTTTTCATCGTTCGTTTGCCTTACATTAGTTTTTTTTGTGTTTTTTTTCAATGTTTTGATTACCCCCTCCCCTCGCTTAATTAAAACGTTTTCTTTTCTTACTTCGCTTATAACAATGCTTACATCGTAATCGTCGTCGTCGTAACGCTCGACGACTTTCAAACATCTTTCACTTATTCGCTTATAACAATGCTTCATTCTGGCTGGCCGATTTTATTTTCAAACTTCACCTCAGGGCTTCGGCTTCGATCCTACCCCCCCTGGTTTCTTTTTTATTTAACACCACACACACACACACACACACACACATACCAACACCCGGGCAACGCCGGGTACCCCTCGCTAGTCTATATATATAAAAGCGAAGATGTGTGTATGTATATATGTATGTTTGTATGTGTGTTTGTGTGTCCACTAAAAACTTTCGACAGACATGACGAAAATTCACAAACTCGGTATCATATTGAAGCTCCATCCTTCGCCCGAAAAATTGGCCAAAAACGTTAATTTTTTCACCCCGAAATCGACAATTTTCGACAGGGTGGAAGGGGCCAACAAAAACGGTCCTCTCCTGACGCGAGATGTCTTTTTTTTTTTCCGATTTTTTAAATTTAAATATTGAAGCAGGGTTATTTAAGCCATTTTTCACATACTTTTTTCTGTTTTTTTGTTTTTTTTACTTCGCTTATTCTTAGGTTTTCATTAACACCCCCGACCGACCACACACACCCAATAACACCCGGGTACTCACCGATTTTTTAAATTTTAATATCGAAACAGGCTTATTTAAGCCATTCTTCAAGTTTTTTTTTTTTTTTTGGTTTTTAGTTTTAACGTTCGTTTTTCTGTTTTCTTTTTTGTTTTCCAAATTTTTACATTTAACATCGTTCGTTTGCCTTATGTTAGTTTTTTTGTGTTTTTTGTTTTGATTACCCCACCCCGCTTTATTTTTCAGATAAGTTTTAACGTTCGTTTTTCTATTTTCTTTTTTTACTTCGCTTATTCTTAGGTTTTCATTAACAACCACACACACCTCCAAACACTCGGGCAACGCCGGGTAAATCCCCCCCCCCCCGCTAGTATTAAATAATTTAAAAGGGTTTATCTTAATTATTAATGATTTCTTATTGTTATAAGACTCTATCTGAAAGGCTACAGAGCACTTTGTGTGTGCAAGGTCTACTGTATTTGTTTGGATCTGTTTCAAGTTGATTTTCTCATAGAAATCCAAGAAACCAACATTGATATATTAAAAAAAAAGTGCACGAGTTGAAATTATTTAAAATATGTATGCTTAAAAAATATCCACAGTCCACACCCATTTCTGCAAGTCTTTATATATAAAATAGTAGCGTGTGTGTGTGTGTGTGTGCACAACTCTCCTACAGCCCACATCACTGGACCAATCATAACCAAACCTTGATGGTCCCCCACCCAGGAATGGTGCACACCATTTTTCAAGGTCAAAAGTGAAGGTCATAGCTTATATATATATATATATATATATATATATATATATATATATATATATATCCTCCTACAGCCCACACTACTGGACCAATCATGACCAAACCTGGTATGCTGATAGTCTAGGGATGGTGCACACTATTTTTCAATGTCAAGGTCATGGTCATATTTGGTGCTGCTTTTCATAAACTTCGCCATCTAGGGATGGTGCACACTAAGTTGGGGTATCTTTGCTATATCTTTGATAAAAATGTATTTGTGATATAAACAAATGTTCACCATTGAGATTCTTTGTAATTGTTTCAATTTTTATGTGTAACAATATATAAGTGTCAACTTTAATATAAATCATTTGCTTTAAAGAGGTACTTAAAAAAAAACACCTTAAGTAATAGCTGCTTTTACAACATCCACTAACTGCAAGGCTACCCATGAAGCGGGTACCCAAGCATACAGCAAATCCCATGTGAAGCCTAGGTATTTTTGCTAGTATGTAGATACATCGGTCTAGATTGGCAAAATTTTCACAAATATTAATTTACAAGCAAATATATGCACCATTCTGTCATATTTTTGCTAGCCTGGGAGGATGATATACTACGTTTGGTTTGGTTGTTTTACGGCATATCAACACTTTTTGGGTCATTTAATGCCGAATCCAGTTATTTTGGAAACAGTATTTATGTTGCATCAAGTTATTTTGTAGAAGGTTTTTATTCTTTAAGCTCTTTGTATCTTCAATCATTAGTTTGTTGTGTTTGGTTTGGTTGTTTTATAGTGGATTTTAGTGTTTCTGTTCTCTGCCCTGCAGAACATGAATGAGTTTTGCAATGGGAGAGGGAAAAGGGTTACAGTATTAATTTAAGGTACGTTTTAAGTTAGGAAATCAGTCAGGAAGTGGGGGGAGGTAGAAAAGAGAAAAGGGAAATGGGGAGAAGGAAAGGGGGAAAAAGGTGGGTTGTTTTTGTTTTTGATTTTGCAGAACATGATTACGTTTTGCAAAAGGAAGCAGAAAAACAAAAAGCATCAATTTTAGGTGCATTTCGTCTCAGGAAGCCAATATCTTCAGACAGCCTGATCTGGTAGCACCAGGATGATATACTACACTGACCCCCAAAAAGAGAAGGCAATCACAGAGTATGATATCATGATGAACGCCTCAACACTCCGCCCAAATGAGGAGTAATGCGTTAGAAGATGATGGCAACAAAATAGACAGTACACTACTTCCCCCTCCCAAAATAAAAAAAAAAAAAAACACACAGAGAAGATAATCATGAAAGGATGGTATCATAAAGAACAAACATATATTGTCACCAAAAGAGAAGGTAATACATGGGAGGACTGCCTAATAAAAGGAGAAAAAATGTGAACATGGTATCATAGCAACAAAGTAGATACTACAATATGCCGCTCCCCCAAAAAAGGTGAAGGTAGTTTCTGGGAAGAGTATTTCATGACAACAGAACCGAGAGTCCGAAAATACTCCTAAAAAAGGATGTAATACCTATGAAGATTACTCCCCCTCCTAAAAAAGGAAGGAGGTAATTCCTAAGAGGATTGTATTATAACAGAATCGATGCTACACTATCCACCCTCATTAAAAAATAATAATAGATTATATATATATATATATATATATATATATATATATATATATATATATATAATTTAAAAATGCTAAATTATAAAAACATTATGTTATGCTTCCTTGGTCAAGATCGAAGTCTAGTATCTGTTCTCAGCATCCCAGCAACATCAGACGTTTCACAATCAATGAAAGTATTTCATATATAAAACAAAAAAGTAACAATGCAAAATTACAAGTGTATGTATTAGAGATTATCAATTTATTAGAAGGCATTTATGAAATAAATACGCAAATTAAGAAGTCCAAATAATTGTTCATGGATATTTGCAGATTACTATATACAGTATTATTGGCTTTGCTCGGTCGTAAAATACGCTTAAATATATTTTACTTTGTTAAAATTTTGCATACATTATTATGGAGTCGTGATTTCAAAAGTTAAAAAAAAAAAAATTTTTTTTTTTTTTTAAGTATTTGGGGGTGCCATCAGCTAGAAGCGAAACTGGAAGCAAAACCAGCATTCAAAGTTGGTGACGTTACCACTGTACCAACGTGACACACATATGAACTGATTAAAAATATAAACTAAGATGAATGTGCAAAATGTAAAACAATTTTTTAAAAATTTTGATCTATTTTTAACCTCTTAAAAACTATTTCAACCGATTAAAGGCCCATAAAAGAACGACCCATAAAAAATCCAATCATTTGAGACTCTGCGACTTTTAGTTACGGAAGAGATAGAGTTTGAAAATATGGAGACAGACAGACATAGTGAGTTTTATAAATTAGATTAACATAAGATATTTTTCTATCAGACAAAACTATTGACAATAACAAAACATGAGAATGCAAAATTACAACTTCATATTAGAGAATATGAAATTGTTAGAAGTTGTTTATGAAATAAATATACAAATTAAGAGGATCAAATAATTGTTAGTGGCTATTTTAGCAGGGTACTATATTTATACAGTATTATTAGTCTAGCTGTAGCTTTGTTGCTTGCTATCAAACAGACACAACTCTAATCAGTTCTAGGAGGTCCATCCTCCCAGACCTTACCTTATCACCGAGAAGGGGTTAGTTTATTGCTAATTACCTGAGGTGCCCCTACCAGGAAATGCTGACTGAGCTGCCTAGGTATATTTTAGTAGACCAGAGTGTGCGTCGCCTGGTGCGATTGGTTTTTCAAAAGACCACACCTGACCTTGTGTCTCACCTCTTCGAGGGGAAGTAAATAAATATGCTGTATCATAGAATCAAATAAGCAAAACCCATTTTGATGTTTATGTAGTTATGGTGGATAAAAACAAGAAAACTTTTGCACTTATTCATTTAGATGTATAAAGGCATATATACAATTACACCCACTTTTTTCTCTTTTTTTTTTTTTTTTTTTTTTTTAATTTTCTGATCATTTTTGGAAGGGCATCCTACCAGACTATGCGTGCATACCTGTGTGAATGCAAGCATAATGGGCAAACATATAAATGCGCAAATAGATAAGTGCATATAAGCATATAAAGGATCCTCTCACCTTTTTTAACTTTCTTAAAGTTCAAGCTGGGGATGGGACATCCTACTGAATGCCAAACATTTACCTGCTAACTCATATATTCCAACCTAGAGATCATTTTAAGATTCCAACCGTCCATTTGAGTGCAATTGTTTGAATATCTCTTGCACTTGGTTCACTGGATATATTTATGTGCATATAAGTATGTATACGCAAACAATTAAGCCCATTCGTGTCTAATTGTGCATGTATGCATAATTAATCATATAAATGTATGTGGCATTTGAATGTGTATATGAAAGTAACTGCATTTTGATGTATATATAAGCATATCTCTTACATATTACTAGCCTGTGTTCCTGGCGTTGCTCGGGTGTTTGGAGGTGTGTGTTAGGCAATAAAAAAAAAAAGTGGTAATAGGCAGACAGGCTCAAACCTGTACCGCGAAGGAGGAAAAGAGCGTGTGAAAAAAACAAAAAAACAAAACAAACATGACCTCTAGTGGTGAAGGTTTAAACTAAGGTTAGTCAATCGAAAAGAGGGGATACCTTTCGAAAATATCGGCAAAAAAAACGGCCTCTTCTTGTAGAAAAGTGTTTGGTTGAGGGTGAAGGAATTGATGTTTTAGCCAATTTTTCGATATTTGTCGTCCGAAGAGTCGAGTTTCAAAGCGATACCGATCTCGTGAAAATCTGTCACCTCTGTGAAAAGTTTTAGGCAGACATAACATACATACATACATACATACATTTAAACAGACGGTGAGATTTATATTATATATATATATATATATATATATACATATATATATATATATATTATGTATATATATAAGTATAAAAACAATACATATGCCGCTCCCCAATTGGGGGTACCAAATTGGTCAAAGGGAAAATTATTCCCAACTCGCATTTAGGTAAAAATGCACTTTCGTATAAATAATTGAATTCATTCAAAAAGTATCACTAACAAAAACAAAAACAACATTATATATATATATATATATATATATATATATATATATATATACATACATATATATATATATACATACATATATATATATATATATATATATAAGTATATCTCATATATTATGTATCTATAAGTAGGCAAACATAAATGCACTTATACCTGTAAATATGCATCCTAAGTGTTCTGATATAACAAACCAAAAAATAAAACAAAAAGCAACTATCAAATATTAGAAAAAAAAAAAAAAAGCAAAGGTATGGGGCCCCCCTTCATGAGTGAAATATTTACTTTCACCATGATTAATTTTTGTGCAATTTTTTTTTTTTAAATCCAAGGCATGGTTCTTGAGAAAATGCAAATAAACGAACGGACGAACGATTTTGGAGCAATTTTACCCCTATAATAGCCTCTATGGGGGCAACCACAATTATCCCAGAAAATCCGTTCCAGCAAAAATTTACGTTCATCATCAGTAATGTTTGTGCAAAATTTCAAAAACAAATCTAAGGCGTGGTTATTGAGAAAAATGCAAACAAACAAACAAGCAAACGAACGAACAAACAAACAAGAGTGAATTATTAGGTCCAATCTTTCCAAATAATAGAAACACCTTTTTTTTTTTTTTCAATTTCTTATGACTTGGTTCTGGATACCAGATATTCACCTGTTATCTCATACATGCCAACCGAAAGATCTTTTTAAGATACTCACTCTACCTTTCAGTGCAATTATTTGAATCTTTCTTGCACTTGGTTCACCGTATATATTCACAAGGTAGTTTTTGAAATTCTTTTTCCGGTTGCCCCTATAATTACTGGAATGATGAAGATCTTCCTAAGATTCCAGTTTCTTTTCATGTCATGCATAAGACTTTGGCATTTCGTTAGTTTTTCCCTCTCAGCTTCTGTTTAACCCAGCATCATCGGGAACACTAACTTCTAAGATGGGGATGGGGCATGCTTCCGGATTCCAGCCATTTATCCATTACGTTATGCATTCCAACAGAGATCGTTTTAAGATTCTAAACGTTCAGTTAAGTGTTATTCTTTGTATCTTTCTTGCACTTGGTTAGTTGGGTATATTTATCAAGTAGTTCTTAAAATCTTTTTTTTTAAGTATCTTCATAAAGCTTCACATTACTTATGTAAAATGATTTTTCAAACTGCATTTTTTTGTCTTTTTCTTCGTTTTTGTTTTTAGTATTTTTCTTAAGTATTGATTTTTTTTAACTTTTGTTTATTGTTTTTTTTTTAAGTATTATTTATTGTTTTTTTTTTTTTTTTTTAAGTATCGTTTGATTATCTGTAAATGCGAAAACAGGTTCTTAAAACTCCCGAAAATAATGAATTGTATTATTATCTACAATTGATAGCTTAACAAAGACAAAAATAAAATTTAAAAAAAAAACTAAAATAAAATAATGATGCTTACTTTTAAGATTTTAGTATACATCTCGTTGCGTTCATTAAATTGTGATCCGTTACGCTCATCATGTGTACAACAGAATAACACTGCAATGATTCAGTCGTATATTGACTCGTGTTAAAGCACAATGAAACAACAGATTTTTTTTTCTACTTTTATTTACTGGCATGTACAGTTTAAGCATTCCTTAGTCTATTATTAATGGAATGCTGCCAATTGCAATGTGCAGTAGTATTATTATTACTATTATTATTATTATTATTATTATTATTATTATTATTATTATTATCATTATTACTATTATAATCATTATTATTATTATCATTACTATTATAATTATTATTATTATTAGAATCATTATTATTATTATTAGAATCATTATTATTATTATTATAATCATTATTATTAGTAGTAGTATTATTACTATTATAATCATTATTATCATTACTATTATAATCATTATTATCATTACTATTATAATCATTATTATCATTACTATTATAATCATTATTATCATTATTATTACTACTATTATTATTACTATCATTATTACTATTATAATCATTATTATTATTATTACTACTACTATTATAATCATTATTATTATTACTATTATAATCATCATTATTATTATTATTATTATTATAATCATTATTATTATTATTATTATTATTATAATCATTATTATTATTATCATTATAATCATTATTATTATTATTATTATTATTATTATTACTATTATAATCATTATTATTATCATTACTATTATTATCATTATTATTGGCTCACAAGGAGCTTTCACACAGGTCCCAAAGGATCTCTCCTTGAGAACAGCCTGTGGTGTTCCCTGGAAGCTGAGTGACACCAAGTCTCTCCAGATTTCCAGCACTCTTCACCTCTTTCGATATCATTTGCAAATGAATTTGCCTTATTGCAGCATCCACTTACCATTGATTTTTCGCTAGCAGTGGCCATTGGTCTCCACTGGAGCTTGAGTGGCAATTATTGCTATCATTAGTATCACTATCATTACTATTATCATTGCTATTATCATTATTACTATTATTACTAGTGGAGCCTGTGGAAATTCCACAGGGGACTCATATGTAATATACTGATGTTGGCATTCTGTAGATGTTCAGCATAAATGGCGACGCTCTGATATTATTGTACCTATTTACAATGCCTCCCCACGGGACAGGGTTAGACACCAGGGTCGTTTTTTAACGTGGAGAAAAGGTACAAAAATAAAAATTGTCTCAGTCGTGAATGCAGGACTGCTCCTTCACTGAAAGAGAACAAGAAATGGAAGTGCAGCATCTGAAGAACAGATGGTATTTATTTGCTCCCCCACTGAGCAAATTAGGCACAAGGCCGTTTTTAATGTGAGGTTAAAACCAGCTCCCCTAAAAGTAGGCAAAAAGGGGGCACTCTGGTTACTAAAAATAATAATTGTCCCAGTATAGAGGGTTTCCCCTCCATTGACTGGTACAAATTATCTTAAGTGCAGCATCTGAAGAACAGATACTACACTTTGATCTTGGCCAAAAGTCCAAGCTCTTTTGTTAAAACTACACAAGTATTTATCTAAGCCAGCAGGGAAGCCCGGCATTGCCTAGTTGTAAAGTATGCCTAAATATGATATTTTAATTTTTTGCAGATTTCGTATATATTATTATAGAGTTAATGTTCTATCGATTATTAGATATTATAAAGTTGCGATTTCAAAAATAAAAAAATATATCCACATCACTTGGGTAAATCAGCTTGAATCAAAACTGAAACCAAAATTTATGAAAAAAAAACAAAAAACATATATATCAGTTGAGTTCCTTCAGCTATAATCAAAACCAAAACTTATCAAAAATCCTTGGTAAAATTATTTATAAAAAATATATTACTGGAGTTCCTTTAATTATAATCAAAACTGAAACCAAAACTTAAGAATTCTTGGAAAAATCTATCTTATATATATATATATATATATATAAAAGGCAAAATGTGTGTGATCATTTTATGTATGTCTCGCAAAGGCTTTTTTCGCCACGATTCTCGGGGGGGGGGTACTATAGTTTAGAAGTATTTATATACGCCCTAGATAATAATATCTAGGATTTAGGAACGCGTGTAAATTTTTAGATTAGGTCCACCTCCACAATTTTCTTGTAAATGACGACTTTATAGGTTTTCGACTATGCTGAATACGGAAATCATATTGAAATTTTGCAGAAATAAGTAGTTATCGAGATATAAAAAGTTGTATTATGCATTGTATTCTTTGGCGGCCGTCTGTATTACGCACGTGCACGCGCACCATAAACAAATCTGCGTACGTAACAAAGATGGCCGCTAAAGAATACAATGCATAATACAACTTTTTATATCTCGATAACTACTTATTTCTGCAAAATTTCAATGCGATTTCCGTATTCAGCGTAGTCGAAAACCTAAAAAAAGTCGTCATTTAAAAGAAAATCATGGAGGTGGACCTATTTTACCCCCTCCACACACACATGCCTCTAAAAACCCGGGCAACGCCGGGTACCCCCACTAGTTATAAAAAAAATATATGATTTAAGTGCCATCAGCTATAATCGAAACCAAAACCAAAACTTATGAAGAATTCTTGGTAAAATTATTTATTACAAGAAATGAAAGTCCATCTATATATATAAAAGCAAAAATATGTGTATGTATGTTCGCTTTTTGTGTATGTCCAAGAAAGGTTTTTTTCCGGCGGATTCTCAAGGCCGTCGCTCGTTTTTAAAACTTTTTATATCACATCTAAATGATAATATCTACGATTTAATAACGGTGGTCGCCTCTCTATTTAATTTGCCCGACTTTGAAACGTTAATTATTCAACATTTCCGGATCGGCACGTGTTGCATTCGTTTTTCGGTATAAAAAAAAAGCGAAACTCGATTCGAATTACTGACTCATAGCCAGTGGTCTCTAGAAAGCTATGTAACGTTTGGTCAATGTTGGCTTCATCATATCAGGTGGTAGCTTTCATTTCGAGACGAGACACTCCCCCTAATAAACAGGGAGCTGGTTTTCCCCAAAGTTAGTTAAAAAACAAACAAACTGGCTTATTGACCTCATTAAAAACTGTCCCGCAGAAAATGTTAACTGCTGAATAGCTATTGCTTACGATCACCGCATGTGCATTAAGATTTTTCGTATAAAATAAATAAATAAAACACTGTCCCGCACTCAAAGTTTACATCAATAACTCGGCAAAAACGGGCACCTGTTTTTTTTACACTTTACTATTTTCCAACTGCGCGTCAAGGCTTTGTTTTTTTTTTTTAAAACAACCAACGATTTTTCTTTTCATTTACCCAAAAACACACACACCTACAAACACCCGGGCAACGCCGAGTACCCCCCACCCCGCTAGTCTATATATATAAAAGCGAAAATGTGTGTAAATATGTATGTTTGTATACGTGTTTGTATGTCTCGCAAAAACTTTCGACATGGTCACGGATTTTCACGAGATTGGTATCATTTTAAAGCTCGATCCTTCGCCCGACAAATATCGAATAAAAATTTCCGCCGACGGTCCCAGGGTCGTTACTATCGCTTAGAAATGTTTATATACCCCCTTGATAATATATAGGATCTGGGAACGCGGGTCGTGTCTAGATTTATTTACATCGACTTTTTTTATAAGATTCGCGCTATTTCGCTCTGTCGCTTGTTTGGCTTTTTAGTATAAATAAAGTGAAACTAAATTCAAACGGTACGTGTTCTTAGCTTTCAGCTTTTGATCAATGTGGAGTTTCTCCTTATATCAGACAATTGCTATTCGATTTGGACGATCCCCTTCAAATGGGAAGCTGCTTTCCCCCCACCCCACCATCATCTGGGGGAAGCGAAAACTAAAAATACTGCCACGTCGTCGTAACGCTCCCACGATGACCTCATTTAGCGTCTACCTGTCAATCAAACTTCTTTCATTCGCTTTATAAGCCTTAACTTAACACGCTAATCAATTACTCTCACTCGCAGTCGAGATGGTTAAGTGGTTGGCTTTTGTTTCCACCTCCACATCAAGACTTCTGGGTTCAATCCCGCCTCCCGACCAAAACTATTTTTTTTTCTTTTACACCTTTAAACACCTGGGTAACGTTTTTTTATTATTTCGCTTATTCTTTAGTTTACCCCCCCCCCACACACACACCATACACACAGCATTGTTATCTTAAGATTGCAGGTTCGATCCGACAGGTTTATTTATGCCATTTTTTTTCCGTTTTGGTTTTTCTGATTTTTTTAACATCGTCTTTTTTATAATATTTAAGCAGGGTTATTACTTATCCACCCCCCCCCATACACACACCTAAACACCCGGATAAGCCGTGGTGAAGGCAACCTTTCTAGGAGAAGCAAATCTCTGATTTAAAAAACCATAAAGCGGAAGACCAGTACCCACATTAAGCTGGTCTGCAGTTTAATTTGTTGCTGACTATCTTGCTCTTGCTTGTTGCTGGATCTCAACATTTTGAACTGAGAGAGAGACTTAGCTGTCGTACAAAGCTAAGACTCTGTAACATCATATTTGTATAGATACTCACTCAGACATTTGGGCTCATGGATTTTAAATGTCTGAGGGAGTGGCACTCGTCTGACAAGACGTTGCAATCATCATGTCTGCCTAAAACTTTTAACAGAGGCAACAGATTTTCACGAGATCAGTATCGTTCCCTCCGGACGACAAATATCGAAAAATTGGCTAAAAACATTAATTCCTTCACCCTCAACTGGGCACTTTTCTACAGGGAGGAGTCGCTTTTTTCACCGATATTTTTGAAAGTCATCCTCTCTTTTCAATTGACTAGCCTTAATTTAAACCTTCATCACTACCGGTTTGGTGATGGGCACAACAGCAAAGACATGTTCTTTTTTTTTCACATTCTTTTCCTTCTTCACGGTATGGGGCCGAGCCTGCCTACCTACTACCCCCCCCCCATTTTTTAATGCTAAACACACACACACACACCTCCAAACACTCGGGCAACGCCGGGCACCCAGACTAGTAACAATTAAATGACAGCCACTTGGATGTAAGCGTGACACACAAAATAAATAACACACACACGCTATCCTATTAATATATAGATGATGATGATTATGATGATGATGCTTTTTTGTACTCACTAGTTCTCATACAAGTCATCATCAGAAAATACGCTCTGATGACAACCGGCTCTGTTCCTTGGAATCTGAGTGACAACAAGTCTCCCCAGATTTCCTGTACTCTCCGCCTCTTTCAATAACCTTTGCAAACGAATTTACATAATCACAACAACGGTTTCAGTTTTCTTGATTCCATGTGGGATTCTGTCAATTTTTTGTTTTACTTCTATTGCAATTTTGATCAGTTAGCGTTTGTAGCTTATGCGAGTTAGTTTCCACCTTCAAGTTTTTTTGTTTTTTTTTTAAGATTTTAGCTTCTGTCTTCCCCTTAATTTCAATTTCTCCTTATCTTTTATCAGTTCCCTTTAGGACTGTTCCTACTGGTCCTACAATTACTGGTATTATATAATTTTTTTTATTTATGTTCCATATTCCTTTCAGTCTTCTGGCAAGTTGCATTTGTTTCGTTTTCCTGTCTCTTTGATCTTCATCCTGTGGTCTAGTGGGACAGCAAAATCTACAATCTAGCAGTTTCTTTTTTTCTTGTTAATTATGAGGTAATTATTGTACCTCCATGCCAAAAAGGATTTTATGATTTTCATTTTCCAATACTGTCTCCGGCTTGGGTTTGTACAATTTCTCTACAAGCATGCATGCAGTCGTTTGCAAAGCTACCAATGTACTGCTTTCCCCACACACTCGCACCTGCCCTTATATTTTTTTAGAGCTACTTTGCTGTATTCACTTATGTGGTTTAGCGTTTCATCTCTTTGTATTATTATTATTATTATTATTATTATTATTATTATTACTACTACTACTACTCACTAGGAGTTTTGACACAGGCCATCTTCAAAGATTTTTTTCTTGTAAAAAAAAAAAAAAAATATGTGGTGTTTCCTGGTGTCTGAGTGACAACTAGTCTCCCCAGATTTTTAGTACTCTCCAACTCTTAATAACATTTGCAAATGAATTTGCATTATCTCAACTGCCATTTACCATTGAGTTCTTGCTGGCAATGACCATTGCTCTTTACTGGAATTTAAGTGGCAATAAGCCTCCCCAATGTCCTAGCTCTTTTTGCATTCATCCAATGGAGGTCTAGTTAGTGCTTTCTCTCCTCAGTCTTTTCATCCTGTTTAACCCTTCGCGACGATTTGATGTGGTGCCAGTTAACGCCAACACTTTTTTGGGAGGGAGGGGGAACTTACAATTATTTGGTTTCACTTTTCTTTATTTCCTGTGGTGTTTTTTGTGTTTTATTTCTGTGGCAGTTTCTTTAAGTCCAGTTAGTGCCTGCTACTCATGTGCATTAGTCTCCGCATTTTAAAGGATTTTCTTTGATAGTTCAACAGTTTTATTTATTGCTATCCGTTATATCTTCTCAGCCATTCCTCTGATTCCTATATCTTCCATTCTTCTTTCAAAGTTTTCCGGTATTGTTCCTAGTGCTCCTACTATTATTGGTGTTATCTTGACTTTATTCATCTTCCATTATCCCCTTTTGCTCTCTGGCCAGTTCTGTGTATTTGTTCCGCTTCTCAATCGCCTTGATTTTCAGTCTGTGGTCTGCTGGAACGGTGAAATCTACGATCTTGATAAGTAACGGTCAAATTTATTAGTTTATGTCCAAATAATGTCTGGTAATAATGTTCCCATTCATTATACATAAAAATACATTTTACGATAATATTCTATGTTCTGGTTTTAAAAGTAACCGCTTTATTTCGTGGAACAGCAACTTCCAGAACAATAGCAAAAATTTATACTTTTATAATACACTTGTATATTTTCACTAAAAAAAGCTTTCCAATTAACAAAAAAAAAAAAAAAAAAAATTACACAAAAGAGGCTGTGAACAATGTAAGTAAAAGAGTGTTTAAGCACAAACAATTGGTCTTTTATTTATAACTAGCAGGGGGGCGGGGGGTGGGGGGCCGGCGTGGCCCGGGTGTTTGTAGGTGTGTGTGTTGGTGAGGGTGGGATCAAAACAACCCTGTTTTAAAAAAAAAACGTTGGCCGGGTGTTTGGAGGTGTAAAAGAAAAAAAAAAGTTTTAGTAGGAAAGTAGGCTTGAACCCCAAACCTTTGACGTGGAGGTGGAAACGAAATGGGAAAAAAACCTGGGACCTAACCATCTCGGCCACGAGAGAAGAGGAATGAAAAGCATCTTAATTTAACGTTTATAAAATGAAATTGACAGGTGCGAGAAACTTAAGTCGCGTGCTTTTGACCTTGAAACATGACGCGGCTGCAAGCCAGTTTTCGCTTGTTTTATACTGAAAAGCAAAAGAAACATGCAGCGATCGAAATATCTGGAAAAAATAGCGTGTGCAAGTCCGGCAAATTAAATACACACGTGACCCCCATTCTTAAGTCGTAGATATTATCATTTAGATGTGATATAAAAAGTTTTAAGAAGGAGCGAGCCAAGTGAGAAGGCCGACGAAAAAAAGCCTTTTGCAGACATACACAAAAAGCGAACATACATACATACATTTTCGCTTTTATATATATAGACTACATGATATATTTATGTCTATAGATGGCCTACACATAATCAATTGGTGTTTGTTAAGATGGAATCAACAGATCAATTTTTTTTTTTAATATGTTGTTTTAATCAAAAACAATATTACTTACTCAATTGTCATGGGGAAAATAGTAACATATCCTTATCCCTGAGTGGCTTCCGGGCCTTGATAAGTGGTGACCACCGTGTAAAAAAAAAAATCCAAAAATTACGAAAATTCAAGTAGAAAATTATTCATAGTAAGAAGTAATTTTTACGGAAAATTTGGGGGAAATTTCATTTTCTCTAGATGCGAACACCTTAAAGATTGCGAATACAGGGGGCATAATTATCTCCATTTCTACTACTTTAATGGCTGATGTAGTGTTTTAGACCATGGTGATAGACTTTTTTTTATTAAAACATAATAGCAGTTGTTCTATCGAATTTTCGTAATTCTTAGATATGTCACTATTTTCAACACGACAATTAAGTAGTTGTTTTTGCTTAAAACCAAAAACCATACTTAAAAAAAAAAATCCATCTGTCGACTGCATCTTAATAAACACCAAACGATTATTTTCACTAAAATACTTCACTAAATAGAAAAGGCAATTGTGCAAAATAAAACTTTTAATAAATACTATTTTTTTTTTTAATAATTTGATCCCAAAATTAAAACAACCACAATGCATTACCATTTCTTCGCAAACAAGTCAGTTTAATTTTTTGTTACCAGTTGAAAAAATGTTATTTCTTTGAAAATGTCGTGTAATAGAGAAAAAAAAGAAGCATGATAGAGCGAGGGATGAGAAAAAGGCTAGAAAAGTAATGTATATTATTCAATACAAAATGGAAATGTTTGATTCTACGTGGGGCGTTCCAAAAGTAATGCCTCCTATTTTTTTATTCTGCCCAAAATGGATCAGAGAGGCTCGCAAATTGCATTTTTATGATGACTGGCCTTGTACATTCATGACTTGAAAGTTTCATCTCTTTGTTGCAGATATTAATAATGTGAGATTCAAGAAAGCAACCCCTGTCACAGATATGCATCAGAAGCAGAGATGCATCAATGATTCCATGCATAAAAAAATTATACTGATCAACATTCACTTGTGCATGTTGAACGTTTATGAAGCCGATGCAATTGATGTCAACACAGTTGGGAGATGGGTTCATTGATTTCAGAGTGGCAATAGAGATGTGAGTGACAAAGCACGCTCCAGACTTTTATGATTGAAGCATGAAAGGAGCCTGGCTAAAATGTTTTGACAATATCAGTGACTATATAGAAAAAAAAAATTCTGCAGCACAAAAAGGTCACTCATTTTTGCAGCTCTGTCACGTTTTAGTTTTTGAATTTAAAAAAAAAATAGGAGACCTTACTTTTGAAATGAGCTTGTATCTTTTCCCACGTCTATTCACTAATAATTTCAATAGATATATATTACTTATCCCTCTCTGTTTTAGACACTATCCATCTCAAACAAATAACATTAACAGTCATTAGCATCAATATTTAGACAATAAACACTGTATGATGCAATTCTTGAAAATAAACTCAAAGTTACGTTGAAAATTTGATCAAAATTTACAAAGCATTTTTAAGAAGTCTTAAGTAATCATACCTATAGAACCATCAGATGAAATATTGAATTTCTGTGATAGTCACTTCTATTCAATTCAATTTATTTGATAAAAAAATAAAATCATATTTCAATTGTCATGTAAGAAAAAGTTGGTAGAATGTCAGAAATTTTGTTTGAAATTTAGAAAGTCGTTATAAAGGCAGATCCTAAAAGAAGTAGGAAAATGTCCTAGTGACATATGGCTGAGTGGTCCTAGACGTTGTATCAAAGTTTACAGTTACCCAAAGGTGCTGAGTTCAATCCTGAACGAAGGCAGTGAAAAAGTAACATTAAAAACAGAGAATCAGCAACTATGTCCCAAAGCCTAGCTGGAGTCCGAACACGGTACCCCCGTAATAATAATAAAGGGTTGGGTTCGAGACTCCTAACAAACGGTTCCCCAGTTCGATACAAAACACCTGACGAAGGCCGGAGGGCAAAACGGCCGAAACGTTGTGACAATAACAACCAAGATGAGGAAGTCAGTCTGACAATCTCAATCAATGAAAACACCTCATCTCAAAAATACAGACAATTACTATCATTATCATATTCGTTCAATTTTTACAATGGGTGTTCAGTTTTCTTTTGAGCAGACTTTAATGGAAATAATTTTATTTGTAAAAACACTGTCCGGTAATTAGAACAACCAGATGAGATTAAGAATAAGCAATATAGCGTCGACCATTTTAAGATGGAATTAATATAGTTCAAGAATAATGATAAAAAAGGAATTAAGATGGTAGTTTTGAGAAGTGTCAGGTGAAATATTGAAATTGATTTGTATTTTAATGACCTTGTTTCTATGTAAGCACTACAAGATGGTAATGATCAATGTTATGGAAAGGATATGCAAGAAAAGTTTATCTAAACTTTTATCACATAAGAGAAGAGGACAGTGTACGCAGGTAAATAGAGAGTATAGCCACGGCCACCGAGATATAGAAGGTCTGTTAACTGAAAAATGCCTGCAGGCAATGTAGGTAAGATTTGTGGAACTGTTATTGTCGATACTATATGATGGCATTTTAAAAAAGAGCATTAAAACATGTTAAAAAAGAAAAGAAAAGCACCCAATTTGATTAATAATGAAGCTGAACTTTATTCAATATACAATAAATGAATATGATATAACTAGTAATAGGACAACAAGAGTATGAAATGAAGACACAAAACTATATATTGGTAGATATAGAATGGATCATTTATTGAATAATGGAATACGGGCAAAATTTGGGGGGTAGAAGGGACTCTTTTTGCCAAGGCATTTCGGGGCCTATTGCTTCTCATCAGAAGAGTAGAGAAGGTGCTAGGTAGCATGGAGGAGATGCGGTGTCTAGTGTAAGGTTCATTAGGAATGAAAAAGATTAAGAGGGATTATAGAATGTTGGGAGAAGCTTTATTGAATTCTAAATAAATAAAGAGAAGCTTATTATATATTGTATGATATATAAGAATATATATGGTCTTTAACATAGTATTGAGATTAAGGTTGTCTGTATCCCTTTCTTTTACGCACCCCTAATAATTAGTATTAATAGTATTTACATTATTATTATTGGTAATAGTGGTGGTGATGTTGGAGGTAGTGGTAGAAGTATTGTTACTACTGCCTTTATTATTATTATTATTATTACTGCACTGTTTTTAATGCTATTAATATTGTTGTTATTATTATTATTATTATTATTATTATTATTGTTTTTATCATCATTATTATTATAATCATTATTATAATTGATATCATTATTATTACCCCCGTCATTGCTACCATAACCACTACCATTATCTCCATTTTCACTGTTATTAACAGTAATTTGGAATTTAATTTTATTACAACTATTGGTAGCATTATATTTAATGTTTAATTTTAATGTTTACTTTTAATTTTGCCTTTATTTTATTTATTTTTTTGTTAATATTCAATTTTACATCTAATTTTTCTTCAACTTTATTATCATTATTACTATTTCTTAGAACTGCACGCCTGTGGAATTGTCTTCCGTTTTCCTGCTTTCCGGCTGACTACAATATGGTTGTGTTCAAGTCTAAAGTAAATAAGTTCTTGATGAGCCGTTCCATATAAGTTATCAAATTTACCAAATTTTCATTACTAATGATTATTATATTGTCCAATTTCTACTGTACACTCTTTAACCCTTATCCTTGAGTGGCCTCTGGGCCTTGATAATGTGGTGATGCCCATGTAAAAAAAAAAAAAAAAAAATTGTCATTACTATTATCTTCCGTACCATTATAATTACCCTACTATTATTTGGTATATTTTTACCACTCTCATCAGTAGCTATGGTTCCCTTACTCCCCCAATTTAACATCAATATGTATACTTAACCTTTTACATCAAGTTATACACACTCATAGTCATTGCCACCCTAATATCCGACTGCTCCCTTATGATCATACTCCCTATATCATAACAGTAGAAATTTATAAATATATTGCCGCATATTATCTTTCAGTTTTACAACCTTGCATACCCCCCCCAATTAATCAAAATTAACCACTCCATAGAAAATAGACACCCCACAAACCGTTAAAATAAATTACTACACAGCAACAACAACACACCCCCTATTTAACCATAATAATACATATACCCCTTAATCTCAATACTATGTTAAAGACCATATATATTCTTATATATCATACTATATATAATGAGCTTCTCTTTATTTAGAATTCAATAAAGCTTCCCCCAACATTCTATAATCCCTCTTAATCTTTTTCATCCCTAATGAACCTTACACTAGACGTCGCATCTTCTCCATGCTACCTAGCACCTTCTCTACTCTTCTGATGAGAAGCAATAGCCTTCGAAATGCCCTGGCATAAAGTACCTTCTATCCCCCAAATTTTGCCTGTATTCCATTATTCAATAAATGATCCATTCTATATCTACCAATATATAGTTTTGTATCTTCATTTCATACTCTTGTTGTCCTATTGTATAAGCTCCAATAATTATCTTTGAGCTTGGCATTATCCGGATAAGTCTCCTTTTGTGGAATTGATTTTTCTCTTTTCCTTTTACATTAAGCTATATATATATATATATATATATATATATATATATATATATATATATAGTAATTTATAAAATATATATGGCGATTAAGCTACACTGAATATTCTGCATTTCATCCACTATAGGATTCGTCAGGCTTATGCGCAAATTCTGTGGTTGCTTCTTGTTTTTATATATGTTGAGGATTTCTAGTTAGCCAATCAGCTTTCTAGTATCTACCGCGCCCTTTCCTATCAGCCAATGGGCATGCATTTTATCGAACAAAGGATCTGTTTTAGAACTAGGTTAGTGGTTTAAGGTAGACGTTTTCCTTCCTTTTTTTTTTTTTATATATATATAAATATACCTATGTGTACACACACATATGCACATATATATACATATATATATATATATATACATATATGTATGATCGTTTATGTATATTCATGTTTATTTAATTTATTTATTTGTTTGTTTTCTATTGTTATTGTTAGTTTTAAAGCTATTTTGTATCGCTATCCTAGAGTAAGTTTTATTTTGTGAACACAGTTGTTTGCTATTTCTCGTCTACAGTTTAATAGATTTTGAGGTTCTTTAAAGTACAGGATAGCAAATTTTTCATGGAGGCATAATTTACATGGGTCGTCTAAATGTCTGCACGTGGTAGCTTGTCTCATTATTTTCCATTCGACTACCGGCGAATGTCCGCTTTCTTTGAGTTCCCAGTATTTATTCGCTAGTGTTGTTTTTATACGGTGTTTTTTCACAAAATAAAACTTACTCTAGGATAGCGATACAAAATAGCTTTAAAACTAACAATAACAATAGAAAACAAATAAATAAATTAAATAAACATGAATATACATAAACGATCACACATATGTGTGTGTGTATATATATATATATATATATATATATATATATATATATGTGCATGTGTGTGTGTACACATAGGTATATCTATATATATAAAAAAAAAAAAGGAAGGAAAACGTCTACCTTAAACACTAACCTAGTTCTAAAACAGATCCTTTGTTTGATAAAATGCATGCCCATTGGCTGATAGGAAAGGGCGCGGTGGATACTAGAAAGCTGATTGGCTAACTAGAAATCCTCAACATATATAAAAACAAGAAGCAACCACAGAATTCGCGCATAAGCCTGACGAATCCTATAGTGGATGAAACGCAGAATATTCAGTGTAGCTTAATCGCCATATATTTTATAAATTACTAACTAGCTCTACCTACGTATTGAGCACTTTTGAAGTAAATACTTAAAGTTTACGCATAAATCTATACTTACGTATATTAGGTTTATGTGAGTAAATGAAGTAGTTATATATATATATATATATATATATATATATATATATTTATATATTTATATATATATATATACTGATAAAACTGAATTATGAACTTAGGGAACAAACAATTAAAGAAACATAAAACACAAACAATTCTTGGCTTTCGGGACAAGATCACAGTGTAGTAATATCTGTTCTGATGCTGCAATTCACCTTTTCTGTCTTCAGCTGGTGGAGGAGAAATCTTTCATGACTAGGACAATTTTTATTTTTGTTCCTACCCAGAGTGCCCCTTATTGGGGAGTTGGATTTTCCCCACAAGATTATATGTTGAAATAATTAAGTAACTATTATTTTTAATACAGATATTACATTTAAAGTTTTGGTTTTCTGTTCTTCTATGTTCATTTTTTCCCATGTTGTTCATCAGAATGTGTAGCATATTTTCATCAGTTAAATGAAGTTCACATAACTACTAAAAGACAACCATATCATAATGTGAATATTGGTTAAAAACTAAGAAAATATAATAAACATGTACGCTATTAAATCAGGATGGTGGTAAATTTGGGAGGGAACATTATTATTATTATTATTATTATTATTTCACTCACTAGGAGTTGTCTCACAGGCCATCATTAATGATCGCTCACTGGCAGTAACCTGTAGTATTCGCTGGAAACTGCGTCACAACAAGTCTCCTCAGATTTTCTATGTTCTCCATCTCTTGACAACTCGTGCGGATGATTGCACGTTATCACAACGGCTGTTTGCCATGGATTTCTCGTTGGCATCAGCCATTTGTGTTTCCTGGGGTTTGGTTGACAAAATACACGCCCCCCCCCCCCGGTACCAGATTTGAACTGCACACTTCCAGTGGAGATCTGGTTAGTATTCTCCTACTTTGGTTTTTCCATCCTCCCTGACCCTTCACAACTAGTTTATATGGCGCCAGTTTTTTTTATCATTGTTGTCATAACAATAATAATAATAATAATAATAATAATAATAATAATAACTGTGCTTGTGCAGTGTATGCACCGTGCTATATTTTAGATGGTATTTCAAAGTTAAATTTTATGGAATCTTTTTTTTTCAATTAAATTGTTAGGTGAAAGTGCAGAATAGTTAGAAAGCCCTTCCCCCTGTTAAGAATAGCTTTCTAAATAATAACGTTATTTCAGTAGGGCACGTACAATATTTACTCATATTTCACGGGGAATATGGACCCTGCATAAACGGTGTTTTATTTAATGATTGCTCATTGTAAGCGCATGCGCAAAAGGTTTTCTTTGGTTTATTTAATCACGATAACTTTTTTGCAGGTACTATTTGAAACCAAAAAAGGGGGGAACATTATTTGAATATGTATGAAAAAATAATTTAACAAAAAAATAAAGAAAGTGGAGAAAATAATTTAAAAAATTAAATATATAAAAACAAGCACGAAATAAAAGTGTGAATAAAATTTACCCTCAAAAAACAAAAAAAAAATTCAAAAAAAATAAATACACGCACGATTAAAAAAAAAAAGTCTGTGATATATATGAAGAAAGTGAAAGAAAACGCTTTCAGGGAGCAATCATTCGTCGTGAAGTACCCATTTATTTATAAGATAAAACAAGAAAACATGTTAACTAAAATTTAATGTATTCTTTATTTTTAGTGCATATCAAAACTTTAATTAAAACTGATTAGTTAATTAATTTTTAAGATGAATTTGTGTTCGTTATGTCTCAATAAAGAACATAGAATTTCCTATTTCAGTCATATAAATTATTTACAGTTGAAATATTATAAAACAAACAAACTTTAAGTTTTAAATATATTCCAAAGAAATAAATTACGCCCGGTGCTAAACTATTGAATTCATCGATATTGTTTTGATTAAATAAAAAAAAATAAAAAATTTAAAAAGCCTGTCGTGAAAAATGCTTCTTACTTTAAAATATTTGAAAATACTCAATGAAAAGTTTTATTTATTATTAAAAGAACGGACTGAAAAATATTCTCATATAAAAATTGTTTTGCAGATTAAAAAAATAATAAAATTAAATATTTGATTTTCTTCGATAGACATGTAAGAAAATTTCAAAAACAGGTTCACTTACTGTTATAATTTGTTAGATTAAAATTATCCAAATGAATGTGCAGTTATATAATTATCCAAATGAAGAATTGTTCTTTCTCTTTAAAAAAAAAAAAAATATGTTTAAATTACCACAAGGGGCAACGAAAAATATTTTTTATGGCAATTGGCATGTAAGGGACAGTGAAAAATATTTTTTATGGCTACTAGCATGGTCACGTGGTTGAACACAAGAAACTTTAGGCACCGTATACCTAGATGATGATTTGGTAATGACGTCGCGCTGTCATGTTCATTGGCCTGTACTTACTCTTGATGGCCTCGGTATAGCCCGTTTTTGGGGAGTTTTTCTCTCCTTTCTTTCCTATTTTCCCTTCCCTTGAGTCAAAAAAGTGAGCAAGTTAATCGATGGTGTGAGGGTACAATAAAATGGAGGTCATCAAACAATAAGATCAAAATAGGAGAAACTTTTGCATAAATTATGTCGATCTGAATCTGGGCCGATAATGAATTTAAGGATTTATATAAAGTGGCAGTTTGACGTAAACACTAATCCAACAAGCAGCAAAATCCCACCCCTACACAGAGGTCCTTAGATGCTTGAAAGCCTTCTACTCAAATAGTTTCTTTTCTCAAACCGCTAGAATTTGAAATTCTATCCCCGTTCCCTGCTTCCCTGACTGTACTGACAAGTTGAACTGTAATGTGAAAAGATATCTTGCTGCTCAACTCCCCACAAATTTGATCCAAAATAATAGCCCCTTAAAGACCAAGTGGCAATGTGTCTTGTTTGGAGTGAAATAACAGTAAAAAAAATTTTTTTTAAATGTTCTTCCCTCAGATTGGTAGGCTTTGAACTTCCCTCCCTGTTTCCTGCTTCACTGACTATACTAACATGCCGAAATTAAAAGGTAATATGAATAGAATGTTTTTGTGGCAACAATGCAACCAAGATAGGAAATTGTTGCAGGTTTCAGTGAAACAGACAGAACTCAGCGAATTAAACGCTGACTGATTGTGGTTATTGTGATACTATCAACATTATCTTCACCCCAATAAACGTGTTAAAAATTTAAAAAAAAAAAAAAAAAAAAAAAAAAGCTAACAAAAAAAAAAACCAGGAAATAAGTTTATCAGTAGATCAAAGGTACAGGAAGTTGTTCACCAAAGCACATAAAAAAGCTAAAATAGGATTGTTAATCAAGGTAACGCAAAAGATCGGTTTATATATTTTAGAGCTAGTTTTAAAAGTGACAATGAGTTTTATGAGAGTTATGTACAGTTTACATAGTCTTTGGTTTGTGACGGTTGAGGACAGTTTCCAATTGGGCATAGTTGAATGCAGGTTGTGACTGGAATTATATTCAAAGTCTTTTTATTTTTTTGCTTTTTTTATTTATTTATTATTCTCCTATTTTAAACTTTGGTTCTCCTCTAATTAAAACTTAGAGAATTTATCATTTAGTTAATTTATTCATAAACTTTCCTTTGAACTTTTTACCAATATTTATATAAAAAAAAAAATATTATTAGAGAGATAGTTTAAAAATAAAACTTATTTAAAAACTGACATTTGTTATAAATTCACAAAACTGTTCAAGTTTATGTTAAATCTACAAAATGGCGTGGGTAGAATGTATAAAACAATAGCAGAAAGAAATACAGGTGCACGAGGGAAGTATATATTATCATTGGACAATGTGCGTTTTTTTTTTTGGGGGGGGGGCTTTAATATATATATATATATATATATATATATATATATATATATTTCTGTGGAAATATTCTTTATACACTTATATTTCGTTTTTATATATACCAATCCTTATTTAAGAAGCTCAATGTAATTACAAAGCATACAATCAATGAATGACAAAAGTCTATATTCCAAATTTCATGATGTTGACCATCTTACAATTTATTCCTTTAATTCAGTTGACACTTACAATTCTTGACAGTATCTGTTTCGTAGCAAAAAATCAATCACTTGATTTATTATTATTATTATATCAATCAGTGAATCCATTTTGCCCTTAACTCATGAGAAGAAATAGCAACAATCAATCCACCTAAAAGAAATAAAATGCGTGTGGACACAATTAAAAAATCCGAAAATTGGAAGAGAAGTTACAAATACCTTATAGTTTGCTTACATTACACCATTTTGATGAGCTTACATTATGCCATTTTGATGAGCTACGACTGAATTAAAGGAATAAATTGTAAGATAGTAAATTTTGAAATATAGACTTCTGTCATTTATTCATATATATATTATAAATATTTTTAAAATAGAATTTTCTGGAGCTTTAATTTGGTTTTTAGTTTGAACTTTAAATACAAAATCTTGAAAGTATGTTTCCAATTTTTCTGAAAGACAATATAAATAATGTGATCACACATCTACAAAAGATGTTTTTTTTAAATTTTTTTTTTTAATTTATTTTATTTATTTGCTTCCACACGATAGCAAAATGTGACACAAAGTCGTTTTTAATATAACGGAAAACCGGTTCTCTAAAGGAGCATTCTGGAAATTGCTTTTGTATAGAAGGTGTTCCCTTACATTAACTAAAGAAAAATTAACTTAAGTGTAGCATCAGAACAAATACTACACTTTTATTTTATTTATTTTTTGAAATACTATAATTTTAGCAAAAGTGCACCAATGTGAAAAACAGAACGAATGGCATGGTGTAAATAAATATATAAATAAAATAATAAAAAAAAAGAAGGTAATGACTCCTGGGTAATGTCTGAGCTCCATTCTCTGGTCCCCCCCCCCCTCGCCAATCTTTTTAAAAAAAACACCCGACTAGCTGAAAACCACCGTCAATAATTTTCCCCACTCCTTATCTATGCTTAAATCAAAACGTAGATTCCATGAATAAAGCTTCTTTCTTAGAACTGCACGCCTGTGGAACTCTGTTCCACTTGCCTGTTTCCCTCCTGACTTCAATCTGGATGTCTTCAAGTCCAACACAAACAAATTCCTGATGAACCGCCCCCCCCCCAAGTAATGACATCTTACCAATTCTCCAATACTATTGCTACACTATTCCTTTGATTACTGTACACACAATAACCCTTATCTCCGAGTGGCCATTGGCCCTTGATAAGTGGTGAACTCCATGTAAAAAAAAAAAATAAAAAAAAATAAAGGGTGGACTGTTACGTTTTTGTGTGTCCAGAGGTATTCACTGCAACATAAATTTTTAAAAAATATATGTATATATGTACAATATATGTATATATGTACAATATATATTATAATTTAAAAAAAAAGTATGAACAGAAAACAGAATGGAGTTAAAAAAAAAAAAAAAGATAAATTTATTAGTAAATAAAAGTAACAAAAACTATTTTACAGTAAACTAAAATGATCTAAGGGAGATAATAAAAGGTTTTGTTCTGCCAATTACTAAAAATATTTAAATAACATTCACAGATATATTTAATTTGGTCAATATCAAAATTCAGGAAAATCTATGTTATCCGTTGTGGTTTGTTTGAAGAGTGGTTTTATTTTGTCTTGATGTTCAGTATGTTAATTTACAGCCAGGGTTTATTTCAGTTCTTGTTAATGGCCGGAGTTGATTAATTTTAGCAAGAAGGTTTCCCCAAGTTTGTGTCCCTTTCATTTGGTGTACGAATCAATAATTGGTTTTACAAATGCATTCTATTTATAGTAATCACTGGAGAATGTTCCAGAATCAATAATATAGAACATTTAATTTTTGGAACCTTCTGGAACCAACGAAAAAAGAATACTTTATTCAGTTATATTTTAAAAGTCTCTAGAAACACTTAAAAGGATATTTTCATTTGCTAATATTTCAAGTATTATTATTTATGTTATCTTATATATTATTTTAATTTATATATTATTAATATTTATTTTTGCATTATATTTTATATATTTCAAGTATTATTATTTTATTATGATATTTAATTATATTAATAAATATTCTCATATATTATATCTAATAATTATTATGGTTGGTTAATGTTATTTTGTATAAGAAATTGTAATTTCTTCATATTTTAAGAGGAAAAGGTGTCCTCATATGACAGGACACATTATCTAATGGGCACTAGTCTACCAGATTATCAAAAAAAAAAAAAAAAAGAAAGGTCAATATTCAATGCCCATTTGTAGTTTTTTTTTTTTTTTTCATAGGCATCATCACCCAGGGGCAACTCGAGGTCTTTACTGCAACGTTCTAGTAAAGCGATCATCCATTTTAGAATTACTCAACATTTTCAGGCCAAATTTTGCGAATTCAACTGTTTTTAAGCAGTGAAGTTTGGCCTAAGGGGAGACAACCGAAGCAGCAAAACTGAAGCTGGCCTGCATAATACTATATATACAATGTAGTCAAATTTGGGTATATTTTATTGCTTTGAAAATATAGAGTCTTTTTACCAATTGTTATAAAATTTTAACGATAGAATAGTATTATAATCTTTAAAAAAAAAAAAAAACTGCAAATTTTCATGCAGTTTCGTCCCATAGAACTAAAGATATGAACATTTCAATATTCAATTTGACTACCAGTATATATAATGGTACTACTTACTGCATAATTAATTTGAAGAAAGGATAAAATTCATCTATATTCATCAACTTCTCTGAAAGTTGTTTGGACCCTCTTAAGAATTCTTATGAAATTTGCTAAAATTATATTTATTCAAAGATATATAAGCTAGTCTTGCAATAACTTATCCATTAACTTATTGCCAAAAGTGAAATGGAACTCTTTGTATGAACAGAATTGCTCCTCACCATAACGTGTAAATTATATTTTGAATGTATAGCCATTCTTCATTTCTGAAATATACCACATGTACCCAATGTTTTATTTATAAGAGAATCAATATCTTACTTTCTAAATAAAATAAACCAACTTATTTCTTTCAATTTAAATGTTCCAACCCATTTTTAGACATTACACAAAATTTCAACACAATAGTAAAATATTTAGATACCTCGGAACTTGATAAGTTAAATGAAACTGATATCATTTCATTATCGGACTTATATTAGTCTTACATAAAATTAATTATTTGAAATTTTTCATTATTATACGCATTGCTAATTTTCATCAAATTAAAAAAAAATTAAATGCACAATATGCATGTCGTTCATATTATTTGGATTATTTGGACTACTGTTCTCATCTTGAATGTCATTTTCACAATGTTTTGATCGATGTAACCTCCGACCTTCTTCAAGGATATCTTGTCAAACTTGGGTATGATTCTGTCAAATAGGGGAATCTACAAAGAATTTCGAATGGAACTCTTTTTTTTTACTTCATGAAAACCTGGAGCACAGTGGTTAGAGCAGTTGGAAAAATTCAATTGTAAAGTGATATTATCCTGGAGATTGAATGCTCAATTTTCAGTGTGGGTGACTGAAAAAAATACAATTACATATTAATTAGGATCTCTATCCAGCCATGGCTGACAGGACAAGAACATGCCGCCCCGTAAAGTAAATAAAGGGTTCCATTCGAAATTCTGTGCAGATTTCAGAGTACGTCAGAAACATACCGAGTTTGAGATGATACGCCTGAAAAAGGTTGAAAGTTACATTGAGCGAAACGTTGCGAAAATAACTCAAGATGAGAATAGTAGTCTGAAGTACTGAAAACATACAGATAAGCAATTTTCATCTCAAAAATTCAGAAATGCATGTTGTTGTTGTTGTTGTTGTATAGCATTCACCCTGGGTGGGTTGGGCCAGCTTCCTCCAAAGGGGGGGAAGTGCCATGGGAATATTAAATAATTAAACAGCCCTCAGTTGCCTGTAATAATATTCACGGGATTTAAAAAAAAAAAAAAAGAAAAAAAAAAAAAGGCAATGTGATTAATCACTGTGACACACCGTATTCTTCACGCTAATCTGAACTTTTTCTAAAAAAAAATTTTAACACATCAATACATGTTATCAATTGGATTAAGATACTACAAAGCACTTCATTTTATTTGCAAATTAATGTTTTCATTTAGTAATACATAAGTGCTTTAATGCATTCTAGGGGTGGGTGGATAATGAGGGGGGGGGCTAGAAGTGGAACATAAATGAAAGTAATTAAAATACTACAAAACCAAAGCCCCCCACTTCATTAATAAAATTTTTTTTATGCATTTCATAAGGCATAAATAAGGGGATCTCAAGGAGTAAAACATAAAAGTAATTTGTGTACACACACACAAATTTCCATTCAACATCACAGTCATTCCAGTAAGAACAGACCCATGAAAAAGATTTTTTTAAGAATACCTGGCGAATATGCCTAACAACTGCACTTAAAAAGGATGGTTAAAATCCTATAAAGATTACTCAGTTGGAGTCTTTGAAATAGTGGATGAAAGTCTGACATATTGTAGGATATATCATGCCCACGGAAAAAAAAATAAAAATAATAGTATTTTTTTTTTACGCTGTGCCCCAGCGTAGGATAAACACTCCCAACCACCCCATGTTAAGAATGGTTTTCAGAATAAACAACCTTCCAACCTCCCCATGTTAAGAACGTCTTCCGAAGTTGGGGGTGTTTATTCCGAAAGCCGTTCTTAACATGGGGAGGTTGGGGGTGTTTATAATACACTGAGGCACATCGTAAAAATTTACGAAAAAAATTATTTTATTTGGATTATTCGGACTACTATTCTTATCTTGAATGTAACTTTCTACCCTTTTCAGGTGTATCTTGTCAAATTTGGAAATCTTTCTGCCAAACTCGGAAATCTGCACAAACTTGAATTTAAACAGGTAGCATGCTCTCATTTCAATCGGCTAGAACTCCTTAGTAATTCTCAACTGTATTCTGAATATCGGAATGAGAGCCTGCTACCTTCATAGATTAAATAAAGGGTTCCGTTCAAAATTTCATGCAGAATCCAGAGTTCAACAGAAAGATTCCCAAGTTTGATAAGATACACCTGAAGAAGGTCGTATCGTCCAAAACATTGTGAGAATTACACTGAAGACGAAAATAGTAGTCCGAAGAATCTAAATAATATGAATTATCCATCCTCATTTCAAAAATCCAGGAACGTAAAAAAAAAAAAAAAAACATGACTGGACATTGTTTATAAAAACTGATGAAAACTAAAACGATAAAAGTATATAAAAAAAATATCCACTATGAAAATATTGTCTTTGTGAAATAAGCATTTAACTCAAGTCAATGCCGAATAATAATATTCCAATTGTTTTTCTGGTACTTATGCATTTAACGAACCAGATGTAACTCAGCATTCGGCTCGGATTTCTCTGGAACACGACGTCAACAGCTCGTGTTTAGCTGCTGCCTGACAAAACATGGCGATCAGACAATCACAACGCCACACACAGTTTCAACTCAACACACCTGACGAGCAGCTGACTATAATTCCGATACCAATTGGAAGAGAGAGAAAAAAAAAGAAAAAAAGAAATAAACAATTTCATTGTTTCTTGTTTAAAATTGTTTAAAATTCAAGAAACATCGACACTTCCAGAAATGCTGACTTGAACTCAGCTCCAGACCCCAGAGGCTGTGATACAGTTTTGCCAGCATAGGAAATTGATGATAGAGTCAATGAAGTGCTCAACCTGCAGCCAGGAATGGATACTAGCCAAGCGAGCAAGCCTCACGGACGGGTACAGCTGGAGATACAGTAATATAAAATGTCGCCGTTGGGTGACTATTAAAACAGGGACCTTCTTTGTCAAATCAAGGCTAAGGATCGCCTGCATTCTGAGAATAATTTACCTGTGGGCGTTCAAGATGGCGACTACAAGAAACCTCCAGAGCTCATGCCACACAAGTGTTGATTGGAAGAATTTCCTGCAAGACATTTGCCGGGAATACTTTCTCAGAAATCCCCAACAGATAGAAGACCCATGCCATACAGTTGAGATAGCTGAGTTCGTCTTCAACGTCGAAAACATAACGTCGGTAGACTTCTGACACCGGTCTGGGTTTTCAGTGGATACGACCCTGCCGATAAGGAGGATTTCTTGATGAGCATACCAAATAGGAATGTTGAAACTCTCCTTCCACTAATAAAATAAGAGGAAAATACATCCCACTGAGAAAAATGCTCCTTCCTGGCATAACAAAAATAAATAAATAAAAATAAACACTTGCAAGGATGCGGAAAAAATACCAGTTTTGTTTGTTTTTTTACATAAATACTTGAAAAAAAAAAAAATACTCAAAAAGTTAGCTTCACTTTTTCTAAACTATAAAAAATACTTAAAAAAAAAAATACTATTATTAATTGCAACAATTGCTTAAAATTTATTTGACAAAAAAATGTCATTTTCTACAAAGATTTAATAAAAAATATAAATAAGCAGTAGTTTTTTTTTCTGTTGATGTTTCTACCTTTAAAAGAGATTAACTATTATTTACTGCAAAAATTGTTTAAAATTTATTTATTTGACAAAAAAAATGTCATTTTCTACAAAGATTTAATAAAACATAAATGAATGGTAGGTTTTTTGCTTTTTTTTCTGTTGATTTTTCTAACTTTAAAATTTTACTTTTTTTTTTTTCTTTTATGTAACATTGTTATTATTTCATTGGCAATGCTCGGCTTTATCCCGGCTGTTGACGTCATGCGCTGGAGAAATCCAAGCTGAACGCTGATTTATGGTCTGGTTCGTTAGATGCATAAGTACCGTTTTTCTTAATTCTGCTTTCACAAAATTATTTCAAACAATAAAACAACGAACAAATAAAAAAAAAGTGACATATTGTGTATCAAGAAAGGAGAAGAATTAAGATAAATGCCAAACAGATAATATTGCATGGGTTTTATCAATTGATAAAACCCATGCAATATTATCTGTTTGGCATTTATGTTATGACAAATTAAGGCATAATAAAGCACAACTTCTCCAGCTGATTCATGTGATATTTAGGCACATTATTAGAGCAACCTGGGATTCTAATGTCAAAAACAAAGTATAATTGTGCCAATGCATTATAAACACCTCAACTCTCCCCTTTTAAGAACAGCTTTCGGAATAAACATCCCCAACCTCGAAAGCCGTTTTTGACACAGGGAGGTTGTGTGTGTTTATACTACGTTTGTGTAGGTCGTAAAGAAAAATGCAAAAATAACTTTCCATACAAAAACGAAACAAAATAAATCACATCTGCACGTGTTAAATAATAACGTGATGAAATAATATTTAGGCACATCATTAGGGCAACCTGGGATTCTTATGTCAAAAACAAGCAACCGATTTCAATTTAGATGGATTAGCGTACCGTTTTTGTTTTTCTACTAACAATTTTTATTAAAAAAAAAAAAAAAAAGCAAACTTTTTTTTTTTAGACTGATGGGCAGATATTTGAGAGACTTAAATAATTTGTTGACATATTTACTTTTCATCGTAATTAAAAAAAAAAATAAAAAAATAAAAAAACACTAAAAAAAATATTTACAATTTTTAAAAAGTAAACAAAATATTTTTTTTTTTTTTCCATTTAACTTAAGCGAACATTTTTTTTCTTTCTATGTTTAACTCATATTTTTTTTTAAATATTCGCCGAAATCCCCTCCCCCACCAAAAAAAAATTGTTAACTTTTTACAGAGATTTTTAGCAGAAAAAAAATAAAATAAAATAAAAATAAATAAATTAATTAATTTTTTAAAAAAGCAGAGAGAATTTGTGATTTTTAAAATTAAAATTTTTTTTTTAAAATCCTTTAAGATGAGGCTTCATAATTCTGTATTCATTCTTTTGTTCACTGTTTTCTTCATCTTCATAGTTGTTGACGCTTCACCATGTTTCGGCCAATTCATCCTCTTGAAGCCTTCCAGAGATGATTAACCACAACAGGATAGGAATGCTGAGTCTAGTAACTGTATCCAGAGTAATTACTGCCTTCCATAGTTGTTGTAGTTTCCCCATATTTTGGCCAACTAATCCTCTGGCCTGCTTTAGGTAGGATTGAAACTGCTAATGCTCACTTGGAACCATAGACTCAACACCTCTATACATTGTGTCACGGACCCCGTCGCAGTTAATAACCTAGAGAAGGCCAGACGATAAGTTGGCTAAACCATGGTGAAACAACAATTATGAAGATGAGAATAAAAAGTTTGCAAAATAATGAATGCACAAAGGAATTTGTTGTGCTTAAATTTGTCATACCTTAATTTGTTGCACCTAAAAATCACATGAATAGAAAATGGGCAGGAGCATTTGTTGTGCCTTGTCATATATTTGTTGTGCCTTAATTTGTCACTATATATAAATAGTAAAACTGCTATTGCATTATGGGAAGGTTAGACAATTGTATGTGTGCACAAACAAATACACTTGATTTTAAAAATTAAATAAGAATCGCTTACTTTTTAGTTGCAAAGAAATTTTCACATTTTATAAGAGGTCCATTAGATTCCATTAAAAAAAAAAAAAAAAAAATTTTTTCTAATTACATAGATTCCTTCATTTACTTATCTTACCAAAAACGTAAAAAAAATTTTATTCATTTTTTTCTTTTGCTTATTGCTCAATGAGTAAAAGAAAAACAATATAAGTAAAAACTCCCAATCAATGGTGCTAGTAAATTTTATCATTTCCTGTAATATTGAATTTTATTGTCTCATAATTTTTCTGGTTTATTTTATTTAAGAATGGTGTCAGAATTTTCCATTCATATTTTTTTCAGACAATATCTACTTATATACAAAAAGCACTTTGTCTGTTTCCCTTTTTTTTCATTTTTCTTAAACTTTTTCTTCTAGGGGATGGGACATCCAACCAGATGTCTGACATTTACCCCTATTTTAGTGTGTCCAACCAAGAGATCTTTTCAGGATTCTAGCCGTCCCTTTCAGTGCAATAGTTTGTATTTCACTTGCACTTGGTTCACGTGTTTGCATATGACACAACAAATTTGACATTGGTGCAAAAGAGGAAGCACATATTTCACAAGAATATTGTGTTTCTCTTTTAATTTTCTTTCTTTGAAGATTGTAATGCTGGATACATTTCCATGCCTTATAGAAAAACAAACCGAGAGCTCTTTTTAGTATCCCAGCTAAAAATTGGACTCCCTGCCAAAAACGAAACGCATACTTCACAAGAATGTAGTTTTTCTCTGTCTGTGTGTCTGAGTTTGATTCCTATAGACTTTGAAGCGACTAGGCAGAGTTTTATTTTTAATTTCACCCAAATGTACTTCATGTGTTTGGAAGAGTTCTTAGATGTGTTATATCAGAATACCTCTGATAAGTATTGAAAATCGATAATCAAAAAAGACTGATCAAAGAAGGGACAGTCTAATTCTGACTAAAGTACAGACCAACATCACAAGTGTATTTGAAAAGTTTTATCACTGCACGAGCAGAAGGCCTGACATATAAAATTAACAATAGGTTCTTTGATAACTCGAGTTCATTTTTAATAAATGTTTCTGTTTAGAGCACAATTGAACAATTGATAACTGTAATTCAAGTCATTGTATAAAAAACAATTTCATAAAATCAACAGTAATGGTTAACGCACTTGACCATAGTACATATGGTCTGAGGTTCGAATTCTAGAAACAGTTAAGCTATGCTGACGAGAGGTAGTACCGCTAAACACACGTGTGTATATATATATATATATATATATAAATAAAAATTACAATAAGTTTACCAAGGTAATCAAAATGGTAAACTTAAAATATATTATAAATATTAAAGAGTTAATATTTACAGGTAAAGTAATCTTAACCAGATGTAAAAGCTCAATAAAACCGAAAAGGAAATAGAGCTTATAATATGAACAAATGATTAATAAAACATGCTTATATATATATATATATATATATATATATATATATATATATATATATATATATATATATATAATGCTTGCTACTTCTTGACAAAAGCTTGCCATCTCTTCAGGTTGATGTCAGGCACGTAGATGGCTCTTCCGCCCAGCTACACTCCTGCATAATAGCTCACAGATGTGGCAAGGGAACTTGCCAGTATTTGCTGATTCTTGTAGAGGGACTATTTTCACTTAAAAAAAAAAAACATTTTTTCTCATCAGTTTGTTCAAGTCAGATGCCAAACATTCACCCGCTAAGTCATATATTCCAACCGAGAGACCTTTTTAAGATTCTTCCCGTCCCTTTAAGTGTGATAGTTTTAATCTCTCTCTCTCTCTCTCTCTCTCTCTCTCTCTCTCTCTCTCTCTCTCTCTCTCTCTCTCTCTCTCTCTCTTGCACTTGGTTCACCGGGTATATTTGCCAGATTGTTTTTTAAATTCTTTTTCATGAGTCCAGTTGCTCCAATAATTACTGGAATGATAAAGATTCTAGTTTTTTTTTTTTTCCTGTCGTACATAAGACTTTGATGTTTTGTTATCTTTTCCCTTTCAGCTCTATTTAACACAGCATCACTAGGAACACTGACTTCTATTAAGGTTGCTTCTTTCTCCTTCTTATCCTGTATCACTATGTCAGGTATAATAGCTCTGTTTTCTAGCTACGTAGCTATAGGAATTGCATAGTCACAGTGGATGGTGTATGACTTATTTCCAACTGTTATTTCTGATATATGTTCTCTGTTTAACCCAGCATCCCTGAGGCCATTAACTTCTACTAAGGTTGCTTCTTTCTCTTTTGAGTGCCATTTCAAACTGCTTGCAGATTTACATACCAGTCCACAAATATAATACTTGGGTGAGCTGGGTGGCAGCACATCCTCATAAAACATTACACCTTTTTATTTATATAGACAATTATTACATAGTCGCTACATTGAACATGTTTCAGACAATTGGTCAGTAAGAACCGAAAGTCCTCGTCGTTTTTGGTTCTCATTGACCAATTGTCTGAAACATTAGCATGTTCAGTGTAGCGACTATTGAGCACTCTTAATTCACAAGTTTTCCCTCGTGAATACCTTTAACTTGGTATGTATATACATAAGTGAGAACGTGTGTGAGAAAACTTCCCAACCTATATACTCAACAAATTTTTGATCTACAGACTTGAAATTTGGTTTATAGGGTATTCAGACATGTGGAAAAGTTTAATTGGTTTTCATCCAGAAAAGGTTCTGCTAAGGGGGGTTAAAATTGAAAATTTAGTACTAGGGAGTAATTGTATTTTTATGTTTGTCAACTGTTTCACGAATGCACATGTGCAGCCATGAAATATGACAGCTTCTTTATATTAAGAATAAATAAATTTGAAAACACTTTCTAAAGATTGTGTCAAGCTGGCCTGATGGTTATTGTAATTGACTCACTGTCTTTAGATTTTGGTTTCGATCTCAGCTCAAATATTTTTTTTTTTTACTTACAAGAAGTGAACTGTTTAGAAAAATAAAATAATACTCACATGCACAGGTCTCAGTGTTTGTATGAATTAAAATATAATATTTATGCATATTTTACGACCGAGATTATATATATATGAAGTTCAATTAACTTTCTTGAAGTTATATATTTGGATTTTACCGTCACTGGATTATTTATCTTCCACCAGACTATCCATTCACGTGTAATCACTTTTTTCTTCACCATATTCCCTCTGCTTCACTTTTTTGTTATCAAGTAAGATCTTTGACTTACTTGTTGTTTCATCAAATACTTGTGCATGCAAAATCCGATCCCGCATTATGCTAATTCCTACCCTCTGATGAGAAGGAAAGTATTTCTTCGAAACTCCGCAGACTATCCCCTTATCTAGAGTTTCCTTTTCAGATTAAATATGTTTTTAATTCATTTCCAAGTGTTTTTAACATGTTTTATTAACTGTTTGCTCGTATATATATATATATATATATATATATATATATATATATATATATATATATATATGATTGTTGAGCTGGATTAAATCCGACGATATGAAATAAAATGGAGGTGGAAGGACCTGGATACTCATGTATCCAGGTCCTTCCACCTCCATTTTATATATATATATATATATATATATATATATATATATATCTATATATATATATATATATATATATATATATATAGAGAGAGAGAGAGAGAGAGAGAGAGAGAGAGAGTAGTGATATTATGAAAATATCTTTCACTATCCAACATAGTAATAAAAATATCATTTGGCTAAAACAATTAGAAAGATAAAATACGAATAAAATCGAATTGACTCCATCTTTTGACAATTGGAATAAAAATAAATGATTGAAACTGTATTCATCGTATAGAGTTAATTCTCTTTGTTTGTTTAGAACAAAATAACATTAAAAAAAAAAAAGTGCCATATTTGAAACAATTGCACATATAAACCATTATCTGGGAATGGCAAGTAGTTGCAGCTTGTGTGTGTGTGGGTGTGTAAAACTGATACACAAAATGCTGCTTTTATAAGAGAAAAACAATGTGATTTTCACAAGTTGTTTACATTCTAATATGTGATCCATCAGATAATAAATTACTGGGTGCTTTACATTCCAATATGTAATATATTGAATAACAATTCAATGTTGGGTTGTTTACATCCTAATATGTGATATATCAAACAACAATCTAATATTAAGATTGTTGAAAATTCAATATTTGCTGTATCAAATACCAATTACAGTAGAAATCCCTAAGTGTAAGAAAGCCTTTTACTCCAATAGTTTCTTCCCCAGAACTGCAAGTCTTTGAAACTCCCTTCCGGAATTCTGCTTTCCCAACTGTACTGATATGCAGAAGTTCAAGTGTAATGTGACCAAATATCTTTCTACTCATCTCCCTTCATAATGTCCCTGCAGTATTTAAATATGTGATGTATCCAATAACAATTCAATATTGGGTTGTTTACATTCCAATATGTGATCTATTAAAAAACAAGTTAATACTAGGTTGTTTACATTCCAATATGGGATCACTTGAATATAAATTTTATATTACTTGGTGTACATTCCAATATGTGATATACAAAATAACAATTAAATACTGGGTGGTTTACATTTCCATATGTATTGTATTGAATAAATATTCAATGTTTACATTCTAATATATGAGCTATTTAACAACAATCTAATATTGAGATTTTGAAAATTCAATATGTGCTGCATCAAATACAGTATTAGATTGTCTGTATTCTAATATGTGAGGTATACAATAACAATTCAATACTTGGTTGTTTACATTCCAATATTTGATTTATTAAATAACAATATGTGATTTATTAAATAACAATTTAATACTTGGTTGTTTACATTCCAATATGTTATTTACTAAATAAAAATTCAATACTTGGTTGTTTACATTCCAATATTTGATTTATTAACTAACAATTTAATACTTGGTTGTTTACATTCCAATATTTGATTTATTAAATGACAATTTAATACTTTGTTGTTTACATTCCAATATGTGATTTATTAAATGACAATTCAATACTTCATTGTTTACATTTTAATATGTGATTTATTTAATAACAATTCAATACTTGGTTGTTTACATTCCAATATTTGATTTATTAAACAATTCAATACTTGGTTGTTTACATTCCAATATTTGATTTATTAAATAACAATTCAATACTTGGTTGTTTACATTCCAATATGTGATTTATTAAATAACAATTCAATACTTGGTTGTTTACATTCCAATATGTGATTTATTAAATAACAATTTAATACTTGGTTGTTTACATTCCAATATTTGATTTATTAAATGACAATTCAATACTTCATTGTTTACATTTTAATATGTGATTTATTTAATAACAATTCAATACTTGGTTGTTTACATTCCAATATTTGATTTATTAAATAACAATTCAATACTTGGTTGTTTACATTCCAATATGTGATTTAGTAACAATTTAATACTTGGTTGTTTACATTCCAATATGTGATTTATTAAATGACAATTTAATACTTCATTGTTTACATTTTAATATTTGATTTATTAAATAACAATTCAATACTTTATTGTTTACATTTTAATATTTTATTTATTTAATAACAATTCAATACTTGGTTGTTTACATTCCAATATTTGATTTATTAAATAACAATTTAATACTTGGTTGTTTACATTCCAATATGTTATTTATTAAATAACAATTTATTACTTGGTTGTTTACATTCCAATATGTGATTTATTAAATAACAATTTAATACTTGGTTGTTTACATTCCAATATGTGATTTATTAAATAACAGTTCAATACTTGGTTGTTTACATTCCAATATTTGATTTATTAAATAACAATTCAATACTTGGTTGTTTACATTCCAATATTTGATTTATTAAATAACAATTTAATACTTGGTTGTTTACATTCCAATATGTGATTTATTAAATAATTCAATACTTGGTTGTTGACATTCCAATATGTTATTTATTAAATAACAATTCAATACGTGGTTGTTTACATTTGTATATGTTCATCCAACAAACTCTTACATAGATCACATATTGTAAAAGAATCAACAATAGAAAGCTTTCGGAATCTCTGTACACGATTTGTAGAATTTTTATATTAATAAAATCATAAAACAATGTCTCATGTATCTTTTTTCTCTTTATGATTTGCATATATGCTTTTATGGTACTTTTTATATTTTTTACTTAGAGCAATTTCGGTTTTCATATTATCTATACGGCTACATTATTTTCTTTACCTTAACAAATAAGTCCAGAAAGAGAAAGGTGTGTGTTTTTCTTTCTTGTACATTTGTAGATCAACAACCTCTTCCGAATGAATTCCATTTCCTAAAAATTGAGAGTTTTTTTTTTTAAGAAATTGTGTGAACAACCCCCCCCCCCGAAAAAAAAAAAAAATTTTAAAATTGAAAGTGGAGGATGAGATTCATATATAAATTTAACGTTAAATGACCTCCATCTCATTTTCTGGCCATTATAGCAATTTAGGACATTTACATTTTTTTTTTTTTTATCACTAATCTCAAGTCTGTTATGGGTGCCAATTAGGGTTCGGATTAGGTTAGAAGATCTTTACAAATGCTTTGAAATATAATTCATAGTATGTTTCTGAATTTTTTAGATGAAGATTTATCATTCATATTATTCGAAATATTTGGATTACTGTTCTCATCTTGGTTGTTATTTTCTCAAAACGTTTTAATCAATGCAACCTCTACACTTATTCAGATGCATCTTGTCGAACTCGAGAATGTGCACAGAATTTTGAACAGAACATTTTATGACTGGAGCCCGCTTGCGAATCTGATGTTCCCATGAAATTTCTTCCTTCAGAGGAAGCTGGTTCGACCCATCTGGGGTCAATGTTGATTCCATACAGTAGTAGTATGTAGATAGATATACAGGGTGTCCAGAAAGTTACTGAAGGGTTGAAAATCTTTGTCATTTTACCCTGATTTTTTTTTTCTCTATTTCAGATATTTTACAAATGATATTTTGGAAATTAGATAACTATAGCATTGAAAAAACGTACGCAAGTTGTGAAATTGTTTTACCAAAATCATGCAATGCTTTGGCGACAACATTATCACTCACTATGGCAATGTCAAATGGTCAATATGTTCCCCAGACTTGACCAGCGCCGACTTTTTCTTGTGGGGATATCTTAAAGAAAGAGTCTATGCTAACAAACATCAAACCCTGCAAGAATTGAAGGAAAACATCTGGAACGAAATGAGGGAGTTAAATCGCAATCCAGAGATCTGCAATCTGTCATGGATAATGTTTTGGAAAGAGCACAAATATGCGAAGCTGAAAATGGGCAACATTTAAAAGACATTATTTTTCATAAATAAAGATTTTTTGAATTTTGCAATTGCTTTTTTTTTTAATTTCCCAATGTCTTAGATTGTCTTAAAATCAAAGAAAGACATCATCAAAAATAAAGGATCTATTTAAGTTCAAAACCTTTCTGTGACTTTTTGGACACACTGTACTTGAAAAATGGGTGATAAATTCAAATAGAAGTAAAATTACGTGCAATATCTTTATATTAAAAATTGTATCTCTCCCTCTCTCTCTCTCAAGCCATATCTTTGTTTCTTTCTTTTCCTCTGTTCCTTTTACCGTCTTTATCAGTAAAACCTTTTAGTATCTCTCAACCAAAAAAATGGATTGTAGCTTTATATTATCCCGCATACACAATAATAAAGGAAACAGATAAGATCACAATATAACATATATAACCAATTTATTCATAATCCGTAAATACATATTCAACTCATTAAAAGCATGTATACCCAAATCACTTATTAATTAACAGTGAATAACTTCATTTTAAATGCTAGATAATAAGATTATACGTCTTGCTTTGTCAATATCAATGGAGGTTAGAAAGCATTTACTGTTACAACACTTCAACATCCGACATTTCTCCAAGAATTTTGGCATCTTCCAAGCTAATGCAAATTGACTCATTCTGTGTTCCTATGGAAGTGATTATTAAATACATAATAATACTGAAGTATTTTGTTTTAACTTAAAATCTCAACTATCAGCAGATTCCCCAACATGAAAAAGTGGAAGCAGCTGTGAGGATAGTTTTTTTTTGTTTTTTGTTGTTTTTTTTTGACGTATTAAGTAAAGGTCATGTTAAAATCATTACGCCATCAATAAAATTACTGAATCTGATTAAAAAGCAGCAGTTAGTTTTCATTTGCAAAATCCTATTTTTGTTTCCACCTACGTAGGCTATACTACTGCACCAAAGTGGCACTCACTAGCAGGATACCTGGCGTTGCTCGGGGGTCATATAAATTCAAATAGAAGTAAAATTATGTGCAATATCTTTATATTAAAAATTGTATCTCTCTCTCTCTTCTCTCTCTCTTCTCTCTCTCTCAAGCCGTATCTTTATTTCTCTCTTTTCCTCTGTTCCTTTTACCGTCTTTATCCGTAAAATCTTTTAGTATCTCTCACCCAACTCATTCCTCTCTTGTCTTACTGTGCTGAAAAAATGAAATTCAGATACTGGAGTTACCTTTTCCAAATATAATACTGCATTCTCATATTTATTGTTTCGAGGCAACTCCAAAGCAATGACATTTCTGAATTTTTGAGATAAGGATTCGTTATTTCTATTATTTGGATTCATCAAACTACTGTTCTCATCTTGAGTGTGATTTTCATAACGTTTTGGTCTGCAAGGACCCGTGGCACATTGGTTAGAATACTTGGAAAAATCAATTGTAAAAAGTGATATTCTCCTGAAAGTTAAAAGGTTCAATCTTTAGTGTGGGCGACTGAAAAATACAATTGCGAATTACTTAGCACCTCTATCCAGTCATGGCTGACGGAACAAGAGTGAAGTAAATAAAGAGTTCTGCTCGAAATTCCGTCCAAATTCCTGAGTTCTAACAGAAACATTCTCATGTTTGACTAGATACACCTGAAGAAGGTCGGAGGTTACATCGACCGAAACGTTATGAAAATCACACTCAAGATGAGAACAGTAGTCCAATAAATCCAAATAATATGAAAACAATGACATTCTTGAATAAAGGTAATTGCGTTCACTCCAACCGCTTTCACAATAATGTAACTCCCCAATCGCATGTATATCTGTGTAAGGGGAGATTTTCACAACTTATACAAGCTTTTCATGTTATACTAGCAGGGGTGCCCGGCATTGCCCGGATGTTACAAGGTGTGTGTGCTCTTAAATCAAAAAGAAACCCGTCCGGGGGGGGGGGGGGTAAAAAAAAGTTTTGGTAAGTTAGTAGGATCAAACCCGAAACCCTGTGGCGAAGTTGGGAAATAAAATGTGAAAAAAAACATGACACGTTAACCGCTCGGCCAGCCAGAATGAGTTACTGAGAGATGTTTGAATTTATTTAAGAAGAGAATTGATGTCATGATCAATGTATCTTCAGTCTAAAACTCAACCAACTGAGCTATTTGGGCTGGTCATATGTTGTAATAATGCTAAGTATTTTGTTACTGTTTAAACTGGATTAAGGATATTTGAAAAATGTTCCTAGATGGATAAAATATATTTTCAATGAAACTGAATCAAAAGACATTTTTGATGCTAAAAACAAAGAACAATGATAAAAAAAAAACTTTACTTTATTATCTAGAGAGAAGAAGAAAAGGATGGGTATATCATATATAAAATTATACAGTTGCTATGGATTTTATTGCTAACAATACAAGGCGGTTATGTCTGAGCAAATGCATTTTCAAAGACAAGATATACCATAGTTGTTATATATTTTACAAGTTTAACAGAAGACGAGTTTATCATGAGGTTTGCAACAATTTGGTACATGGAACCATATTATGCATTAGGAATCAGATTTGTTTTTTGTTTTGTTTGTTTAATTTTTTTTTTTTTTTTTTTTTTTTTACAAACCTCTGCAATTACTTGCCTCTCTACAAGTACAGAGTAAGACACATCTAGGCCCTATTGAAATGAACAGCTCTCACCTTGAGGATGCTCCATGTTTAGACAAGCTTCTTGGTCTGACCTTCACTCCTGATCTGAAATGGAGCACATACATCAAATCCATTGCTAAGGTCGCTATCAAAATGGTTGGAGCATTCTGCCTATTCAGTAGATATCTCACTGCTGATGCAATTTTCTACCTCTATAAGAGCTAGGATTGAATACTGTTGCCACATTTTGGCAGGAGCTGCTCAAAGCACCCTATCCAGCCTTGACAGAATCCAAAACAGACTTCGTAATCTAGTAGGCGATGCCCCTTTTCTTCTCTGCAACCTCTTTCCTACAGAAGAGACGTTGTGAGTCTGTCCCTGCTTTATCGCTATTTTTATGGTAAGTGTTCGACTGAGCTTCAATCTATGTTCCCCCTTGCCAATTCTTCACAAAAAAAAAAAAAAAAAAAAAAAATACTTGTCTAGCCAAAATCATTATCAATAAATTCCCCCACTCTCTATTGGTGCCTAAATCTACACATGGATTCCATAAACAAAGCTTCTTTCCTAGAATTGCCTGTCTATTTTCCAGCTGACTAAAATATCACTGTCTTCAAGTCCAACATAAACAGGTTCTGATTCAACTGCTCTCATAAATAATCTAATTATACCAAATTACCGTTACAAACGATTATTATGCAATTGTCCCAATGAGTACGATGCACATGTTAACCCTTATACTCGAGTAGCTTCTGGGCCTTGATATGTGAAAAGCCTTTTGTAAAAAAAAAAAAAAAAGACACAAAATCGGATTTAAATGTGGAACTTCCACAAAAGGGGCAATCTGGATTGGGACAAACATAAAAATTGCCTCAGTCCAGAAGTATTTCTTCACCACTGATTGAGGACAGAAAAGATGAAGTCTAGTATCAGAGCAGATACTACACTTTGCATCTAGCCAAAAAGCAGAGGAACAATGAAGTGTCTGGTCATTCTAAAATCAGAAAGTAGGTTTTGACCTTGAGACTTTTATATGATATACAAGCTAGCCATGACAGTCATGAAAGATCCAAAATAAATAAGGTCAAAGCATCCTTTTTTATTATACCAGCATGGATACTCGACAGTGCCCAGGTGGACATGAAATTCAGTTTGGTCACAACTGCTAACTCCATCGTTACCCACACAACGATTTCAAAAAGAAAAGAACAGATAAAAACACGTAAATGTAATCGCCCAGAAAAAGAAGTACATGAAAACCTCCCTACTAGAAGAAAGATACGAAGATAAACTATTCTCCAGATATTGAACACTTAAGAGAACTTCTTTAATGCTGACTCAGTCTAGAAAGATTTCTTGTTAGGGTCTGTTGCAATGAAAACTAACTGAAAATAATTCAGTTTTATAAATAACAAAGTAATACTTGAATTAACTGAAAAAATGATTAGTAATAATGTATCATTAACAGAAAAAGAAATTAGCAGTTATGATGTCAAAAAATCACATTACATAACCCTCGAAAGAAGAAAAATATTTTGTTCCTATTTACAATGCCTCCCCACGGGACAGAGTTAGACACCAGGGTCGTTGTTTAACATGGAGAAAAGGAACAAAAATAAAATTGTCGCGGCCATCAAAGATTTTATTGTATTTTGGAGATCCACCATTGTTCCTATTTACAATGCCTCCCCACGGGACAGAGTTAGACACCAGGGTCGTTTTTTAATGTGGAGAAAAGGAACAAAACTAAAAATTGTCTCAGTCGTGAAGGATTTCTCCTCCACTGACAGAGAACAAGAAATTGAAGTGCAGCATCTGAAGAACAGATACTACACTTTGATCTTGTCCCGAAGGCCAAAAAATGCCAAATAAAAATCTTTTAACCCTGTTAACGTTAAAACTGTAAAAAAGAAAAAAAATGTAAATGATAGAAAGTTTGTTTTTTTTGTTTATCGTCATTGGATTGGAATTTTTGTTTCTTTCAAATAAAAACTTAATCTTCAGTTTACTTAAACCTCTGATAAAAAAAAATCCAAATAAAGAAATTATTTTTCATTTTAATATAATTATCAACCGAAATTACAAAACAACCCTGTTAAAAAAAAATAAAAAAACACCACCATTACGTGTATGCGAATGTCAAAACTAAAGCTTATGAGGCAACCTCCTAATCCACTAACCCACAATACTGATTGCGAAATAACGTTTGAAATTCTTTTATTTAAACCAATTAAAAAAATAATGCTTGATGCATGAGCAGTTATTTAGAAGTCGTTTATGAAGTTTGGTTCGGACACAGCTGCTAACTCCATAAGAACGGATAAAAGCACAAAAATGTAATGGACCAGAACAAAAAAAAAAGAAGTATGTGAAAACCTCCCCACTAGATATTTCGGTAGAAGTGATATGAAGATAAGAAGCTAATCTCCGGATATTGAGCACTTTTTGATGGCTATATACCAGTTTAAGCAAACTTCTTTAATGTTGCCTCAGTCGAGAAAGATTTCTCATTATGATCTGTTGCAACGAAAACAAAATGAAAATAATCCAGTTTTAAAAATAACAAAGTAGAATTTGTTTTGAACGAAACAACCGTTATAAAAATGATTAGTTATGACTTGATGTGTTATTAAAAGAAAAAAAAAAATAGCAGTTACGATGTCAAAAAAAATCACATTATCTAAATGGATGACTCAATAGGAATTTATTCACATAAAATTTGAAGACAACCATGTTATAGTTATTCAGGAAGCAGACACACGTATCATGTTCCACAGACGGACAGTTCCAGGAAACAAAACTTTGCTTATACACTAAAAATGTTGGAAAAAGTAATTTTTTTTTCATTATCATTATTATTATGCACACCAAACAAGACATTTTGCCACGGATCATAATGGCTTACTTTAATTAGGTCAGATTTCTAGAGGATATCCTAAATGGAGAGTTGTGCAACAAGATCCTTGTTCACATTACATTTAAGTTTTTGTACACTAGTACAGACAGGGAAACAGGAAGCAAGGAGGACATTCCAAAGTTAAGCAAGTCAAGAAAAGAAACTAGTTTTCCAGCATTTGGGAACCTCTACAACGTGAAGAGGTGGGATTTTGTTGCCAGTCAAGTTAGTTCTGGGTATGTATACTGTAGGCATACAAGTGCAATAAATTTAGCAGAGCACACTTCCTAGAAGTGTGCTCCTTAAAATAAGCATGGAGATACAACATTGCACCAATGGGACAAGGGTTTGGAACTTGGCAGACGGTGTGAGACTTAATAGAGAATCTTTTTTTTGAAACACCTCCCCTACCTCCTCCTCCAAGGAAGAAAACCAGAGTTTTTTTGGGTTTTTTCCTAGACATCTGGCTCAATCTGTGTTCTGCATTTATGGTCAATTAACTTTGTGGAAATTTTATGAAGAAACGACTTATTTTGAGAAAATCAGAAGATTAACAGATGAAGAAAGAGTGACAAAAATATAAGCCCTTTTTGATTAAAAGTTAAGAAAAAAAAAATAATAAAAAATTGCTCCAACAAGGGCTGTCTTTATATATGCATAGAGATACATAATATACACAAAAAATTTATAATACAACATAATCACGTTGACACATCCGTTCTCACTAGATCACTGAAGTTAAGTAACGTCGAGTCTGGTCAGTACCAGATGGGTGACCAATTTTGGAAAATACCAAGCGCTGTATACAGGGGGCGTCATCTCCCGTAACAAGGATATATATATGACTGGGAACCACTTGCGAATTTCATACTCCTATGATACTTCCCCCCCCCCCGCCACTCTTTATCTGTGCCTAAACCTAAACGTAGATTCCATAAACAAAGCTTCTTTCTTAGAACTGCACGCCTGTGGAATTGTCTTCCGTTTTCCTGCTTTCCAGCTGACTACAATATGGTTGTCTTAAACGTAAACAAGCTCTTGATTAGCCGTTCCACTTGTTAATAAATTTACCGAATTTCCATTTACTAACGATTACTATATTGTCCAATTTCTACTGTACACTCTTTAACCCTTATCCTCCAGTGGCCTCTTGGCCTTGATAAGTGGTGATGCCTATGTTAAAAAAAAAAAAAAAGATGCATCTCTCTGCCTGTTTTACAAATATTTTAATAGAATGTGCTCTCATGAACTTGTTGCACTTGTGCCCCCTCAACGTACATATCCTTGACAAACCTGCTTAGCAACAAAATCTCACCCCTTCATCGTTGAAGTCCCTAAATGCCAGAAAGTTTTTTACTCTAATAGTTTCTTCTCTTGAACAGGTAGACTTTGGAATTCCCTTCCTGCTACCTTGACTGTACTAATATGCAGAAGTTTAAATGTAACATAAACCAACATCTTGCTAACCTTTCCTAGGCATAGTCATAAATTGTAGCCCCTTAAAACCAAGTGGCGATATGCATTGTTAAGGATTTTGAGAGAGAGAGAGAGAGAGATAGAGAGAGAGAGAGAGAGAGAGAGAGAGAGAATAAAAATAGATACCAGAAAGCCTTCTCTGATAGTGTCTTCCCACAAACTGCTAGACTTTGAAATTCCCTTTTTGTTGCCTGCTTCCCTGACTAATACACCAAAATTTAAATGTAATGTGAACAGACATCTTGCTGCTCAACTCCCTACGTGGTGCCCTCATGCACATAGTCCCAAATAGTATCTCCTTACGTCCACTACCTTGTTTAAAGTGAATAAGAGCATTAAAAAAAATAAAAAAGAGAAAAAAATGTTCACTATATTTGCACATGCTAACATCTATTAGATTAAAAAGGTGACCTGTACTATCTAAAATATAACACGAATATGTTTGCTGACACGTTTTAGGGCATAAATGGGAGATTCCTCTAACAATCAAGAATAAGTGTTTCTAGAAAGAAATCGAAGTGAAATACATTTTCTTGCAAAGAACATAGAAGGAAACAAAACAAAATTGCTAGTAAGAATCAAATATCGATTTGTGAGATGCGCTCATGTTAAGGTTTAACTTAGAAAATCCAACCAAATTGATTTTATGTATTAAAAAATAATAATGACCTGAGCTTTTGCATATGTGATAACTTTTCTTGCACGATTGTTCAAATAAAATCTTATTTTTTGGTCAATTAATTTAATGACTAAAAAGAGATAAATGCAATTAATTTAGTTCTCACAAAATTACGTTTTAACAAATAAATAATATTTTTTAATAACTACCATGCACTAGACAAGGAAACTGCCTGGACGCGTCTTATACTGTTTGGCTCATTAGCTTTACTTTTTAGTGAAACTCGTTCTCCAAAACCTCTTTTAATCATTTTCTGAAAAAAAAAAAAAAAAAAAGAAAAAAAAACATCACACACTTCCATTTTTTAATTTTTCCTAAATATTTTTTGTGTTTTCCATAACAGCTAAGTGGGCCAGATTAAAGACTTTGGTGAGCTAGATGGGCAGGATCTGGCCCGTGGGTCGTAGTTTGGAGTCCCACGCAATAGACCCTTAGTGCTCATTCTCATTAGAAATAAGCTCAAAGACTTCAAAATCCCTTTATATTTTTCCTGTCTATGACCGTGATTCTAATTATTTGCCTCCATTCTACAAGTAACTGAATTTATAATCATTAATTTTAAAACATCTCCCAACACAAATGTAAATAAATTAAACTTTCAGCATCTCATTCTTCAAAAAAAAAAAAAAAAAAAAAATGTCATTGTTTCAAAAGGAGAAGAAATTAAGGTAGAATTATTTAAACAAAAAGATAAAATATACTTAAGTTTTTTTTTCTCTTCTTAATGTACTTGAATTCAAAATGGCCAAGAAGAGAAAACAGTTTTACAAAGTTTATAAAAACAACCGGATGGATAAGGTAAAAAAGACAAGAGAAAAACAAACACAAGAATGTTATTTCAGTAATAATAAAAAAATTTAAAAAAAAGACTTTGTCCATCTTATATCATCTTAATCGCTGCATCAGGTAAACAGTCAGTTTTTTTTAATGGTTTTGTTATATTTAATGTATAATATATCTAGCAGGCAGACCCGACGTTACCCAGGATCGAATGGTGATCAACGACTGTTTCACATTCCCATATTTTTATTGTCATCGAAATCTGTGAAATTGCCCATTTTTCAATCAAATCAATTGATTGTCTGCTCTAGTGGGGGACCCATCGTGGTGCACTGGGAGCAAGCTTCACATTCCTCCTATCAGTGACTTAGTAAATAATACATTGTAGTCCACACTGCACTGTAGGGAACTTACTATTGCTTTTATAAAATTATTTTTATATATATAATGGCTTTAATAAAAGTTTTGCTTCAACCGTGCTCCAAACAGAAACATTCATTTCAAATGCATTCTTGTCATTCGAAAGAATCTACTGTTCATTTTATATGCCTAGTCTTACTGCTTGTGTGGTGATAATGGCTTGAATTTAAGTATGAAAAAGTCGAGTATCATGTTTCAATTATACTTTAAATAGAAACATTCATTTTGAATGCACCCTTGTGATATCAAAGAACCATCTGTTGATTTTATATGCTGGACCTTTCTGCTTGTGTGGTAATAAAACTTCTCAAATGCACTGATGTTAGATTGTGTAAGGTGTTAACTTTGATCAAAATCGTCTGTTCCTTTTTTCATCAGATTATTTCAATTATAGATTATCTGTACTTATCAAAGACATTCCGATACAAAATCTAAGTACACTGCCAGATACATGAAGTACCATCGTATGAAATTTCATAAAAAAATTGACCCAACCATTTTCGAGTTTATAGGGAACGAACTCACACACACACACACACACAGATAAACATATGCGAATAGGAATCCGTGTCAGGATATGTTGAAAACAAAAAAATTCAGTAAAGTGCTTGATCATGAATGTGTGAGTTAAGATAAAAAATTATTTAAAGACTATAAATTACGAATTTCAGAGGCGTACCATGGTTTCATTGCAGGCTATTAAAGGATTTTAAAATTTCAAACAAATTATCAACACCTCATGAAATGAAAAACAAATCAAGGGGACATTTGAACATTTTTACAGGTTCTTTATTGGTGAGTCTGTTTGAACTCCATTCTAGATTTGTTTTTCATTTCATGAGTCACTGATGATTTCTTTGGATTTTTAAAAGTCTTTAACAGGCAGATCCACTGCAATGAAACCATGGTATGTCTCTAAAATTTCTAATGTATAGTTTTTAAATAAATTTGTGTACACGCAATATATATATATATATATATATATATATATATATATATATATATATATATATATATAGGGAAATCAAAGGAGATGCAATGTTTACCTGATATAAACAATGAAGAGTCTTCATGCAAGTTGCAATTTTATGCCCGCTTCGTTTTTATTATTTTTTTTACATCTACATTTTTTCACTCCTTTTTTTAAAGGACATGTACATTTTTGCAATTTATGACTACAATAAATTGCAGTTTCATTTAATGCTGTAACCAGCAAATTCTAGCATTGCTACAAATATTCTGGATTTTTTAGATGAGGATAGATAATTGCAAGGTCCCTTGACATCACAAATAAAGTACTTGATAAAATTCAGTTGTAAGTTACACTCATCTAGAAGTTGAGGGTTCAATCCTCAGTGTGGGCGATACTCAGAATACAATAACAAATTACTTGAGACTTCTAGCCAGTCATAGCTGATGAAACGAGAGTTTGTTTATCCCCTTGGATTAAATAAAGGATTCTGTTTGAAATTCTATGCTGATTCCCGAGTTCAACAAGATACACCTGAAGAAGTGCAGAGGTTACATTGCGCAAAATGTTGTGAAAATGTAATTGATATAAGCACAGTAGTCTGAAGAATCCAAATAATATAAAGGAAGTTATAAATTAAAAAAAATAATTTCATAATACAACACCTAAATAAATTAGGAAAATTATGCAAGAGAAAGTCAAAAATATGTGATAAAAATTAAAACTTTGAACTTATTGCTCCTCGGCAGCACCAAATTTATTTTCTTCTAAGTAATAAAAATCTAACACAACCAGGATGCTGATCCTATCAGATAGCATATGCTTTATTGCGAAAAGATGGAGAGTAAAATTAAAACTGAGTTAATTTTTTATGTCGTCGTCCATGGCTGGCTGGTTGGTTGGTTGGTTGTTTTTGTTTTACAGCATATCAAACCTTTTCAGGTTATTTAATGCCGAATCCAGTGATTAAGAAATTTTTTAATAGAATATATATTTTTCTCAAGTTGGTTTCTATTTAACCCATAGTTGGGACCCTAACAGGTACTACCACTACAGATCAGAGTGGACCTGGGAGCAATGACAATTAAAGGGTGGCTCCACACTTCCCAAAGCCCGCAAGCTGGGGCCTCACCATCAGATATAGTTTAAGGTCATATCCAGGACCTCATCCATGGCATCCCAACAAATGAGGACAGTGGGCATTCCACTCGCAAACGATGAAGGATAAAAAGTCAATGAGAGAGAGAGAGAGACAGACAGATAGACAGACAGACAGAGAGTGAGAGAACAAAAAATATTCAGTTTCTTCAGAAATATTAAACATCAGAAACGAACTCTGGTTAACTTCTATTTTAATGTTATGGTAGAGGAGTTGTTTCCGGTAGTATATTTCATACTAGTCATGGTCCGCCTCGCTAATTATTCTGACTCTTTTGACTGCATGAGGCATGGTTCCTCTGTAGAAGTAAGGATTAGTTTATTTGCCAGTCGCCCACCAGGAAATGCCAACAGATATGTTCATTACTATTTTTGTACAAAGAGTGCTTTCCCTTAGGGGGAGCTGGTTTTCCCCATTTTCCAGCCTTGTGCTACATGAAATACAAGTAAATCCAAAGCCGTTACTGTAAACAAACTAAATCTAAAATGCCGTTACTGTTAACAAAGTTGCATCCAATCTAAGCTAGTCAGTACTTATCTTCTTCTTCTTCTGCAAAGTGCAGTTGTCTACATGCTTGCAGGTCTACCTAATCGAAGTTAAGCAGTGTTGAACCTGGTCAGTACTAAAAATAGGTGACCATTTGGGAATTCCAGGTGTGTAGTGCTCTCTGCTTATCTCGGCATTGTTTTCAGTTCTCAACCTATCCTTGCCACTAAACTCAAACAAGTCCAAAATTACTAACGAAAGACTCACAAATTTTATATTTTCTTGCCTCAGGTGTACAATATCTACAAACAAAATTTTTTTTTTTTAATATTTACATTTAAAAAGGTATAGCTTGTAGTAAATGAATTATATTATTATTTCTTTTTGTAACACAAGAGAGGAATGAGTACGTTGAAAGTAAAAGAAAGAGTTGGAGAGAAAATGGGGGGGGAGCAAGAGAGAGCGAGAGAGAGAGAGAGAGCGAGAGAGAGATTTAAGATAAGATGATACATATACTATTTAACAACTATTTAGTTTCTTGTTTGTTTGGTTTGTTTGTTTTTTTAATGGCTCCGGGGCAACATAAGGTAGCCTTGCTAGTTATCAATATAAAAAAAGAAAAAAAAGAAATATCAGGGGATTTCACAGTAAGCTTGGAAAGTCAGACAATTTTCACATTGTTCAAACTCACAGCTAAACAATGAAAGCGTCTCTTAAAGGGAGTAAAAAGGAAACGCACACTTTGACACTTGCAAACAAATATGTAAACAACCGTGAAATGTCTCCTTAATATCAGTTCTCAAACAATTAGTTCAAGAGCAAGAAATCTTAATTATAATTTTAAAACAATTATTTTCTGTAATAATTACATTCATAAATAATCTAGCAATCATAATAAAGTGTTCACTTTAATTCATAATTACTTCCTATTTACTTGCCCCCCACCCCCACTCCCCACGATGATGATTATACCAACTGTGATGGGAGCAACTGGCCTAGAGAAACTAATCTTAAGCAATATTTGGAAACAATCCCTGGCAGACCAAGCTGGCTCAAAATACAGATAGCAGCCATAAAGGGAACAGCATCTATTCTTAAAAGAGCCACCAGATATAAATTTAAATCTAATGAAGCACTTGTACCACCCCTCGACGTAAATACCCCCCACCCCACCCCACCCTCGACAAGCAGCTAAATCTCACTCCTACACAGTAAAAATTGTTTTCTTCCCCAATAGTTTCTCCCCCAGAACTGCTAGACTTTGGAACTCCCTTCCGGGATTCTGCTTTCCCAACTGTACTGACATGCAGAAGTTCAAGTGTAATGTGAACAGACCTCTTGCTGCTCATCTCCCTTCATTTTCATAATATCCCTGTCCCTTATGTCCCAGATAGTAACTCCCCACCCCTACTTTCACGTGGCACTGTGCCTGGTTTGGGATGAAAATTGAATAAAAAAAAAAAATGAAAAAAAAAAAAAAAATGTGTTACATCCAGGACAGAACCCCTTGATCTCTTAAAACTAACCAAAGTAAAATAAATTTAAAAAAAAAAAAAAAAAAGAGAAAGTTAGACACAAGGTGGGTTTTTAATGTGGGGAGAAATCCAATCTTCGAAAGGGGTCAGGAAGAATTCATACGGTGACAGAATAAAATAGATCACCTTATCGATTGATGATGCCTCTGTTCAGTTTCAAGAAACAATAGATACCTACTGTATAGGTAGCTGCACGTATAATTGTGAGGCAAGGGTTGTGCAATCCCCAACCACAACCTCTCCTGAATCCACACTGTTTGAGTTTAGTGGCAAGGATAGGTTGAGAACTGAAAACAATGCCGAGATAAGCAGAGAGCACTACACACCTGGAATTCCCAAATGGTCACCTATTTTTAGTACTGACCAGGTTCAACACTGCTTAACTTCGATTATCTAACGGGGATTGTTGTGTCAACGTGATTATGCCGTATAGATCACCCTAACATGAAAAAATATGAAATTAACATATGATCTCTAGTCATATTTTTTTATGTATTCTTTGGATGAAAAGTCATAAAAGAAATTACTCACAGGTTTATATTTGTTTAATGTAGAAGGGCCGTTCCAAAAGTAATACCTCCTATTTTTTTTTATTTATTTCATCCTTCCTGAATGGATTAAAGGGAACTATAAATTGCATTGTTATCATGACTGAACTGATGCATTCATGACTTAAAAGTTTCATCTTCCTGCTGCAGACATTGACAGTGTGAGACTTGAGAAAACAACCCACTGTCATGGATAAGTCTCAAAAGCAGAGATGTATATCGTTGAATTCATGGCAAAAGTTTATTAAAAATTGTGAAGACTATGTAGAAAACTAATTTCTGGAGTACAAAAGGCTACTCGTTTTAATGGTATCACTTCCGTCTTCGTAACTCTTCAACTTTTTGAGTTAATAAAAAAAAAATTAAAAAAAAAAAAGATAGCAGTCCGTTTGAAATGTATCCATAGACTTACGTATTTCATTCGTAAATAATCCGACAATTGTAATGTATTTTTAATAATTTCATTCATAATTCAACATTTGTATTTTTTTTAATAGAAAGTTATTGATTAACCAAATTCTTAAAAGAAAAAAAAGGAAGAAATACAAACAATAAGTTTCTTTCCATTTACTCAGCAAAAGAAACATTTTTTTTTATCCTCCTGCTCTTAAATCAATCGTTAGCAGAATCCAACAGATTCTTAACTGTTCTAGTAAGTTCATAAAATTACAATCGTTTACACATTAGTTTTCCTTTATAAAATAGTATTTTTTAAGTCCAATGTCAATAAATATCTGTATCGAGTCATCCTATAAATTAATCTATATTATATTTCTCTTGATCTGTCTGTCTATTTGTCTCCATTCCACTTATTCTAGTGGTCTGATCTAACTGAAATTTTGTATGGACATGTTAGCGAACTAAGCGTTATGGTATCTGCTCGATGCACACTTGGGGATTAATAGGGATTAGTATGTAAGTTCAATTTCTTTTTTTTCTCTGAAACTACTGGGTTGATCTGGCTGAAATTTTATATGGACCTTTAGTACGTTAAAGTGCAGCGAACTATTATGGTATCCATTTGATTCACAGGTACTAAAAGAGATTAATAGGAATTAGTCACCATAATACCACATTTACTCTAGAAGTTTTCTTGGAAAGTACTGGTTCGATCTAGCTGAAATTTTGTATGGATCTTCATTATGATATGGCTAAAAAAATGTCTAGTCAAACATAATTCTCAATCCTTTCATAGTACTGTTCCAACATCCAACTGAAAATCTAACTAAACCTTATCTTTGAGTGGCTTTTGGCCTTGCTAAGTAGTGGTACATTAGTATTTTTTTTTAAATAGACTAGCAGTTCAAATTTGAAGTCTCAATTTTTTTTAACGGTTCAAGATGTTAAAAAAATACTTAAAATAAACAAACAAACAAAAAAAATAAATAAATAAATAAAAAAGTAAATACAATTTTTTTTCATCTGATACACACTTGTTTGTGTAGAAGAAAAGATATGTTTTTATTAATGAAAGCCATTTATGGAGGGTTTTTTTTAAAAATGAGAATTTTAAAATTGTAAAGAAAAAAAATATTTTCGCTTTTCACTAAAACTTGAATGTAATTTTTCTGCACAATAACAAGTTTCTGTTTCGGATAAAACTAGAATCGCATTTACTGAAGTTAATGAGGATTGTCATCTCAAGCAGCAGCAAAAAGAATCTCGATCTTATAGGAAAACTGGTGCTCCTGCATTATAATTGGTTGGTTGGTTGGTTGTTTTTATTTAACAGCATATCAACCCTTTTCAGGTTATTTAATGCCGAATACAGTGATTTTGAAAAAAAAAAAAAAAAAATTTAATAGAATATATTTGTTTTGTTTTTTTTTTCAAATCGGTTTTTATTTAACCCATATTTGGGACCCTAACAGGTACTACCACTCCGGGTCCGAGTGGACCTGGGAGCAATGACAATTAAAGGGTGGCCTCACCATCGATATAGTTTAAGGGCCGCATTATAATTGGATGTATATAAAAAAAATGCACTTTAAGTAAAAACCCTAGTATGTAATTACGTATCATGTCGAAATTAGGAAAAAAATCAAAAAGATCTTTAATAAAATTTATCGAATAATTCAGTTTTTATCAGTTTAGTCTATTGCAATCAGTTGTCTCCCTTGTTTTCACTTAACTTTCGCTATTTCAAATTTTGAAAATTGTGGATCAATAATAACATTGCTTTTTTTTGTTGTTTTTGTTTTGTTTTTGTTTTCATGTAAAAAAAAAAAAATAGTTCTAACAGACCTTCTACTCAATCATTTTTCTATAACTTTTGGAATTTTTAGTAATTAAGTAATAGTGTTTTTACTGAAAAGGCATTTTTTTTTTTTTTTTTCATAACATATCCAATTATAATTTACAAGCACCGGAAAGTCTGTCGTAAAATTCAGTAAAACTAAATACACTTTGGCATCTGATAAATTAACTTTAACACACTTACCTTGTTGAAAGGAAATTCCAAACTACCAAAGCTTATTTCAAGTGAAATAAACCAAAGTCTAAATTATATATATATATATTTTTTTTAAATATCTTTTAGTTTAAAAAGTGTTAACATTCCCCTCCTTTTTTTCTTTGTATTTAGTAATTATTTTAGTAATTTTAAAATATTTAGAAACATAAACCAAAACAGAATCAACTAATTAAAAAAAAAAAAATCCTATGAATGTACAAATTTCTGTTCAAATATATCCATGGACATTAAATTATATATATGTCAAAAAAATATATATATATGTATATACTCGGTAAATAATAAGTGAATGTAGACAAAAAGATATCTATACAGACGAAATTTTTTTTTTAAATCTAAACAAACAAGGTCAAGTGCTAAATCAGTAGCAGCTGCCCCAAACAATTTAACATCCTCTTATGATTCAGAAAATATAATTTAAAAAAATTAAAAACAAGCAAGCATAAAAAAAAAGATATATACAATTATTTACTTATTATTTTTTAAATGAGAGTTCAGAACTCTTTATTTTGCAAATACATGATTTCAATCAAACCATCCATACTATTTTTCATAAGAGCAAAACTAAATTAAACTATGGAATTAATATCATTTTTTTTATTTATTTATTTATTTATTTTTTTATCAGGATCAGGATCAGACTCTTTATTACTCTGGCTAAACTTTTTCTTTTTTTAATAAAAATCGATCCAGACAAAGCATGAACCTACTTGATGTAAGGAGCTAGAAAAAAAAAATGGTTAAAAACCAACAATATTAAATGGATAGTTTCTGGCCCAGAAAACAGTAATTCTTCCCCCATTGTCAGAAATATTATCCATAGAATGTGAGGACTAAATTACAAAATAAGGGAAGCGAGAGTTATAAAGCAGTAAGTAAATCCAAACTTAATTATTTGTTTGTTAGCAATAAGCGAGTTAATTTAAAAGAAAAGAAAAAAACTCTAAACGCCTTTAATGTTGCTAACTACAACTTACATCATACCTAAGATCTGTGTGTAGTCTGCAGAAAACAACCAGATTACTGACACCCAACTCGCTACCTCCGATAAAGGTATTCTATTGAAAGTAAAAAAAAAAAAAAATTTTTAATGAAAATCCAACTCCTTGAAGAAAATTTGCTGACCATGCAACTACCCAACTTTGGATTAAACAAATTTTTTTTCTTTTAACATTTTCTTTTTTTTTTTTTTAATTTTCATTTAATTATTTTATTAGAGGAGTAGTTTTCAGCTTGGTCAAAATACAAACACAAGACTGATTTAAAAGTCTTTACAATAATCTCATTGTCTTACTTATCTATAAATTTACTTTTTTCTTCTACCCCTTTTTTTACTACTTTTATTATTAGCAATAGTAGTAGTAGTAGTAGTAGTAGTAGTAGCAGCAGTAGCAATAGTAGTAGTAGTGGTAGTGGTAGTAACTAGTTGCAACTTGTTTCTTGAAGAAGCAGTTCATTAAAATAGTCTATAATTTCTCTTTTGTTTTATTTGACTTCAGTCAAAGTTCTCAGAAATCAAGGTGCTCCCTACCTGGGGTCAACACTTGAACTCTATATGAGATACATAGATATTCGAATGTTCCATTAAAGTTATTTATCTCTCAAATACTGAATTAGTAAAGAAATTGAGAACATAATTTTCCTCTCCCCAATTAACCATTTTGATACGTTGTAGTTTATCTTTTATTTTGGTCTCTTGGTCTTACTGGATTCCAGGACAAGAATTTATCTAGTCTGGTGGAGTATTCAGCTTCGTGTCGTTACTTAAGGTAACATCACTTGGAGAAGGTGCACGATTCCTTGTAAAAGCTAATGTAGGTTAGCCATAGTGAGGAGATCTTATTTGGGCAGCGAATACTGTAGTTTTGAATATTTGGTCAGGGTTTACTTCTAGGGAAAACTATCTTCATGCCAGGTTGTTTTGGCAAATCCCTGTACAGAGAGACCTTAGCTACTCGAGGACAGTGTCTAGTAGGTATTCGAGTTCTCTCCAAAAGTAGGCATTATGTCTGTTAGTCTGCCTGAGCATTCCACTTTTGGAAACTACTAGATCAATCTGGATGAAATTTTGTACATACTTTTGTTATGGCAAGGTGCTGCAAACTAATTATTATGGTATCCTTCAATGCACAGTTAGGAATTAATAGGGATTAGTATTTATATGCAAAAAATGAGCACAAAATTAAACATATTCAAACATCAATTTGGTATAAAACACTCATTCTAAATCAATAGGCTGTAACTTTTGCCTATTTTTAATGGGCTAAAAAGCCTAATACTTCATAATACTCATATGAAGGTATGCATACGTTTAGGTCTTTTGGCTAGGAGCAAAGTGCAATATCTGTCTAAAACTACATTTCATCTGCTCTATCCTTAATCAATGAAGCAGTAATCCTTCTAGATTGTGGCAATCTTTATTTTAGCCATAATCAAGAGTGCCCCATTTGGGGGAACTGGGTATTTCACATATCCAAAACCGACCTTGTGTCAAACTTTGTCCATACGGGTGAGAATGGAAATGAGTAACTAATGAAAAAGAATAAAAATTGTAATATATAAAATGTTATGACAATAATCTAATACATAAAACTCACTATATCTGTATGTGTGTGCCGGTCTGTCTGTCTCCATTTTTTTTTTTTAAATTGCAAACCCTGCAAGATGCAAGGTTGCAGAGCAGCGGGAAGTGAGTCAAACGACTGCATTTTTTGTACCCCATTCTTTTATGGGTCCTTAGCCGATAAAAATAGCTGCAAAAGGCCCAAAATTGAAAAAAAAAAAAAAAATGGAACTTGGCAGGCATAAGTTGACTTAGTGCTCTTGCATGCATGCGCAAATATATATACAGTTTATATGTTAAAGTTGGTTCTTTTATTATTAGCTATTTCTTACCCATCTGACGATAATTCAAACAGTAGCGCCTAAAACTGAAGCGCTAAATGTTTTTGTTTGATTATGGCTGATGGAACTCAAGTCATTTTTTTTTTTTTTTTTTTACTTTTGAAATCACTACTATATATTGGGTACAGTAAAAAAAAAAAATCGGGTTTGTATTACTGTACACATAGATTCGAAAAAGTTGTCAAAAAACAAATATATAACAAATAAATGTTATCAAAGGCAAGATAAGTTACTTTTCTACCAAACTGGATATATTTTTTGTGTTTTTATTCAATGTAACATGTTTATTCAGCTCGAAAAACATGCAGTGTTTACCGATGTATTGGAAAATTCAAAATGGCGCCCGACTCTCTTTAACACGGTAAGTTTGTGAAAAGGTGTTATAAATAATAAACTAGACAAAATACACCGAATATATGTCAACTTATGTCACGGTAACATATATTGAGCGAATTTCTAACAGTATTTTGTCTAGTTTATTATTTATAACACCTTTTTCCCGAATTTACCGTGTTAAAGAGAGAGTCGGGCGCCATTTTGAATTTTCCAATACATCGGTAAACACTGTATGCTTTTCGAGCTGAATAAACATGTTACATTGAATAAAAACACGAAAATTATATCCAGTTTGGTAGAAAAGTAACTTGCCTTTGATAACATTTATTTGTTATATATTTGTTTTTTGACAACTTTTTCGAATCTATGTGTACAGTAATACAAACCCAAAAAATCTATAGAAAATTGGCTCTATGATAATAAATATGGAATCTGCATAAATTAAAATATCATGTTTAAGCGTATTTTACAACCAGGCAACACCGGGCACCACACTAGTATAATATAATATAAACATGTATGCACATATGTAGCTAATAATGTTTGTATAAACAAAGGCATTTATATAATAAAATGCTGGCAATGTTCTAAATTAACGTTGGTAAAAAACATTTAAGAAAAAGTTCAAATTCAAGCAAAAAAAAAAAATGAATACAAAAAGTGTATTTCTATAAAAAGTAAATGAAAACACAAAATTTTACAATTTTTATACATATTTCAATTGAAAGGCATCATCTCTCGCTCTGCACGTACCATATTGTGTTTTCATCTTGCGCTTTGTTCAAAATTATCTTTATCAATAGTTTTATTAACATTCTGAAAATGACAAGAGTTAGTAGATCCATCGAACTGTCAGATGTTTTTGTAGGTGGAAAACGAATAGCCGATGCTCACAATTTACAAACATTTTGACCCCCTCCCGTTACTTAAAAATCGGGAAATTAACCAATTTCAATGAAAGTTTCAGTATTTATCAAATAATGATCACAGAATATAATGAACCCATTATTTGTATTTAAATCTAAGTGGAAATGTATCATTCTATTTAAACAAAAAATGTCTTTACAAAAGTTATGGTTTTCAGAAGTAAAAAAAATGAATTTATTTTTTTTTTTTAATGAAAATAAATCGTAAATTGTAACCATAAAAAAAGTTTAATTTTTTCAGCAACATTGCGAAAAAGCCCATAAAGTCCGTATTAACAAAATCAATATAACTCGAAGAAAAATTAATTTCTCAAACTAACGATATTATCATTGAATTATGCATTGTTTATTTAATATTTTCACACACACACACACACACACACACACACACACACACACACACAAAAGATAATTTCAAAAAATATTTCCTCTTTTTTTTTAAAGGTTACATTTTGAACGTAATGTTTATAAGTAAGATTCTAACATTTTCCTTGCATGAATGAACGTGTAATCTTCAGCGTAACAAGTTTTATATAATCTTGAAAATAAATTTAATTTAAAAGCAGCCACACACAAAAATAAGTTTAAAAAATGGTAAAACTTGATAAGAATGTATGGATGCACAGCTGGAAAAATAAAAAAACTGGTCGGTTTTGTACCCCCTCCCTCCAACCATCTGATGGCTTTTTTCATATAGCCTTTTGACTTTCTGACATTTTGGGCTTCTGTAGTAACGACTTTTCATTTGTTTTGATTGTGCGAAGCCAGAATTTGTTAGCTTTTGGGGGCTAATTAAGCTAGTTTTTGTACAAACAAGGTTTTTATTTTTAATTTTTTTTTTTTTGTTTAATATCATAGGACTTAACTTTAAATTTTTTTTTTAAATAGTCACAGAAAACGAATATTTATTTATCAAGGGGTTTTTAGGGTTTGTATTACTGTACACATAGATTCGAAAAAGTTGTCAAAAAACAAATATATAACAAATAAATGTTATCAAAGGCAAGATAAGTTACTTTTCTACCTAACTGGATATATTTTTTGTGTTTTTATTCAATGTAACATGTTTATTCAGCTCGAAAAAACATACAGTGTTTACCGATGTATGTATTGGAAAATTCAAGATGGCGCCTCACTCCCTCTTTAACTCGGTAAGTTTGGGAAAAGGTGTTATAAATAAAAAACTAGAAAAATACTATTAAAAACCCGCCGAAAGCCGAATATATGTCCAGCTATGTCACGGTAACATATATTAAGCGAGTTTTTAACAGTATTTTATCCAGTTTTTTATTTATAACACCTTTTCCCAAACTTACCGTGTTAAAGAGGGAGTCGGGCGCCATTTTGAATTTTCCAATACATCGGTAAACACTGTATGCTTTTCGAGCTGAATAAACATGTTACATTGAATAAAAACACGAAAATTATATCCAGTTTGGTAGAAAAGTAACTTGCCTTTGATAACATTTATTTGTTATATATTTGTTTTTTGACAACTTTTTCGAATCTATGTGTACAGTAATACAACCCCGGTTTTTACAATGAATTCATTTAACTCCAAAATTTAGTTTCCAAATGTCACTGTGAAAACATTTTTCATTATAAGTTTTTTTTGTTTGTTTGTTTTTTCTTTTTTTTTCTTTTACATGTAATAACTTTTTTTTCTTCTTTTTGGAAATTAACTTTAGGCTTTAATCTTTCAAATATAATCAAAAAGTAATCGGAAACGTACAAAAAATTATGATAGACCGACGTTCAAAATTGTGTTCCCCATTAATGCAGGTACCTATTTCTTTTGAATTATAACCACACAAGAGTTTGTATGACATATTTATGTCTACAAGTGATAACATTCTTGGACGTCTTATTTGTTGCATTAAACAGTCCTTTCTTTAAACTTTTTTTTTTTTTTTTTTTACATGGAGATCACCACTTATCAAGGCCCGGAAGCCACTCGGAGATAAGGGTTATTGCGTGTACAGTAACCAATGAGATAGTATCGTAGTAATCATTAGTATTGGATATTTGATAGGGTGTCTTACTTAAGAGAGCGGTTTGTCAGGAATTTGTTTATGTTGGACTTGAAGACATCCAAGTTGTAGTCAGGTGGGGAACAGGCAAACAGTCGTGCACTTCTAAGAAAGAAGCTCTGCTCATGGAATCTACATTTGAATTTAGGCACAGATAAAGAGTGGGGAAAATTATTGACAGTGGTTTCAACTAGACGGGTGATTTCTGTGTGCGATGGCAGCAGTACATTCTGGGGAGAACCATGGCTGGCTGTTAGGTTTTTGTTGGAATTTTTTGGATGGTATGAATCTGTCTATGCCTACAATTAACCATTCAATCAGGTCTGATACTATAGAGGATACATCCTTTTTAAACATGGAATGCAGAGGTAGCTCAGATATGAATGTACAGAAGCTATCCCAGTCAGCCCTAGAGTATCGATATACAGTACGGTAGAGAGGTACGTCTGAAGACTTATTACATTTCATTTTTATCTTAACTGATACAACGGAGTGGTCGGAGAATCCCAGAGGAGATAGAATGGAACAAAATAAAATATGTATAAGATGCGGTTGAAAGGCAAATCATAATGACATATTACGAAAATACAAAAATATATTATTTGTTTGAAATTCATAATTTATATATTTCGAAGTCAAACTATTCTCAGAATTTTCTACATTTTTTTTCTTTCTTTTTTTTCTTCTTCTTTCTTGCCATATTGTTAAGTTGGAGAAAAGAAAAATCAGTTAGTAAAGGTCCGTGTGTTGTTCCCCAGCAGTGGAATTTTGAAATGCCGATTTTTATAGAAATAAAAGTTTGTATTCAACTTTTTGCTTGAATTTGAACAGTTTATGAAAAAAAAAAAAAAAAAAAAAAAAAAAAATTTTTTTTTACTGACATTGATTTAGGACATTGCCAAAATGTTACATCCAAAGCAGCATTAATTTTTAAATAACTGAAATTTGTTATACTTACAATTTACCATTCAAATCAATGAAACAATAACAATATTTTCTTTAAGATGCTTATTTATCATATTCTGTATGATAAGCCCATTTAAAATGTCACAACTGATTTTAAATCCATGAAAGCATTTGGTAGGGATGACATACTAATCCTGTCAGACATAACAAACGCTATCATAGCAGAAGAGTGTGTGCCAGAGTGCTGGAGTAAGTTACATTGTAAATTGCTTTAAAGAGAAATAAGACGCACGGTCACATGATAATTATAAAGGCAGGAAGCTCCTAGAAACAGGAATGAAAGTGATTAAACATGTAACATACAACATCAGACAGGCTTTGTACCTGCCATATTCATAGTTTGGCAATGAGAGACAGAGAGAGAGAGAGAGAGAGAGAGAGAGATATGTTTGTTTTTGTTTTTTTACTCAAGGCACATTGCTGCCAAGATGTATAGGACTACTGTGAATTAGGGACCATGCCTACAGAGGCACTTAGTAGGGAGTTGATCAGCAAAATATTTGTTCACATTACATTTAAACTTTTGTATGTTAGCACAGTCGATGAAACAGGATACAAGAATGGGAATTACAAAGTTTAGCAGTTTGAGAGAAGAAACTTTCATAGTAGAAGGCTCTTAAGCATCAAGAAACCTCTACAATGAAGGCATGGAATTTTGCTTCATTCAGGTTAGTAAAAGTAAGGATAGGAATGCAACATTGCAGTGATGGGACAGAGGCTGGAACTTGACAGAGTGCAGAACCTATTAAATTGAGGACTTTTTTTTGGTCTCCGTTTAATAGAGAGAAACTAAGGGTTGTTGCAACAATATTCCATACATGGGGGAATGGTGGTTCTGCAGAGATACTAATCAAGCTGCCCAGCATTAGCCCAGTCGTAAAATATGCTTAAATATATTTTAATTCATGTAGATTTCGTGCTTATTATTATAGGGCCAACTCTCTTTTAATTATTACATTGTACTCAATATATAGAAATGATTTCAAAAGTTAAAATAAAATAAAATAAAATAAAATGAAAATATGACTTGGGTGCCATCAGCTAGAATCGAAATCAAAACATATAGCTCTCCAGCCTTACTCGTTACCATCTGAGCCTAGCCCACAGGCATATAAAAACTTAAAAAAGTAACATTATTAAAAATATAAATTTATATTTATGCATGAGTAGGAACCGGCTTATGCCTACCAAGTTTTAATTTTTTTTTTTTTGATTTTGACCCCCTTAGCAGATATTTTTACCAGCTAAAAACCATATTGGATTTGTTCCACAAGTACAAATCTCCTATTTATCAAATTCTGACAGAGTAGCTTGGTAGATAACATTCCACACACAGACAAAAAAAAAAAAAAAAAAAAAAAAATCACTTTTTTTTTTATATATAGATCATATACTGTCAGGTGTGAATATTTTTCTAGCATGGTAAAAGGAGTGCAACTTTATTTGCAGCAGTCTTGGCAATGTCTTCTATGTATTTGTTTCAATTCATGTTGCAGATGAATGTTAAGCAAAGGAGTTTGGATGATGAACTCTTAGCTAAAGTATTATTATCCATGGCAATCTCTGGATGGAAAAGGTTCTTTATGATTATGGAAGGAAAGGAGTTTTGTCTTAGTAGCATTAAATGTTGCCATCCATTTACGTCCCCATTCCACTACAGACTGAAGTTATCAGTCATTACTTTGGGTATGCGCAAATTCTTTTTTTCTACATGTCTGTTACAGAGCATAATGTTATCAGCAAATATATACCAATCTCTGACACAATTTCATCAAGGTCGTTTATGAATATCAGGAACAATAAAGATCCAAAGATCAGCCCCTGGGGCAGCCCCACATTAATGTCAAACAACCAACATGCCTGAAGACGGCCAAAGGACAATCCAACCGAAATGTTGCACAAATAACACTCAAGATGTCAGATCTTGTCAAATGCTTTGGATATATTAAGGACTATTGTCCTATCTTCTCCCAACTTATTCCATGTATGGTAATAATACTTAGAAGCAAGTGATTATACAAAACTGCAGAGTGGAATTTGGAACTGTGAGAACTGGATAGTGAGCTTGTAGAATATCAGAAAATGGCTGACCCTTGAACAAGTTATCACTACTACTACTACTACAAGAAGAAAAGAAAATTATAAAAGAAAATGAAAAAAAGAAAAAAATGAAAAAAAGAGAAGAAGAAGAAGTAGAAAAAGTAGAAGAAGAAGAAGTAGAAGAAGAAGTAGAAGAAGAAGAAGAAGAAGAAGAAGAAGAAGAAGAAGAAGAAGAAGAAAAGAAGAAGAAGAAGAAAAGAAGAAGAGGAAGAAAAGAAGAAGAAGAAGAAGAAGAAGAAGAAGAAGAGGAAGAAGAAGAAGAAGAAGAGGAAGAAGAAGAAGAAGAAGAAGAAGAAGAAGAAGAAGAAGAAGAATTCTTTTGACGCATGTGCATACATCTTTAAAATCAAGCTTGGATTATTTAAAGATAATCTTTTTTGGGTTTTTAAACTAGTTTTAACCTTTTAAAAAAACGCTGTTTATAACATCTCATCTTAGCCAGGCTTACGTTTTGTCCACCTGAGTTATCCAGAACAGTCACCTGATCACTTTCTTTGTTGGTTTTGTTTTAAAAAATTTTTTAAAAATAAAAAAGGAGTACTATTGATAGTACTGGTAAACAATACTATCAATAGTACTCTTTTCTTTCATTTTTTTTTTTTTGTCTAGAGATACAAGGTGGCCGAGATCAAAGTGTAGTACCTGGCTATTTCACTTATAACAAAAGGGTATATAAAAAAAAAAAAAGTTTCAACCCGTTTTCAGATTCAAGCAGTTTCCCCAAGGGTACAAGAGAAATTAACTTTACAGTCCCTTTCAAACTTGATATTCCTAAACGGGTACCTAAGCGTAACAATATTTTTATAGAAATCGCCACGGACAAGTCATAAAGTCATTTTATTCAAAGAACATTAAAAAGGACAAGTGAAGCATGCATGGTCCTGTGAGTGCACAGTGAATGAGGAATAAAAAAATGACTACGTTCAGTATTTGCACCCCCCCCCCATTTAGCCCCAAAAGTCCCTAGAGGACATCAAATCCTGGTAACAATGACAAAACGGTGCAAATTTGAGTTCTGCACCATGCAAAAAAAGAAAATGACTAAGTCCATCATTTACCCCCCCTCCCCCATTTAGACCCAAAAGTCCCCAAGGCCTTAACATAATTAAATTTGAGTTCAGCACCATGCACAACTGCTAAATAGACATACACAGAAAATTTTGGACAAATATGGTAAAATAGTCCCAAAAATGGAGCGTTTTTATCAGCCCTAAAAGAGTCCCTGCGCCACACCCAGGAGTTATCGTGAAGTATACATAAAAAAAGTTATAGAGTGAGTTACAACTTTTCAGAAAGCTTTATAAAAATCCAAAGCATCAATTTAAGCACAAAAGTGTCAATTTTAGCCATTGTACTCCGAAAGGCGCCCCTAGGGGGGGGAGGGTCTTTGGTGTAGTTTCAAGTGAGGGCCACATCATGCCACTTCACATCTTCAACATTGGCTTGAAAGTCAACACCAAAGTATACCTGGATGTGCTGAAGAGTGTGGTGATCCCCTGGTGCAATCAGGTGGCTGCTGGCAGATCCTGGGTGTGGCAGCAGGACTCTGCGCCAGCCCACAAGTCCAAAGAGACCCAGGCTTGACTTCAGAAGGAGTGCTACAACTTTGTACCCTTCCTTCACTGCTCCCCCTCCTCCCTCGACCTGAACTTGCTGGATTACTTCATTTGGCCATACGTCGAGAACATCACTAACATAATCTCCCACAACATCAAAGCCAGCCTGATCGTCAAGCTCTTGTTGGCGCTTATGGAAAAAAACATGCTCCCAGTTCAGACCCGTATCAAGGCAGTGATTGAGGCTGAAGGTGGTTACATTGAATAGATGTCAGCTCTACTTCATAATCAAGTTACCTGAATTGATTTTTTCATAACAATTTTAAAATAAAGCTGGCGTGTTGTTTTCTTTAGAGTGACAGATTTATCATTCCACCTTCCACCCTGTACATCTTCCATCCAGTGCACAAATTAATAAAAAATTGTGACTCATATGAATCAGCCATCGCTAAACTCCAGGCTCTTTTCGTAAAGCCCTCTAACATTGTTCATTCTAGACATCTTTTGCCAACCTCTGGGCAGGAGCCTGGTGAAACAATTGATGATTTTTTGCAGAAGATAGATTTGCTTATTGCAGATTATTGCTTTGAGGCAGTTACAGCTGAAGAACATCGTGACCAAGCAGTTTGTGATGCCCTCATAAGACATTCACTGTCATACAATTCGACAACAACTCTTAGACAGAACACTCAATTTGAAAGATGTTTCTGACATAGTTCGTTCTCTAGAAACAAGCCGAATCTTATATCATGTGGCACCAACGCTGAACCATTAGTGACTCATGAGGATTCTTGTACTTATAATGTTTTGGCTGCAGCAAGGGAAAAATGTTTCTTCTGTGGTAATCAGCAACATTCACAAATTAAATGCCTCACCCGTGATGCAGTCTGTGGAAGCTGCAGCAAGAGGGGACATTTTCAACTAGTCTGCGATCAAATCGCTTCCCTAAGAAGGTAACTTCTGCTTGTGAATCATCATCAATCACATCTGCTGTAACGGCTGCATCACGTGATTGTCTGTCGAAACCCATAAACTTTCAATGAATTGAATAATCCTGGAGGCTCTGGTGGATACCTGTAGCTCAGAAAGCTATATGTCATCGAACATCCTCCATAAGTACGACTGGTTGACACAAACTTCTCGCAAGATATCAATGGCGTCCATAGCCTTATCAAACAGTACATTAGATCACTGCTATATGACATTAGCATATAAAGGGTTTACCTATCTGCATTTCAAACTTTCAGTTTTTTCTTCCCTTTACTTAGACATTTTACTTGGCCACGACTTTCTCAAACTACACTCAAAAGTAGAAATACCCCTTGGGGGTCACAAAGGTTCCTTCTCTGTATGCACACTAATGGCGTCCTTTCTTGTTTCTCCACCACTATTCAAACATTTAATGCCTAGTTGCAAGTCTATTGCTACAAAATCCAGAAGACACTCACCGATCCATCTGCAGTTTATACAATCCAAAATTCATGACCGTCTAAAAGACAGTGTCATCGAACCCTCTCGCTCTCTCTGGAGAGCATAGGTTCTAGTAACCACTAACAATCAACAGAAGAAGCGTCTTGTCATTGACTATAATCGGATCATCAACCAGTTCACATACCTTGATGCTTATCCTTTACCAAGAATTGATGAACTAGTTCAAAAAATTGCTCATTATTCCGTTTTTACTACCCTGGACTTGCGGAATGCGTATCATCAAATACCAATACAAGAAGAGAAGAAGATATTCATGGCTTTCAAAGACTGTAAATCTGTATCAATTCTGCTGTATTCCATTTAGCATAACAAACGGTGCATCACGTTTCTAACAATTGATAGACAATCTTATAAAGGTTGCTGACACTTCCATATATGTTGATAACATCACTATATTTGGCTGTAAAGCCACACTAGATGATTTAAAAATCACCCCTTCTCGTGTCCGTGAATGTCGTATTAACATTGTCACTTTGTGTAAAATAGCAATTTTTCATTCTTCTATTTCAGCATATATACAAAGCCTTGTTAACTGGTAGTCATTCGTCTTCTGAATCATTACAATATACAAACTGTGGTGAGTTTTTAGGTCTGGTCTAGATTTCTTGGAGTTGATGTTATGCTTTCTGGATAGTTGTTTTGGCAGAGAGTTTCTCTTAAACTGTCCATCTTCTCTTGATATGCATTTCTGTTGCTAGATATTGCTTTTGCTCGGTATTGTAGGTAACTGCCAATTACTTAGGACTTTTATTCACTCACAGCTGATGGGAAGAAAGCATAATACCCCTGTGGATTAAATAAAGGGTTACGTTTGAAATTCCATGCAGATTTTCGAGTCCAACAGAAAGATTCCCGAATTTGACAAGATACACTTTTTTTTTTATGATGGAGTCACCACTTATCTAGGCCTGGGGGCCGCTCAAGCATAAGGGTTAATGAGTATACAGTGGTCAAACAGAACATGTTGTAGTAATCACTAGTAGTGGAAATTTGGTAAATTGAATTACTTAAGGCGCGGTCGGAGATGTCATTGACCAAAACATGAAAATGATACTTAAGATGAGAACAATTGTCCAACAAGTCCAAATAATATAAGTGTGATAGTATCACGAAATGGTGCTGGTGCTATCTGAGCTAATGATGCTTTGGCCAGAAATCATGCTTGAGACAGCCAGAGTCATCATCTGATGAAGGCTTTATTGGAAGCTCCTGTAGAAACAAGTTATTGGTCTGGTTATTTAGTTCCACTGTATATCAATCATCTTCAGGTTATTTAATGTCAAATGCAGAAAAAAAAGATTTCATGCTTTAAGTTCTTTACATCTTCAAATATTATATTTACTTATAAGAAGTATGGCGTAGTTTGGTTAAAGCATTGTTAGAAAAAAAAAAGTTATTTTTAGAAGGCTAGAACAATGCAGGAATGTACAGTCGTTGTAAGAAGATGAATGAATAAATATATGAATAATAAATAATTCAATATTTTTTTATTTTTTTTAATATATATTTATTCAATATATGAATAATAAATAATTCAGTACTTTTTTATTTTTTTAATATATATTTATTCAATATATTAATGATAAATAATTCAATATATATATATTTTTTTAATATATATTTATTCAATATATGAATAATAAATAATTCAATACTTTTTTATTTTTTTTATTTTTTTTTAATATATATTTATTCAATATATGAATAATAAATGATTCAATACTTTTTTTTTATTTATTTATTTTTTTTTAATATATATTTATTCATTCATCTACCTGAATTTTAACTGTGGGTTGTATTTAATTCCAAAGGTCCTTTCGGGTAATAATCCATCGTCAGTGGAGAAATAGATCCTCTCTCTAGGATGTAAATTGCAAAATGGCTGTTTTATTTAGATTTAAATCCAAATGCTCAAAGATTAATTAATGTTCAGAGGTAAAAAATATATATATATATAATAGATAATAAATAAATAAATTTGAATTATTTATTATTCATTTATCTTCTCACAACGACTGTACATTTCTGCATTGTCCTTGCCTTCTAAAAATACCTTATATTTACTTATGTTATTTTGGTTTGCTTGTCTTTGTTTTACAGCATATCAACCCTTTTCAGGTTATTTAATATTGAATCTGGTCATTTAAGAAAAACAAAAAAAAAGCTTTTATGCTCCTCATTCTCTATATTTTCAAATATTTATTAATGAGGTTTGGTTTGGTTGTTTTGTTTTATGGCATATGAATCCTTTGTGGATTATTTAATACCAAATCTGATCATTTTTGATAGAATATTATATATATATATATATATATATATATATATATATATATAAAGAACAAGTAGTTAATAAAACATGTTAAAAAACTCTTTGAAAAAGAGGTGAAAACATATTTAATTTTAAAAAGGATTGGAAAGAATATTAAACGTTTTTCAGCCGCCATATTACTTCCTATTTACTTGCTTCCCAACGAGGGCAGTGTTAAACACAAGGTCGGTTTTTTAATGTAGAGAAGCATTTATTACTAAAAAAAAAAAAAAAAAAAAAAAAAACGAAATGGTGAAATATAAAAGCAAGTTAAGCTAAAAGTAAAAAAAAAAAATTAAAAAAAAAAAAAACACACAATTCAAAAATTTAAAGAAAAAATTCAAAGAAATTTCGAACATTTATTACTATAAACATAACGAACAAGTGAAAATAAATAAATAATTGCAACCAAAGGCAAGATAAATCAAAGTAAAAAGTGTCAATAATAGAAGCAAGAAGCACCAGTGTCACATGCCACGTGACTTAACTGTTCAAATTTTTCAGAAGCTGATCTGCTTATCTAAGCTGCCCTTTTATTTCTTTATTTCTCTTATTTTCTTCTTTTTTTTTTTTGTATTGTAAATGTATCCCTTTTAAGGCAAAGTTAGACAATTTTTTTTATGAGTTATCTAGTTCCCCAGAAAAAGACATTCTGAACTGGAAACAAAAAATAACTTGTATAGACATTTACTAAAGAATGAGGGCATCGCAGAGGTCAGTCAATAAACCCACCCCCTATACTCCTTCTCTACCTGTCTACATTTTAGATTAGTTTATGTGTCCCCTCTCCCCCTTGTAACTAGTTGACCTGCCAATTTTTCATTCCCTTTTTAGTGCGAGTCAAGCTGCCCTCAATGAGAAAGGTCATAAAAGTGTCACTGTATCAAAAGATTAAAATCCCTAACCCACACACCCTCCTCCAAAAATATTTCTTCATTTGGGGGGAGGGGGGGCAAAAAAAAAAAAGGGGCCCTCTAAATAAGAACAAAAATTAAAATTTCTCATTCCTCCTCCACTGACCAAGGACAGAAGAGGTGAAGTGTAGTATCAGAACAGATACTACACTTTGCTTCTATTTATATAGTTTATTGCTCATAAAATTTGAAGTTGAAACAATAAAAGCAAAAATTCACAAACAAAAAACTTAGGCATGAAGCCCTAGCCAAAAGGCCAAGTTCTCTCAGTTCTCTTGATTTACAGTGCAATGCTGGTTCTGCACAGAGGTCCACTATCCCAGGCTTTGCCTCCTCTCTTTGAGAAAGGACTTAGCTTTTTTGCTAATCGCCTGAGGCGCCTTTACCAGGGAATACCAACAAGGCTGCCTAGGCACTTTTTGCAAGTCAGAGTGCACCTCCACGAGGGTCACTGACTTCCCAATCCCACTTTCTTACCCTGGTGTCTTGAGTTGTTCCAATTCTAAATTTGTTTCTTCTGCTTGGACCTTAAGGAGTATTCGTGATTACCACATGGATCATTTGTTGTGTTCAAACTTAGCAGACCTTTTTGAATTTCAATTTAGTACATTCAGTCTTTGGAGCACCACTTCATTAATTAATTGCTTAATTTATTAATTGACTAGTAGGGGCCTTGCCCAGTTGTAAAATACATTACATATATTCTAATACATGCAGATTTCATATTTATTATTATAGAGCCAATTCTCTATTGAATATCATATCCATAGTACTGATTACAAAAGTTTTTTAAAAATAATGACGGGTACCATCAGCTAGAATCGAAACCAAAACATTTAGCACTCCAGCTGTGTCCCCTATTGTTTGAGCTATTAACAGACAGATGAGAAAGCCTTAAAATTAAACCACTTCAAGCTCTGAATGAATTTGCTCATGGGCAAAAGTAATAGAAAATATGTCTGTAAGCTGAAATGAACATTTTGCATTTCAACTTTCTAACATATTTATGTACGCATTATTTATCCATCCAAACAAAGATTTGACTTGTTATAAACCATCCTTGGTTTATAATTACTATTACATATTAATTTCAGTGTTATGTTACCAGTAATTTAAAAATTTATCAGTTAAATATTTTCACACACACACACACACACACACACATATATATACCTACTGTTTATTTTATACACACCACACACACAGCATAGAAGTCGTATTCGCCATTACACAACTGCAAGATGTGGCCAGAATGGAAAATGATCCCATTCCAAAAATCGTATTGTATGGAGAATTGGAAAATGGGTCCAGAAAGATTCGTGGGCAGAAACTCCGCTACAAGGATATGATAAAGTGCCACCTAAAGGCAATGAATATCAACACGAAAAATTGGAAAGATCTAGCAGCAGACCAAAGTTGTTGGCGCAGTAGCTTCATAAAGGAAAGGCAGAGGCAAAAATAAAGGCCAGGTTTGAACAAAATCATTACCAAAGGCAGAACCCTGGTAACTACCCATGCAATACTTGTGGGGAGACTTTCCACACTGAGCGTGGAATGCTATGACATTGTAGGATAAATCACCGAGACCCTGACTAGTCATCTTCAGCTATGAAGGACTGCGTGATAGTGACGATGATGGTGAATTTATATAGATTAATTATTTGATTTTTAATCTATCCAAAAATAATTTATATATTTTCAAGTTTATGCTAATGAGTTATACTTTTGTTACTAATGACTATACTCTGATGAAAAGAGTCTATCTTTGAAAATCAATGGTTTAAGGATTATTCCTTATAATTACTTATTTGAATTTTGAATGGATCAATAAATATTGTAATTTATTCAATTTTTTTATTTTCATCCATTTTTTCTTGTTATATATATCAATAATTTTCTTCAGTATCTGTGCCTAAAACTAAAACAAAATCCATGAACAGAGTTTCTTTCCTAGAACTGTCAGAAATCCACCTAATAAATGTCCCAGTGTAATTTATTGGGTGGATTTCTGTCAGTATTTATTTATTTTTATTTATTTACTTTTTTTTTTTTTCAAAGAGAGAGCATCATGATGCCCAAATTGAAAATCAGTTAAAACACCAAAAATTTATCCAGGTAAGTAGAAGAGTAACTTATCTTACCTTTGGTAACATTTATTTGTTGCATATTTGTTTCTTTAACAAATATTCGTACCTCTGTCTATTGTAAAACAACCCCAAAAAACGGTTATGAATAATAAGAAACAGACAGAATGTGTATGGAGGAAGGGATTAAAATAAAATTTAAACAGCTACTTGAAAACCTGTTAGGAGGAAGGGGGTAAATTAAAGGGATGAGCATTTAAAAGAAAGATGAGTGAGTACAAAACACAAAAAAAACAAAAAAAAAAAAAAAAAAAAAAAAAAGAGAGCAATCCCAAATTTGTGGCCTTGGAAAATTTAGGTCATGGAATACTTTTTTTTTTTTTTACTTGATAAATGACCATCCTCAAAATGTATAACCATTTTGACCCTTCCTGTCACTTACAAATTCATTAAAATTCAGGAAATCAACCAATTTTAATGAAATTTTCAGTATTTATTAATCACAGAATTTTTTTTTTTTTAATCTAAGTGAAAATGTATTATTTTGTGTGAGCAAAAAAAAAAAAAATACTTTTGCTAAAGTTAAAGTTTTAAGTACTAAAAAATATATAAAAAGCTCACAAATTTATTTTTGCTATTTTATATAAAAAAAAAAATTAAAAAAGCATTGTAGATGTCAACAATTGAACTTTTTAATTAAAAAAAATATTTTAAGAACATTATAAAAAATGCGCTTTAAGTCCATGTTAATGAAACCAATATAACTCAAAGAAAAATTAATTTCTGGAACTAACGATATTATCATTGAATTAAGCATTGCTTGTTCAATATTTTTACCAAAAATCTAATTGCAAAAAATATTTCATATGATTTTAATGATAACTTTCACAAAAATTTCAAATGTAATTGTTTATGGAGATTTAAATCTCATCTCATCCTCGTTGCCAAATTTTGTTGTGTTCGGAGAAATGGGATGTCAGAATCATTGAATATTCTAATAAAAAGCAGACAAGCTCATTGTATTTTTAAATACAATTTATTCATGACAGAAACATTAAATTAATTACAGACAATATTGAATGTCTAAGCGATGTCCACCATGTTGCTTTTCCTTTCCCCCAAGAACTCTCTAGTCTTTTCTAAAGATCTATATAGGGCGATAACTCTTACAGATGAAAGTGTTGTATCTGTTCTGATGCTTCACTTCAATTTTTTTGTTCTCAGTTATGGAAGGATAAATCTTTCACGACTGAGACAAGTTTTATTTTTGTTCCTTCCGCCACATTAAAAACCGACCTTGCCTTCATGGAGAGGCAAATAAATAGGAACTCTTACTTTCTTTATTAAAGTTATTCCCCCCTTTGGTCGCTATAACAGTAATATCATATTTTCGGTCTACTATTATTTACTAACTAGAGACCTCATCAGGCAACAACCCTTATTTTCGAAAACGGAAATAAGGGTTGTTTCCTGATGAGGTCTCTAGTTAGTAAATAATAGTAGACCGAAACATGCTCATGACTGTGTAGCAACAAACTACTGCTTATGTAAAGACAAATGTAACCTGCTCTATTTCTGTATTGAGCACTTTTGTATGAACCTCATTATATTTCACTGGTTACCCTACCTTTGGAAAATAGCAACCTCAAATTATATATATATATATATATATATATATATATATATATATATATATATAGCTGTATGTGAACTTTATACAGGAAAATATATAATTTTCTAATTAGTGATGCAAATCACTTTCTCTCCACAAACATTTTTTTTGCAGCATCTTGGATTAAAAACTGATTTCTTTGAACAAATAATGTCATGGGTCAGGAAGAAATTTGAGCAATTTATTTTAATGTCAAATAATATGCCACGCCCTAATTAGGTGGACATTTTTAAAATAATTTTCTAAGCATTCAGTCCATATGAATTTAAGTCTATTATTTTGTTCATATCTTGGCAACGTTCCTATATAGAAAATGTGGTCCATCACTGGCTTAATGAATATTCTTTGGGCTATGGTATCAGTTATGCTGTGTTCAAATCCTATTATATTTTTAATCAATCATTTACATGGGAAAAGTATGAAAATACAATCCTACCCCTGTTCGCGATCAGTAGAAGAGTAATTTGCATTGAATTAATCATATATTTTGAATCGTTTGCAATAGGTGTTACGTTTCAGCATTAAAATAATTAAAAAGTGAACCTTAGGTTTACTTTCGATAGCTTTGTAACTATTGTTTTCTTTATTTTATTCTTTAGTCTTCATATTCTTTGAGTGATTATTCTGACAGAGAAAGAAGAATTGCTGTCGGGGGGGGGGATAGAATTTATTCATCTAACATTTATTGTTGGCAAGTTTTTTTTGTTTTTTTTTTACTTGAAGTAATATTTTTTTGTTTTTTTTGTTGTTGGTTTTTTTTTTTTTTTTTTTCGTTTAGCTCCTTACATCAAGTGGCTTCATGCCTTGTCTGGAGCAATTTCCATAATTTTTTTTTTTTTTTAAGTTGAGTTTACAAACAAAACTCATACGGGAACATGTCCTTATTTCAACAACAGATTACGGTAGGACATTTTTTTTTAGAATTTTTGCACAAATAAATAAAGATTAAAATTTAAAATTATCAAATTCTAACTTTTTTTTTTTTTTTTTTACATTGGCATCATCACTTATCAAGGCCAAGAGACCACTCGAGGATAAGGGTTAAGAGTGTACAATAGTCAATTGGGCAATATAGCAATCGTTAGTAATGGAAATTCGGTAAATTTGTTAACTTAAGTGGAACAGCTCATCAAAAACTTGTTTACGTTAGACTTGAAGACAACCATATTGTAGTCAGCTGGAAAGCAAGCAAACAGAAGACTGTTCCACAGGCGTGCAGTTCTAAAAAAGAAGCTTTGTTCATGGAATCTACGTTTAGGTTTAGGCACAGATAAAGAGTGGGGGGAATTATTGATAGTGTTTTCAGCTAGACGAATGTTTCTTGTGAAAGTTTACCGGGGGTGGGCATGGATTGGAGCTCAGTCGAGCACTTGCCATGAAAATAACGATAAAGAAGAGACAAACTCGCAACATCTCTTCTGTGAGATAGAGGTTGCAGGGATGAGAAAAGGACATCTCCTACGAGGATACGAAGTCTATTTTGAACTCTATCAAGGCAGGGCAAGTCCTTTCTAGCAGGTCCTGCCCAGATGTGGCAACAGTACTCCATCCTTGGACACAACTGGCTCTTATAGAGAATTGCATCAGCAGTGAGATATCTACTGAATCAATAGAAGGATCCCACCATTTTTCCAGCGTCCTTGGCAACAGATTTGATGTACGTGTTCTATTTCAGATCAGGAGTAAAGGTCAAGCCCAAAAGCTTGTCAAAACATGAGGCCTCCCCAAGACGAGCGCCATTCATTTCAATTAATGCCAGATGGAGATCAGAGTGTTGATGATGTAAAGATAAAAGCTTGGTTTTAGATGCATTAAAAGTAACCAGCCACTCCTTTCCCCATTGTACGTGTTCAAGATCAGAAGAGAGAGAATCAGAGAGAACTTGGTCGTTTACAGTGCTACCATAGATGGTAGTGTCATCAGCATAAATGTCTACGAATGATGTAAGGATGTGATTTGGAAGATCATTAATGTAGATCAGGAAAAGAGTTAGGCCCAACTAAAACAAGAGTTCATGGTCGAAGAATTGTGAGATAAGCATATTTTCAGGATATTTTATATCAGACAAGCAGATGTACCTAGCGTTACCCGGTATCAAACATAACGTTAAATTCCTTTAAAACAAAACAAAAAAAAATTAAATGAAATATGTGCATGCAAGTATTATGTCTTTTCTAATCAGTTCATTTCTTGTAAGTAAAAAAAAAGAAGTATTCAAACTTAGATCGAAACAAAAGCCTAAAATTAGTGAGTCAAGTACGATAACCATTCGGCCAGCTTGACATGATCTTTAAAGAGTGTTTTCAAACCTACTTATTCTCAACATATGGAAGCAGTCATGTGAACAATTTGCGCATGTGCAGTCGTGAAACAATTGACAAACAGATATAAATCCAATAACCCTCCCCAAGTACTAATTTTTCAATTTTGACTTCTTAGCAGCCCTTTTTCCAGATGAAAACTGATTAAAAATTGCTCCACATGTCTGAATACCCTATACATCAAATTTCAAGTCTGTAGATCAAAAATTAATTGAGTATATAGGCTGAGAGTTGTCCTCTCACACACACACACACACTTTTATAGATACATAGATTATTAAGATTTTTAAATATGAATTTATAGCTAAAAAATACTTCAGTCTTTACAGCAACTGTTAATAGAATGAGATGCATACTTTTCTCTCACCATGAAGTATCAGGCTGAGAAGTTTGAATGTTGTACTCGAGACAGATGTCATTAGCCATGACCATCAATGGTTGGAAAGGTATTAAAAAGAAAGGATTTTTCTCTTGGTAACATCAAATTTAATTAAATACTTGCCCCTTTGGCTAGGAACAACTTTTTACATCAAACTTTTTACAATACCAAATTCAATTCAAAGACTTGTTTCAATAGAACTCTTTTCTGTTTTTGTTTAATATGTATATATATATATATATAGTCATCTACATACAGTATTGTTTCATTATATCACAGCTCATCAGTGCAGCTAGACAGGCAACTACCTTAAGCCAGGATGGAAACCCGATCGCCCAAATGACAGTCAATGCTTTTTACCATTACACTATTCAGCTGCTGCTGTGCGGGTAGTGAATTAACAATGTTTTAACATCGTCCAAATGCCCAAGCTCGATTTGTTTACACAAAGAGCATCGCTTAATACGCTAATAGCAGTTTGTGTATCACTTCCCAATATACTCAACCCAATATAGAGAGTATTATAGTCATCCACATACAGTACCGTTTCGCTATATCATATATATATATTTGTAGTCATCGACATACAGTCCTGTTTCGTTGTATCACAACTCATCAGTGCCACTAGACTAGCATCTCTCCCAAGCCAAGGATTGAACCTAGAACCGTCGTGTTGACAGTCGGTAGTTCTCCCACTCGACCACAGAAGCAATACCTGCAAATAACTCGTCGGAATGTCTATTTAAATAGACATCCGCCACCACTTTTACAGTGCTCAAACCGCCTGTTTGTAAATAAACATATATATTTTAAGTGGATCAGAACAACAGTCTAAAGAGCAGAGTATATTTTAATGTATTAGTAAATTCATTAATACAATTAAAATAAAATTAAAGAAAACAGTGCTCGTTGTAATGTAGATATATAATAAGCTCGATAGGCATATATATCCTAGAGCTATTTTAATATTGAGTAAGATGGCTGATAATTTATAATTAAAATTAAAAATCAGTTTCACAAGGAAGAACAAACAAAATCAATGAATTGTACGATCGTTTCGGAAACAATGTTTTTATTGAGACAATGATTTTATCATTTAGTTTTTTGAAACAAAGTCTCCTCATCAGCAAAAATAAAACTAGCATTTTTTTTAAGTAAAGCAGATGCATCTTTTAATGGTTCACCTTTTAAAGCTCGTAAGTATCAACTTCAGCATTGATAATATAATTCTACTTAAAAAAAAAAAAAAAAAAAAAAAAACTTATTCAAGATGTAGTATATTCTCTGGATTGAGATGACATAACCACTCCAGAGTGAATGTAAAAACAAATACAAGAACAATTAAGTAGAAGAATGGAACCAAAAATTGATGATCAAATTTAATGTTACCCAGAAAAAAGTATTTTCCAAGGATTAAGGTCCAAATAGAACCTAACTTAAACTATATATTTGGTCAGGCTTATTTGATTTTCCTTTACAAATTGAAAACATTTTTATATAAATAACTAGCCTGGGTCCCCGGTGCTGCTTAGGTGTCTGAAGATGTGTGTCAAGCAAAAAAAAAAAAAAAAAAAAAAAAAAAATTAAATTAAAAAAAAAAAATTAAATTTAAAAAAAAGTGGTAGTAGGCAGGCAGGCTTGAACCCGTACCGCAAAAGAGGAAAAGAATGTGAAAAAAAGTGACGTCTTTCTGTTGCGCCCATCGCCAAACCGGAAGTGGTGAAGATTTAAATTAAGGCCAGTCAATAGAAAATAGGGGATGACTTTCCAAAATATTGGCGAAAAAAGCGACTCCTTGTAGTTGAAGGTTTTTTTTTTTTTTTACATGGAGTTCACCACTTATCAAGGCCCAATGGCCACTCAGGGATAAGGGTTATTGTGTGTACAATAATCAAAGGGATAGTGTAGCAATAGTATTGGAGAATTGGTATGGTCTCATTACTTAGGAGGGGGGGGGTTCATCAGGAATTTGTTTGTGTTGGACTTGAAGACATCCAGGTTGAAGTCGGGAGAGAAACAGGCAAGCAGAACAGAGTTCCACAGACGTGCAGTTCTAAGAAAGAAGCTTTGTTCATGGTATCTACGTTTTGATTTCGGCACAGATAGGGAGTGGGGAAAATTATTGACGGTGGTTTCAGCTAGTCGGGTGTTTTTTGAGAAAGATTGGCGAGGGGGGACCAGAGAATGGAGCTCAGACGAGCACCTGCCATGGAAGTAACGATAGAACAATGAAAGGCTCGCTACGTCTCTTCTGTGGGAAAAATGTTGCAGGGTAGAGAAAAGGGCATTCCCACCAAGCCACGGAGTCTATTTTGTACTCCGCCAAGGCAGGATAGGCTGTTTTTTGCAGCCCCCGCCCAGATGTGGCAGCAGTACTCCATCTTTGGACGTACTTGACTCTTATATAGATAGAGAATTGCATCATTAGTGAGATATCTTCTGGAGCGGTAGAAGGATCCCACCATTTTCCCAGCGACCTTGGCCACAGACTTGATGTATGTGTTCCATTATAGATCAGGTGTAAAGGTCAAACCCAGGAGCTTATCAAATCCTGGGGCCTCCCTTAGACGAGAGCCATCCATTTCAATTGATGCCAGATGGGGATCAGAGCATTTATGATGTAGAGATAGGAGCTTGGTCTTAGATGCATTAAAGGTAACCAGCCACCTCTTTCCCCACTGTACCACGTGCTCAAGATCAGAGGAGAGAGAATCAGAGAGAACATCATCATTTACGGCCTTTGATGTGTTGCCATAGATGGTCGTGTCATCAGCATAGATGTCAACGAATGATTTTAGTATGTGTTTTGGGAGATCATTGATGTAGATCAGGAAGAGAGTTGGGCCCAGTATGGACCCCTGAGGGACTCCAGCATTAATACTGTGGGCCTCTGATTTCTGCCCATCAACCACTACTCTTATGAGCCTATCAGATAGAAATTATTTAATGATAGAGAAAACATTTCCAGTTATACCGTAGCTGGAAATCTTGTGTAGTAGGCCTTTATGCCAAACCTTATTGAAGGCCTTTGATATGTCGAGAGCAATTGCCCTAGAAATGAAGCCTTTGTTGAGAGATACGCTAATCCTATGCGATATAACCATTAGCACGACGGAATTTGATCTGATTTTATTTAAACAATTTATCTTATTCTTACTACACAAATAATAGAAAAACAACTATTTAACTAACACAAAAAATACAAAAAGTCCATGAAAAACATTTAGGGCTGGGTGTGATCCTTTGGCAGGGAGGTGGGGAGCAGTTACAGATCTGTCTTCAATAATGACAAGAGTCATCTTTTCAGGGTTTTTTTTTTTACTGTTTTGTTTTGTTATAATAAATGCACATTTTTTTTAATGTTTAAAATTTTTACATGTAGATTTTAAGTTTTTACATGTAGATTTAAGTTTTTACATGTAGATTTAAGTTTTTACATGTAGATTTAAGTTTTTACATGTAGATTTAAGTTTTTACATGTAGATTTAAGTTTTTACATGTAGATTTAAGTTTTTACATGTAGATTTAAGTTTTTACATGTAGATTTAAGTTTTTACATGTAGATTTAAGTTTTTACATGTAGATTTAAGTTTTTACATGTAGATTTAAGTTTTTACATGTAGATTTAAGTTTTTACATGTAGATTTAAGTTTTTACATGTAGATTTAAGTTTTTACATGTAGATTTAAGTTTTTACATGTAGATTTAAGTTTTTACATGTAGATTTTAAGTTTTTACATGTAGATTTTAAGTTTTTACATGTAGATTTTAAGTTTTTACATGTAGATTTTAAGTTTTTACATGCAGATTTTAAGTTTTTACATGCAGATTTTAAGTTTTTACATGTAGATTTAAGTTTTTACATGTAGATTTTAAGTTTTTACATGTAGATTTAAGTTTTTACATGTAGATTTAAGTTTTTACATGTAGATTTTAAGTTTTTACATGTAGATTTAAGTTTTTACATGCAGATTTTAAGTTTTTACATGTAGATTTAAGTTTTTACATGCAGATTTTAAGTTTTTACATGCAGATTTTAAGTTTTTACATGTAGATTTAAGTTTTTACATGTAGATTTAAGTTTTTACATGCAGATTTTAAGTTTTTACATGTAGATTTTAAGTTTTTACATGCAGATTTTAAGTTTTTACATGCAGATTTTAAGTTTTTACATGTAGATTTTAAGTTTTTGCATGTAGATTTAAGTTTTTACATGCAGATTTTAAGTTTTTACATGTAGATTTTAAGTTTTTACATGTAGATTTTAAGTTTTACATGTAGATTTAAGCTTTTTTTTTAATAGTCTGTGCGTGTGAAAAGAATATACATATATATGAAAACTATTTTTTTTTTCTTTTTGTACAATTTTGCACAAATGTCATAACAGGCTGCCCACTTTCCACTTAAATAACAAATGATAAGGCCTAACAAATGGTTTACTTTGAATATGTCTGTATGGGGAAGGGGATGGTTCCTTTTTTTTATATATACAAGAGGACACATACACTTATGTCTTCATTGCATATTGCAATCCGAAAATTTGTGATGAAAGCTACAGTTCACACAGGGTCATTTTTCAAAATATTTCATCACAACTTGAACCAAATATCTCTCTCTCTCTCTCTCTCTCTCTCTCTCTCTCTCTCTCTCTCTCTCTCTCTCTCTCTCTCTCTCTAAGACATACACACATACAATGACAATGCTTACTAGATACTGTCCTCGAGTGTCTAATGGTCTCCCTGTACAGGGATTTATCAGAACAATATGGCATGAGGATACTTTTCCCTACAAGTAAACCGTGGCCTTCGTTATAAAGTCTTTTAAGACGGTCTTGAGTAAACCCTGACTAAATATTCAAAATAACATTATTCACAGTGCAAGTAAGATCTCCTTGCTATGGTCAACCTACACTGGCTTTCACAAAGAATGGTGTACCCTCTCCAGGTGATGTTACCTCAAGTAACATCATGAAGCTAGATACTAAACCAGATCAGATGAATTCTTGTTCTAGAATCCAATAAGACACAAGACCAAAATGAAAAATATAGGCGCTTCTACACTATTGGGATGAAATTTTGGAAATCGTAATACAGAATTTCACATGAAAACAATGGTATCCAAGTATTCTTCGTATTTTTAAGATGATTATATCCAAAAATTATAAAAATCGATAAGAAAATTATTTCTAAAAAAAAATAAAAAATAGAATTTGATGAAAACGATCATAAGACACAGAAGAGTTCAAAAGGGAGGTAATTTTCCGTTTCGATTTAAACAAAATGGCGGAAATTTTTCACCTACTAACATGATTAAAGTTGTTTTGTTTAATAATTCAGTAATATTCAGGTAATTTCGACTGCATAATTTGGAAGCTTCCATTGTAACTTATTAGAATTGACAAAAAAAACTCAGTTGAAACCATTGTTTTTTATCTGAAAAAAAAAACATGAATCTCATACAGAGTTCAAGTATGGGGTCCCTTGATTTCTGAGAACTTCAACTGAAGGGACAATGAAACAAAGACAGATATATAAATACTTACCTACACACACATATATATGGGAAGATTATTCCCAAATATCAATAGCATTTAGGTAAAAATGCACACTTTTGTATACATAATTGAATTTGTTCAAAAGTATCACAAACAATAAAAACAAATAAACACTATCTACAAAAACATGGTACAAATTCATCATGTATTGTAGTCAATAAAAAAAGAAAAAAAAATCGACAGTTGTTATGCCTAGTAAAATCGTGCTTAAGTCTATTGTTTAATTTTGTTTCTTTTTTAGTTGTTATGGTATTATGGCTGCTATGGTTATTTCGATATAAAAGAGAAGTGGGTTTTTTTTCTCAAGTTATTTATAACACAAAGCATGTTTCTTTCATTGCACAGAAGAGGGTAACAGTTTTTCTTTTCTTTTAGATTAATGAAAAGAAGTGTTTTGGGGGGTTTTATGTTAAAATAATTTTAGTGTTTTCTTTTCTTTTTTAGATTAATAAAATGAATTGTTTTCCGGGTGAGATGGGGGAGAAGAATGGCTAATAGAGGCTATATAATTGAAGTGGGAACATAAGTCTGTTCTGTTTCATGGGTAAATGAGTGTGTTCTGAGTTCATTAGGGCATTCTTTCTAATGGTACTATAAGGTGAGTGGGGTAGGGGGGGGGCAATAGCAGAGCTAAAAAGGTAGGGAGTAAAGTCAAAACAAAATAATTCAAATAGCAAAAACAAGTTGAGGCAGAGGATCCTTAGTGTGAGGGGATTCTAGAGTGGGGAGGAGGGTCTTTTGCAAAGAGCTTTGCAAAATTGGATCAATTAAATTTGAGACACCCCAGAATCAACAAGTACCACAAGGACACATTATGGGTTGACCCTTAGATTCTTTTTCTTTTAGTTCTGGTTGAATTAAAAACAAATAATATGCACACACAGTTGACTTTGTAGATGTAATTACAAAAAGTTTTTTTTTTTACAACATATTTTGTTTTGGAAATTTTATTTTTTATGTTACAAATGTTTTTTTCTTAAACAAAACAAGATACTAGTGTATTTGAGCAGTACCATGATTTCTGACTTTAGAATATTTAAGTCACGTGATATTATTTTAAAAGGTGTAAATCCCAATATATATATAATTTGTTTTCTGTTCTTTTTAAAAAATTATCGATAAAAATGCATGGTAATTTCAAATGAGGTTATATATATATATATATATATATATTTCGATATTTTTTTGTGACCAAGAGCGGAGGTCCGCTTGAAATATAAAAAATAACAATAAAATATTAAATACAAAAAGTAACATCGTTTTTCATGCTTCAAAAACCCCTCATAACCTTTAAATCTATATATATATATATATATATATATATATATATATATATATATATATATATATATATACACACACACACATAACCTCATTTGAAATTACCATGCACTTTTATCAATAAATTTTTAAAGAGAACAGAAAACAGTTAAATTCAAATTATAAAAGACAAACAAAACAAAAAAACATCTTTAAACTTTTTTTTTTAATATAGGAGAAATTCTGAACAACAATCAATTTTTTTCTCAAAGAACTGTCAACACGTTTTTTTTTTTATTATTCATTTTTTATTTATTATTATTGTATAATTGTTGCGGTTTACATAAAAATCAAAAGTTGCTTACCCCCATTATAGGAGAGGAGTAGAGGATTAAAAGAAGAAAACTTATTCCCTGGCTATCTGATACTCTCGTCAATTTTGACATACAAGCTCTGCCACAACAACTAAGTTGTCCAGAAATCCACACGTGATTTTTTTCTAGTAGTAAAAGCTTTGTACAGAACCAACCACACTTTTTGGTACAACAGCTAATCTCAGTCGGTTCAATGGCTACCAGAGGACAGAGCAGATAGTAAACCTCTGGGTTTTACATCAGTGTTTTTTTTTTCCTTCTACTAGAATAAGGTCTTAAAGAAGACTGAGGATGCATCTCTTTCCTGGCTATAACATATATATAACTACAGTCGTTTTATTGTTAGTAGAGAATGTGAATTTTCATCTTGAATTACATTAGTGTTTTTAGTAGATCGTTTACTTGGCCTTTTGGTCAAGATCAAAGTGTAGTATCTGTTCTTCAGATACTGCACTTCCATTTCTTGTTCTCTTTCGGTGAAGGAGCAGTCCTTCACGACTGAGACAATTTTTTATTTTTGTACCTTTTCTCCACGTTAAAAAACGACCCTGGTGTTTAACTCTGTCCCGTGGGGAGGCATTGTAAATAGGTACATTAGTGTTTTCTTTTTTATGCCAAAATTAGATTTTGCTTGTATTATTTGGATTCTTCGAACTACTACTCTCATTGTGAGTGTTATTTGCACAACGTTTCGGTCGATGTAACCTCCAACCTTTTTCAGGTGTATACTGTCAAACTTGTGAATCTTCACAGAATTTCGAATGGAATCCTTCATTCAATCAACAGAGGGAGAGGTGGGGGAGGGAAACACAGCACATTCTCACTCCATCAGCCATGACTGGGCAGAAATCTTTTGTGCAGATTTTAGGAACCTTAAACCTAACTTTGATTCCAAACAAACACGGTGGAAAATAACGCTCAAAATGTGAGCAGTAGTTGAAAGAATCCCAATCAATTCTTCATCTAAAAAATTCAGAACTGAGATTTTGTTCGTGTTATTTAGATTAATTGGACAATTGTTTTCATCTCGAGTTTCATCTGCACAATGTTTCAGGTTGATGTGACCTTCAACCTTCATCAGGTGTTTAAAAGTAACCGGTCACAGATAACAATTGATGATGAGAACAATTATCCTATTAATCTAATAACAACATTCATACCTTATCTAAAAAAGTAAGAACTGAGATTTTTTTGTTATTGTTTGCTCTTATTATTTTTTGGAGAAAAAAAAAAGACATGGATTTTAATTCAACGTAACCCCTTCACATCTTGATGGCAATACGTGTTATTTGCAAGTGGATTAAAGTAGCAAAAAATAGAACACTGCTAATGTCTGTAATTGAAAGAAAAACAAGAAAACTCATTCGAGCATCAGAAAAGTTATTTTCCACAAAAATATGAGTCCACAGAAGACCATATAAGCAAAAGAATATAACACCTGATCCACAATATTCGTGATGGAGCAAGTCTGCTGTAAGCTTTAACAGTAAGAAATGACCACATTCTAAGAAACTGGAGAGAACTTGAATGCCTATTGGAGAGAACTTGAATGCCTACTGGAGAGAACTTGAATGCCTACTAGACACTGTCCTCGAGTGTCTAAGGTCTCTCTGTACAGGGGTTTGCCAGAACAATCTGGTATGAGGATACTTTTTCCATAGAAGTAAACCCTGACCAAATATTCAAAATCACATAGTATTCGCTGCCCAAATAAGATCTCACTATGGCTAACCCACATTAGCTTTTACGAGGAATGATGCACCTTCTCCAAGTGATATTACATCAAGTAATAGCACGAAGCTGGATACTCCACCAGACTAGATAAATTCTTGTCCTGGAATCCAGTAAGACCAAGAGACCAACATGAAAGATATACTAAAATGTATAAAAATGGTTAATTGGGGAGAGGAAAACTATGTTCTCAATTTCTTTACTAACTCAGTGTTTGAGAGATAAAGAACTTTAATGGAACATTCGAATATCTATGTATCTCATATAGAGTTCAAGTGTTAGCCCCTGGTCGTGGGCCCCTTGATTTCTGAGAACTTCGACTGAAGTAAAAAAAAAAAAAAAAAAGAGAGAATGGAATACCTGGGGAGACGAAGATGACGATCTTAATATTTGAAGTTGCTCCCCATCTACAAGCGGTTAGGTGCCTATCTATTAGTGATGGGATGATTCCAATATTTTCTCCAGTTTCTTTCTATTGCAATCAAATCGTTCTTGATTGTCCATTTCCAGTTTATTTTTGGTGTTCCTCTTCTTTTTTCATCAGCGATGCATTGGAGCACTTCGTTGGCAATTTTCACTGAGGCTAATTTCAGGGTAAGTCCGAACCAGCCTAGACTTTGTTTGCAGATTATTAACGATAATACTTGTTGATTAATGCAATCTGATTTCTTGGTTGGTAATTTGATTGCTCCATTTGAATCTTTAGAATTCTTCTAAAGAACTGAATCAAACGTATCTACTTTCTTCTCTTGGCTGATTTCCAGGTACTATGTTTCACTTCCATACAGCAGTGTGGACAAGATGTTGCCGTTATAAAATCTTGATCTAGATCCGAGGTAAATTTTTTGTTCTTTCCAGATCTTGCAGAACTGGTTAAAGATGTTGTCTAGAGACGGCCCCTGTTAAAATGCATCTATCTCTATATGGGGGGGGGTAGCCAAATTAACATTCCACCTTGGATGTTGGTGGCTTACCTCAAAATGGCTTCATTAATACTCAGATGGGCAATATTTTATCAATATCCTGAACAACTAATGTTATTTGCGGAAACGCAGTCATAAGGTTCTACAACAGCTCTCAATCTAGGACATTTGTCCAAGGCCTGAGAGTCAGTTCCTGTAAATAACGAGACCTCCAACATTTAGGAACTGATGTACACAATATACAGCAAACCCATCTATTCAAGATGATTATACAGGTGTGCTTAGCAGTTTTGATTTTTTATTCAACATACTTTTGTAAAGTTCTTTTTTTTTTTCTTTTTTTTTTTTTACACAGTGATCACCACGGAAGCCACTCAGGGATAAGGGTTATTGCAAGTACATTACGTTAGTGTGGAGATTTGATGGAGCGTTTACTTAAGGGGGCGGTTCATTAGGAATTTGTTAATATGCTCCATTGCAAAGGGGGACAAAGAATAGGAAAGCACTTCAACTCGTTTTTATTCTTTGTACAACAACATTTCCTCATTCGTCGCAGCCGTGATGTCACTCACATGATCTGGAACGTGATTTTGAATGTCATTCATGCCCCTAACATGATCTCAAACGTTATTTCATTCTGTGCTAAACGTCTCTCACATGATCATACTCTTTCTCCGTTTTATAGTTTCTTTTTTTTGTTTGTTTTACTGGTGATGTCATTTGATGTGCCTTTGCATATAGCTGCCTGCAGTATGTTACATTATGACACTTGCTCAAGTGGTGTCTCTTGGTTAGCCAGGCGCCAGTTTAGTCATTCTTCATGGATCTAGAAGGAGAGTTGCGTTTTAGATGTTACGATATTTCTACTCATCTATGTAGCCAATGGTCACAGTTAGCATGTTTAATTCTTTCAGCGGTTTGAATATTTCATAAACACTTCTTAGCAAGTTATTTTATCAAGATACTGGAACATGGTCCTAGATCTGAATTTGGATTGTGCGACTAATCCTAATAAGGGTGCTAATGATGAGCAGTGGTGTTTTCAAAATTTGCGGATAGGTCTGATCAACAAGTTCAAAATTGAAAAACTTTGTGATAGGGTATGGACTTAGACAGCTAGATGCAGCTCTGATTCGATACAAGCTTCAAACTATATTGAATGGTTCTTAATTAGAAAAGTCGACATAAGGCTTTGGAGAATGTCCAAGTTTCAAAAGTATAATTTACTAGCAGTTCAACCCAGCTTTGCTCGGGCCCTATATACTGTTCATACCTTTATGTGCATATGTATATATATATATATTAAAAAGTTTGACTCATGTTGAGGTAACCTACATCTAAAATTTCAAGTGTTTAGACCCAAAATTGTTGGAAGAGTTTGATAGAGTCTGCAAAGGTCAACTCTTTCAACTTTGACCTCTTGGCCGCCAAATTTTTGCCCTAAAATTAAAAAACTTGCTGCATGTCTGAATACCCTTTATGTAAAATTTCAAATGTTTAGACCCAAAATTGGTTGAATTGTTTGCTAGAGACGGCAAAAATGAAATCTTTTGAGCGCTGATCCCTTTGGCAGCCAAATTTTCGGCCAAAAACCGATTAAAAAGCTTGCCCTATGTCTGAATAGACTTTTATATAAAATTTCAAATGTTTAGAATAAAAATTGGCTGAGTAATTTGGTAGAGACCGCATAGATCACATTTTTTGTAAAACTTTGACCCCAATTTTGACCCCCTTAACATTTATTGTTTTGGGTTCAAATCAAAATTAAAAAGCTTGATCCATGTCCAAGTAACCTCCATCTAAAATTTCAAGTGTTTAGACCCAAAATTGGCGAAGGAGTTTGGTAGAGTTTTCAAATGTCAAATCGTTGAACCATGACTCCTTGAAAGCTAAATTTCTGGCCGAAAACTGATTAAAAAGATTTTCCCCAATCTTAAATCTCGAGTCTGTAGACTGAAAATTGACAGAGTAGTTTTGTAGTGAAATACACACACACACACACACACACACACACAGACACTTTCACTTTTACAGACATATAGATTCAGACCATAAATTAATACATGTTTTGTTAAACTTAGATAGACCTAAACCTAAGTCAGCTAGTTACTGGATGTGCAATACTTCATTATTGAAAGTGAAGGGCTATCAGAAACAGAAGTAACAATTTTGGGCCAAGACAACAGTGTAGTATCTGTTCTTCAGATACTGCACTTCAATTTCTTGTTCTCTGTCAGCGGAGGTGAAGTCCTTCACGACTGAGACAATTTTTAATTTTTGTTCCTTTTCTCCACGTTAAAAAAACGACCCTGGTGTCTAACTCTGTCCCGTGGGGAGGCATTGTAAATAGGAACTATAATGCAGGAATTGACAGGTGCTGTAATTGGGAATAAGTGGTGGAGATGTCTTTTTTGATGCCTTTCGATACAATCTGCAAAAGTGACATGAGAATCAAGACTGACCCCATGGATTATCAAGGAAGATCAGGCTTTAATAACTAAGGCTGGATTAAAAAGCATGATTAAAGAAGCAAGAAATATGGCCACTGAATTGGGTGCAGAGGAACAATAAAATGTTTCTGATCAACACATTTTATGATAAGAAACGGATATTTTGGAGGTGTGTGTTTTTTTTTTTTATCAGGATCTCTTCAACAGAGAGCCTTTATTTGTCTTTATTGAATTTTGACACTGATTCTGCTCGAATTAGGGCACCAAAAATGGCTAAGTGCAAAAGTGGTATGGAAGAGGATGAAGCTTGGGAGGCCTTGAAACAAATTGTGCTGAATAAGTTTCCTGGATAAATGGTTTGCTTTACATTAACTCCCCTCAAAGGTCAAAGTGGGGAGGCATAGTAAATAGGTACATTAACTCCCCTCAAAGGTCAAAGTGGGGAGGCATAGTAAATAGGTACATTAACTCCCCTCAAAGGTCAAAGTGGGGAGGCATAGTAAATAGGTACATTAACTCCCCTCAAAGGTCAAAGTGGGGAGGCATAGTAAATAGGTACATTAACTCCCCTCAAAGGTCAAAGTGGGGAGGCATAGTAAATAGGTACATTAACTCCCCTCAAAGGTCAAAGTGGGGAGGCATAGTAAATAGGTACATTAACTCCCCTCCTTCTCAATTAGGTTACAGGTAGTTGATTCGCCAGAGATGTAGGTCACCTTTCTATATCTTAGGAGATGTGCATAAATAAAGCGTAGGAGCCTGCATCCATCAATGTTTTGACTGGCAAATCAGCAGCCTCGTAACTCACTTCCTTTATATTGTCTTTTAGCCTTCACATTCTCTCTGAACGTTATTTCTGACAAAGGGGGAAGAATTTATGTTTTCTGGGTCGTAATCTATCCAAATAACACTTATTGTTGGCTAGTTTTTTTATCTTGAAGTAATATTTCTTCAGAGTTTTACATCAAGTGGCTTCATGCCTTATCTGGAGCAATTTTCATTTAAAAACCTGTTTACGGGACACATTTGATTGGTGAGGGTCTTATACTAACCATTTTTTTTTTTACTCTTTTTTTTTTGCAAGGTAGTCACTACTTTATCAAGGCTTGAATACCACTCGAGGATAATGCTTAATGAATATAAGGTGGTAGTTTAATAATCGTTAATGGTATAGACTGGGTAGAATTTGGATTATTTAAGGGGATGGCTTAACAAGAATCTGTTTACATTGGACTTGAAGGCTACCATATTGTAATCAGCTGTGAAGCAGTCCAATGGGACAGTGTTGTTTATGAAATCTGCATGTTGATTTAGGTATAGATAGAGAGTGGGAAAAATTGTTGATAGTGTTTATAGCTAGTAGAGTCTTTTTTGTGAAAGTTTGTTAGATTGGAGCTCAGATAAGCACTTGCTATGAAAATAATAAAACAGAGGCAGGCTCACATCTCTTCTGTGGGAAAGAGGTTGTAGGAAGGAGAAAAGGGCATCATCTACTAGGTTTCAAAGTTTTAAACTCTATCAAGGCAAGATAGAGCATGCCGAGCAGCTCCTGCCCAGATGTGGTAACAGTATTACATTGTATCTAGGATGTATTTGGCTCATACAGATAGAAAAATGCATCGGCAGGGAGATACATACTGGAGTGGTACAATAATCCAACCATCTTTCCAACAATCCGAGCAACGGATTTAATGTATGTGTTCAATTTCAGATCAGGAGTAAAAGTCAGTCCCAGAAACTTGTTAAGACATGATGCTTCCCCAAGACGAGAGCCATTCATTTCAATTGGAGCCAGATGGGGGTGAGAGCAATTATGATGAAAAGAGAGAAGTTTAGTTTTAGTTGCATTAAAATTAACCAGCTAACTTTCCCCCCATTGCACCATGTGCTTGAGATCAGAAGACAGAGAATCAGAAAGATCTTGGTCATTGCTGGCCTTGGATGTGTTGACATAGATTGTGGTATCATCTGCATGAATGTCTATGAATGATCTAAGCATGTGATTTGGAAGATCATTGATAAATATCAGGAAGAAAGTTGGAACCCTGAGGGATGCCAGCATTGATACTATGGGCCTCTGATTTCTGGCCATCAATAACTACTATTATATCAGAGAGAAAGGATGTAATAGTTATTAAGAGGACATTTCCAACTATTCCATAGCTGGCAATCTTATGAAGTAGACCTTTATGCCATACTCTATCAAAAGCTTAGGATATGTTAAGAGTTACTGCTCTAGAAACAAAGCTTTTGTCAAGAGATTCACTAAGTCTGTGTGATATTACAGTTAGTACATCAGCTGTAGATCGAGCAGAACGAAAACCATATTGTATGTCACTGAGTAGGTTGATTTGCTGAGGTGGTTGACCGTGTCTCTATTCATCAAAGATTCCAGCACCTTACTCATAATGCACCGGAGACCGATTGGTTTGTACTGAGAGGCAGATGACCAATCTCCAGAATTTTTAAATATGGGGCAGACTGATGAAGTTTTCCAGTGTGTTGGAAAGCATTTCTCTTTAAAGCAACATTTAAACAGCTTTGTATGTATGGGAGCTAATTTCAGATGAAGCTTTTTGTAAATATCTATTTTTCTTGTGCCTAAAATTTGTAATTCCCCAACTCCCCATTGCATATTTTATGTATGGGTTTTAAGTAGGATAATTATTGTATGATTTTGTGATAAATGGTTTATGAGTGTGTTGTTTTAGTGAATGATACTAGGTAGTTTCAGTGTTTGTTTTTTTTACTAAGGAGTCACCACTTATCAAGACCAAAGGGCCACTCAAGGGTAAAGGTTATTGAGTATCAGGTAGAGCATGAGACAACATTGTGATGATCAGTAATGGTGGAACTTATGTAAGGTTTAATTATTTAACAGGATGACTAAATAAACAAGAATTTATTTGCATTAGACTTGAAAACAACCATGTTATAGTCAGCTGAAAAGCAGCTCTGCAGTATCGTGTTCCACATATGAACTATAGTTGTAGGAAAGAAATTCTGCTCATAGAAATTATATTTTAAGCACTGATAGAGAGTAAGAGAAATTATTGACAGTTGTAGCCAGAAGAGTATTTGTTGCGAATGTTTTGCAAAGGGGGGGGGGGTATAGATTGAAGCTTAATCGAGCACCTGCTATGAATAACAATAGACAGTATAAAGTTGGAGATGATCAACCCCGCCACCTATCCTCCTTTTGGCCCTTTTTTTTTGTTGTTTATTTTAATTGCATTTTGACCCCAAACAAGGCACAGTGCCACTTTGATGTAGGGGCTACTATCTGGGACATAATTTGTAAGAGTACTATGTAGGGAGTTGAGCAGCAAGATGTCTATTTACATTACACTTAAACTTTTGCGTGTGAGTACAGTCAGGAAAGCAGGGAGCCGGAAGTCCAGCAGTCCTAGGAAAGAAACTAGTAGAATTGAAGGATTTCTTACATCTAGGGATTTCAGCTGTGTAGGGGTGGGATTTTACTACTTGTTGGCTTTGTCGGGTGTATTTCCATCGAGGGCTTGTAGTTCACCAAAGTATCCACCATTAAAATACTTGTAAAACAGGCAGAGGGATGCACATTTTGTCAATGGGACAGTGGCTGAAGCCTCCTAGCTGATAATGTGGGACTTATTAGGCTGGCAACTCTTTTGAACTCTAAGAGGGAGAGACCAGTAGCAGATGAACCAGCCCAAATCTAGCAACAATACTCAATACATGGGCGAATGGTGGCCTTGTAGAGATACAGGATACTCTCAGGCATAAGTAACTTTCTAGCATGGTAGAGGGAGCCTACCTTCTTTGCAGCAGCCTTAGTAATACCCTCAATGTATCTGTTCCAACTCATGTTCTCTGTGAACATTAAGCCAAGGAGTTTGAACGAGCTACTTTCAGGTAATGTATCATTAGTCATAGCTAGTGGTTGAGAAGGTTTCTTGTAGTTATTAAAAGAAACAAGCTTGGTCTTGGCAGCATTGAATGTGGCCATCCATTTTTGTCTCCATCAAATAGAAACTGGAGGTCTTCCTCTAGTGTTTCTGCTTGGATACATGTTCATTCATTTTCCCCTTATGTCTATCATAAAGTGTAGTGACATCAGAAAATATACCCATTTCAGAGACAATTTTGTTAGGGAGATCATTTATGAATATCAGGAATAATAAAGCTCCAACGATCGACCCCTGACCTGAAGTACACTCGCATTTATATCATATATATATATATCACGTTTTGACATATGATCATGGATTCTTCTCTTATTTAAGACTAGCCGGCATTGCCCCGGTGTTTGAAGGTGTATGTTGAGCAAAAAAAAATTGAAAAAATGTGGTAGTAGGCAAGCAGGCTTGAACCCGTACAACAAAGGAGGAAAAGAATGTGAAAACAAAAAAATGTGACGTCTTTGCCGTTGCATCCATCGCCAAAATGGAAGTGGAGAAGGTTTAAATTAAGGCTAGTCAATCGAAAAGAGTTGATAACTTTCGAAAATATCGGTGAAAAAAAAAGCAACCCCTCCCTGTAGAAAAGTGCCCAGTTGAGGGTGAAGGAATTAATGTTTTTAGACAATTTTTCAATATTTGTCCAAAGGGTCGAGCTTGAAAACGATACCAATCTTGTGAAAATCCGTCGCCTCTGTCGAAAGTTTTAGGCATACATACAGATGAGATTTATATTATATAAGGATTTAATTATGTTAAGTATTCATCCAGTAATACCATAGGATTTGATTGTGGAACTCTGTTCCGTCTGCCTGCTTCCCACCTGACTACAACTTGGATGTGTTCAAGTCCAACATTAACAAATTCCTAATGAACCGCCCCCTTAAGTAAACACTTCATCAAATCTCCACACTAACGTAATGTACTTGCAATAACCCTTATCCCTGAGTGGCTTCCGGGCCTTGATAAGTGGTAACCACTGTGTAAAAAAAAAAAAAATTTTCATGAGAAGACCATCATGCCATACCCTGTCAATGCTTAGATATATCTAGGGCTACTGCCTTAGCCTCCCCTGCTTTATCCAGTGTTGGTATATATGTTCAGAGATTACAGTTAGGATATCTGCTGTAGAACGGGCTTGCCTAAACCCATACTGTTAGTTGGACAAAAGTTTAGCAGCTGTAAGGTGATGGACTAGAGCTTGGTTACTTTTCATAAGTATTTATATATATATATATATATATATATATATATATATATATATATATATATATATATATATATATGCGAATGTCCATCGATGAGAATGAGAGCATGTTACAAGAAGGTTGAAAATTATTTGAATAATTCTTATCCACCCGATCTGTCAATAAGAATTAGAATTATAGGCACTTCTGCATGTCAGCGACATGAGGCGAATGTGTGTATTTTAGTTTCAAGAACCACCGACAGATGTCACTTGTTAGCCATAGAACAAGGGTCAATAACTCTTCCTTTTCTAAAAGTGCATGCAAATTAAATTAAAATTACATTTTTATATAATTTTTTTGTACACAAAAAAAATTATTCTTAAACCTTTATAAATGTTTCATGTTTTTAAAATTCTATTTTGCTACATTTTTATACGACTTTACCGTAAAAAAAATAATTCTAACAATCTATAAATGTTTCATGTTTTTAAAGTTATATTTTGCTACATATTTCTACAACCTTCCTAGAAAAAAAAAAAAATTTTTTAAATAATTCTAAAAATAATTTATAAATGTTTCGTGTTTTTACCATATTTATTATTTTATTTTCAATTATGAATCACTCATTGAAAAGAAATTATATTAATACATTAAAATTATATTTTGATACATTTTTTATTCAATAAGTTTTTCAATTTTCATATTTTTGTGTTATTATATATTTTTGCGTTATCGTGAACACTTGTTTATATTTGAGGTTCACATAATGGCCGCTAAAGACACTCTTTCGAAGAACAGGTGTCAATAACTCGTTTTTGTTGCTAATATGTCACTGACATGCGGAAGTGCCGAATCATATTGTAAGTTTTAATCTTTGGAGCTTATTTAGAATTAAACCTATTAAATGAATAAATAAATTGCAGAAAAATCTTTATAATGTACGTACCTATCACGGAGCGAAGACATTATATTCCAAAAGTTACGTAAATAGATCAAATAGTTTGTTGCTTTGTTTTTATTTTAGGAAAATAATATTGGGGCGAAAGTGCGCTTGTTTTGTTGACCACCAGAAAAGATTACCTTCATGAATTGGGATTAAATTGTTAAGTTAAATAAGAGAATAGTTACAAAACACCTTCCCCCCCCCCCCATCAACTATTTGATCCATTTGCGTGATTTTTTTTTTTTTTTTTTGTAATATGACGGGTACGTACACTATAAAGTTGTGTGTGTGTGTGTGTGTGTGTATTTTTGTTTTGGAAATATTTTGAATTCTAAATAAGTACCCATTTTTTTTTAAATATATTTCTGTATAAAACAGAAATTAGCATTTAGCAAAATGTTTATCCATAGCAAAAAAAAAAAAAAAAAAAAAAAAATGCTTATCAATCGATTTATTTTCATCTGTACACGTAAAAGCAAGGTGGTTTGTGACACAGGTATTATTTTATTTTCGAAAACAAAAAAAAAAAGAAGTTCAATAAGTGATTTCTTTAATTAAATTTAACGAGAAATCTGTCTGAAATTTAGGTGAAGTTAAAATTCATAATGCTAGTTTATCTAAACCACGGAAACAACATATGTGCAAATGTAAATAAATACTGCCACAAAATAATAAATCTCTTAAGCGTAGTGTGAGCGACAAACAACCATTAACGAAGTGACATTAAGAATTGTTGCTTTGAATTATAAGAAATAATTCAAGTGATTGTCAGAAAGTGGTATTAACGATTAGAAATTTCTATCTCAAGCATAAAAAAAAATAATTTTCATCATACTCACACATTCTAAAGTGACGGATCAATCGTTAGTATTTGAGGGATAAAATTCGGAATAGTTATAATAACAGTAAAATCGCCATGTTCGTTTCTTAGTCACGTGTTTCCGCTTTTTTTTTTTTTTCCAAATAAATTAATTAAATTTATTTTTTGTTTTCGTTATTTCAGAATGAACATCATTTTGCAAAATCTAGTTGATATTGAATTAAAAAAGAAAATAGTTAATGCTTAAAAAAAATTGTAAATTAGCGCTTTGGTTCGAGATTAAGTAAAAAAAAACAAAGAAACTTTCATTTTGTTTTGAAAATTTGAGATTACGTTGATGTTTTAATTTTAATATTTTGAATATATGGTTCTGCTTTTATTTTTGTAATTTTTGTGGTGATTAAAATGATAAATTAGAAAAGGAAAAGTTAATTTCGTTGTCTCCGCGTATGCGGTGAGAGCATTTCTATTGTCCAAGTACCGGGGGAGGGGGTGTTTTCAGACAACCAGGTCAATTCTTAATTTGAATCGAGGCTTAGCAGACGAGACGCGCAGAGGTTCTTCGCGAGGAAAGATGGCGACACCGAAACGCAAAGAAAATTCACTGAAAAAGTCGAAAAACATCCACGAAGCTAAAGGTAAGAGATTTAAAAGTTCATATCACTATTCACTAACAACAGATAAGTGGCTGGACATATCTAAGCACTTTTATTTGATACGTTCGCATAGCAGACATCATGTCGGCTGCTAGCGGGAAGAAATGGTTTTTTTTAAGTGTTATGAAAATCTTTGTAAACTAAATATTTGGTTTAGGATAGATTTTCTTTTATTTATATATTTTGTCTTGTAAAGAGGCGAAATAAAATAGGTGCGGTAAATTTATTTCTGCTCGACTTTAACATCAGCAATAAAAGCTGTTTCGTCAGGCTTTTTCAAAAGTAAAGAAATTACAAAAAAGTACTTTCTCCCGCGAGCCTAAACAGACGATTAAATATGGCGTCGTCAACATGTTGTTAGAAGTCCGGCATTTAAGAGTTCGGAAGAAAAATAGTTTTCTTCTTGGATGTTGGAAACTGTTTTTATTTAAAATAAAAGCCGATACTGAGGTTTATTTTTATTTTATCTGTACTAAAATCTGTTTTAAATATTAGATACGAAATTGTACTTTGTTGTCGACTTTTTTTCTTTTCTTTTGTTTTTCGTCTTCCGGTAAATCTTATCTCTCTTCCCGCTGCTCTTTTCTTCCCCTTTATATTTTCCTATTACTTTCCTCCTCTTTGTCTTTCATCACATCTCTGTCTTCCATTTCTCTCTATCTTCCCTTTTTTCTCTCTCTCTCTCTCTCTCTCTCTCTCGCTTTGTCCCTCTCTCTCTCTCTCTCTTTACTAAGAGTTCTTCATTCACTGTCAGTTGTGATCAATAACAACGAGAGAAAAAAAAAAAACTCCACGTGCAGAATGATGTAGACTTCAAACTTTCACGCATAAACATAATTTTATTATTATTTACATATAATTCCTATGATCTATTATCAATTTTTTTTAATAAAATAAAGATCTTATATTGTCCGTGTTTTCTATCTAATAAAGTCATTTTTTTGCACGTTTCGTCATAAAAAGATCAAATGAAATATTGTCATTCTGATTCTTTCTTGGAACAAATAATCTTCCATCAACATGACTTTTCTATTTTGTCTCAGATGTTAATAAAAAAAAAAAAAAAGGATGGCGTATGTTTTATTTAATGTCAGTTATTCTTTTGATTTCCTGATTTTCTAAAAACAATAAAATCAAAAGTTTTTCATATTTTTATATAAAGTTATATCGCCATGAACGCAGGAAGTTGACATAACTAGATTTTTTTTCTTTTTTATTTTCTTAATAAACGCTGGTTTGTTTATAAGATAAATACCACCTCCCTTATAAAAATTGGCTTTGTTTTATTTCTCTTATTATATATATATATATATATATATATATATATATATATATATATATCTCCAAATATCGAAATTTACTTTGTTCCTACTTGAAATCCGCAATTTTTTTTTTCTTTTAACCTAAAATCAAAAACAATTTTCTTTTTAGATGAGGATTGATAATTTGGATCGGACTACTGTTCTCACCTTGAATGTTATTCTCACAGCGTTTCGGCCGGTGTAACGTTCAACATTCGCCAGGTGCGTCTTGTCAAACTCAGAAACCCTTACGGAATTTCAAACAGGTTTTTGAATTGAACAAGACGCACCTGAGTAAGGCCGGAGATTACATCGGCTGAAACACTTTGAGAAGAACATCCATGAATGAAAAACAGTAGCCAGTCCGAATAATCCATAAGATGAAAGCCTTATATGTTCTAATACTACACTTCATCTTTTCCGTTCTCGATCACGGTTAGTGATGTAGAAATCCTTGTAGACTGAGGCATTTTTTTTTTTTTTTTACATACCATTAAAGAATTTATGTATAAGAAACTAGATCTTAGCTTGTATTAAAAACCGACCATGTGTTTAAATCTGCATTGGTCAGGAGGCAAGGAAATAGAAATTCGAAATCCGCTGAAATCGATTGATTAGTGTTTACATTAGTGCACCTGCACCGCACCGTCTGCACCGATTTCGGGGGAGGGGTAAACATCCTTTACTACTGTGTGTGTTTTCTTTTTTTTAAATCTTCTGCATTCGAATGCTTGACACTCGCTTGAAAATCGTAAGGATCTCATCTTTTTCTTTTTTATTAATAAGTAGCGATTTCTCAACACGTGGATAGTAAAACTAAAACTTGTTTTATAATTCTATTCATTGATCACAGACACTCTGCATTGCTTATGCTGCACTTGTTTTGTGTTGTTTATTTATTTTTTGTTTGTTTTAATCTTTACATGTGAATTTTTGACATGTGGTTGGAAATCGAGATATACAAACTTAAATGTGTTAGTTTCCACATGGGAATGAATACTTTTGGTATCCTATTTTGATGTGTTTATTTTATTGGTTTGTTTTTATTTATTCATTCATTTATTTATTTATTTTGAAAGGTGCGCTTAATACTAGTTTTTCTTTTTTAAAAAATGGTTAACACATGTAATAAAATCTGAACATTTAGAATAAAATAAAGGAAAACGTTGTTCATTATACTCACCCTAAGTCCGAGGTGGCTGAGGAAGAGGAATATCCCCAGCCCAACTCTGTAACATCTCGCATATATATAAATGGAACGGTGCCACTTATTAGACACATTAACTAATAGGGAAAAAAAACTTTATTATTCAAAAATCGCATAATTAAAATCAGATTGTAAGTGATAAAATTATACTATTTATTACACACAAACACACGGTCATAAATAATGTTAGTTTAATTTATACGATTTTAAACTAATAGGGCGCACGTATGGAAGCGATACCCCTCTCCTGTATGTTTTTAGTTTTTATTTTTATTTTTATTTTTTTTTTTTTTTGCAGCGGATTATTATTGAATGAGCACTCACTCCTCCTCTACTAGATTAGCAAAACAATTTTTTTTTTTTTTAGTCAATATTTAAATAGTTGTAGGGATTCTCAGTTTCTAATGCAACAGTTTAATAAATCAGTTACCCATTTTAAACCACTCGATGTTTTTAGGCCAAATTTCTTTTTAAAGCAATTGGGTTTGTTTTTTGTTTTTTCTTCGATTATTTTATATATATATGGTCATCTTCAAATTGTATCACCCGACATTTGTGCGCTAGAGAACCAACTGAAGACTTATATTTAAAAAGTTGATTTTTAGCGGTATTCGGGCACGCACGTGATTCGGGTCGCCATGTTTGTTTTCGCACGCGCGAATCAATACGAAAGAAAGACCCGAATACCCCTAAAAATCAACTTTTTAAAGAGAAGTCTTTTACATTTACATCTCCAGCAAATTTTATCAATTGTTGCTTTTAAATATTTCTGAATGGATATGGTATGCCCACATAAATACAACTTGTTTTATGCAATTAATCTTTTGGTTTGCATATATTGTAAAGTTGTATCCATCCACGAGGCATATTTGAAGCCAAATTCTAAAAATAGACCAAAAAGAATTTTTGAAGGCCAAACTACTTTTTAAAAGGCTAAATTCGCGAAATTTTGCTTAAAAACATCGAGTGGTTCTAAAATGTGTAATCGATTTACAAGAACGTTACATTAGAAACTAAGCACCCCTTCAAATATTTAGATACTGACTAAAAAAAAAAAAATGATTATCTAGTAGACTAGTGAGGTTTTAGCAGTATCAGAATTTTTGTAGGAATTTTTGACACCCCTAACACGAAACTGCGAATAAAATATAAAAATCTCGTAATTTCTCTGTTAAAAGTGGGTTATTTATTTTCTTTATGGATTATACTTCCAAAATAAACTATTACAGTTGTTTTAAAAGTAATAGAAATATATTTTTTTTTAAACAGTAATGAATTTTCCGAACTCAATATTTTTCAATTTTTAAACTTTAAAAATCTATCAAAATTTTTCTATTGATTCTATTTTTACGATATTTTCAGGATCAATGTGAAATTTTATGTTCTTTCCAATAAATTGAATATAATATTTTAGACAAACGTTTTTTTTTTTTAATTCACCCCCCCCCCCCATTTTTAAGTGTCTATTAAAAAGTAAATAATTAATTTAGTCACCGAAAAGTAAATAATTATTTACTCACAAATTGAAGAGAAAAGGTCAATAAATAATATATTCAAATTAAAAAAAAAAAAGTGTTCTTTTAGAATTTTACCTGTAAAGTTTGAAGTTTAAAACCTTTTTTTTAAACCACGTTATTTGTTTTTTGTTTTTGTTTTGTTTTTTTTAATGGAACCTTGGTCCTTGCTCCTTTAATTGAAAAAAAAATTAGGGCTTGAATTACATTTTTCGAGGAGTTATAAGCTTGGAAAGACAGGGGGTCGAATAATTAACGCCTCCCATTATGAAATGTCTAATAATAATTAATTTAGACACCGAAAAGTAAATAATTATTTACTCACAAATTGAAGAGAAAAGGTCAATACATAATATATTCAAATTTAAAACAAAAAAAAATATACTGTCTTTTAGAAATTTACCTGTAAAGTCCGAAGTTTAAAACCTTTTTAAAAAAAAACACGTTTTTTTTTTTTTTTTTTTTTTTTTTTTTAATGAAACCTTGGTCCTTGCTCCTTTAATTGAAAAAAAAATTAGGGCTTGAATTGCATTTTTCGAGGAGTTATAAGCTTGGAAAGATGGGGTGGAATTATTCACTATTTTCACGAAATTTCTGACACACGTTTGTATTACTATACACATAGATTCGAAAAAGTTGTCAAAAAACATATAACAAATAAATGTTATCAAAGACAAGGTAAGTTAGTTTTCTACTTGATACTTTTTTAGTGTTTTTATTTAATGTCACATGTTTATTCAGCTCGAAAATCATACAGTGTTTACCGATGGATTAGAAAATTTTAAATGGCGCTCGATTCTCTCTTTGACACGGCAAGTTTGGGAAACTGAGTTAAAAATAAAAAATACTATACAAAATAGTGTTAGAAACTCACTCTATATGTTACCGTGACATAGTTGACATATATTCGGTGGGTTTCTAACAGTATTTTGTGTAGTGTCTTATTTTTAACACATTTTCACAAACTTACTGTATTAAAGATAGAATCAAGCACCATTTTAAATTTTCCAATACATCGGTAAACTGTATATTTTTCAAGCTGAATAAACATGTTACATTAAATAAAAACACTAAAAAAAAGTATCCAGTTAGATAGAAAAGTAACTTATTTTGCCTTTGATAACATTTATTTGTTAGATATTTATTTTTTGACAACTTTTTCGAATCTGTGTATAATAATAATACAAACCCTATGTTTTTTCAGTACTCGAGTAACAATGGAATTTATACTTTATATTTAACTAACCTGAGTGTCCGACGTTGCCCAGTTGTTTGTAGGAGTTCGTTGAACAAAAAAAAAAAAAAGGTTGTAGTAAGCAGGCAGGCTCGAACCCGTGACGCGAAGGCGGAAAAGAAAGTGAAGGTGTGTGTAAGGGTGTTGGTTGAGCAAAACAAACAAAAAAAAAAAAGTGATAGTAAGCAGGCTCGAACCAGTACTGCAAAGGAGGAAAAGAAAGTGAAAAGTTGCAGCAATCGCCAAACCGGAAAGGCTAGACAATCAAAAAGAGGCGATGACTTTCGAAAATATTGGTGAATAAAGTGACCCCTCCCTGTAGAAAAGTGCCCAGTTGTGGGTGAAGGAATTAATGTTTTGGGTCAATTTTTTTATATTTGTCGGCCGAAGGGTAAAGCTTCAAAATGATACCGATCTTGTGAAAATCTGTCCTCTCTGTCAAAAGTTTTCGCGAGACATACAAACATACATTTAAACAGATAGGTGAAATTTATATTATAGACTAGCCCGGGTGTTTGGAGGTGTGAGTTAGGCAAAAAGAAAAAAAGTGGTAGTAGACAGGCAGGCTTGAACTCGTAACACGAAGGACGAAAAAAACATGACATCTTTGCTGTTGCGACCATCAATAAATTGGAAGTGACATAGGTTTAAATTAAGGCTAGTCAATCGAAAAGTGGGGATAACTTTTGAAAATATCAGCGAAAAAACTGGCCAGGAAGGTGAAGGAATTAATGTTTTATCCAATTTTTCAATATTTCTCGTCCAAAGGGTCAAGCTTTAAAACAATACCGATCTCATGCAAATCCATTGCCTCTGCCAAAAGTTTTAGGCAGATGTACATACATACATACATTTAAACAGACAGGTGAGATTTATATTATAGATTTTCATTTTAAAAAAAGTTATTCCAGCAAATTTTAATTATAAAATTTTACCTTGCAAAAAGTTTTTCTGTAACTTTTAATTATGATGGTTTGGTACAGAGGAGAAACTATTGACGACAGCTTTCTGTTGTGAATCCGTAGGTACCGCCAATGTATGCGACAGTTTTAACCCCCTCCGTATGTGTAACACATTATAACTATAATTTAATTTAATATTATCATCCTAAGTTTTTTTACCATTTAAAAGAAGCTTAATATAAACCATTTTTTTTTTTTTAATTTTTACAGCATACAAAAATAATGAAAATGCGAGACTAAAATCATGTTTCCATTATCGACGCTTTCAAACAACCATCCTATGTAGTGATATTTTTGAAGCCGTAAACATACCAATGTTTTAAAAATCTAGCAAAAATCAAATAATACTCATATTTTCCTGAAATTTTCTATATTTATTCATTATTAAATAAACTTACATAATAAAAGTATGTTTGGTTAAATATTAGTGAATTTTTTTTTTTTTTTTTTTTTTGAAGTGTTCTGACCTATATTTCATGTTACGAAAACTAAACAAAATAAATGTAGGTCTATGAAAATTTCAACATTTTTTATAACTGTAAAGATCAAATAATTAAAAAGTTATATATATATATATATAAATCCAGTTATTTATTTCACTTACCTTAAAGTTCTAAATAAAATTGGACATAAAATCAATATTATTATGTTAAAAAATAAACACTTTTTCGTGCTAATTTTTTTTTCTCAGGAATATAATTATTTGAATTACAACAAAAAAACAATTCTAAAAAAAAATTTTTTAAAAAGCTTTAAATGATATTAAATTCCAATATTTCGCAGTCCTGGATATAACCTTAAACTATATCTAATGGTGAGGTCCCAGCTTGCGAGCTTTGGGGAGTGTGGAGCCACCCTTTGATTGCCATTGCTCCCAGGTCCATTCTGACCTGGACTGGTAGTACTTGTTAGGGTCCCAACTATGGGTTAAATAGAAACCGACTTAAAAATAAATATATACTATTAAAAAAATTTTCTTCAAAATCACTGGATTCGGCATTAAATAACCTGAAAAGGTTTGATATGCTGTAAAACAAAAACAACCAACCAACTAATATTTTGTGATATGAAGTTTAAACAAAGATTTTTTTATAACACGTTTCCAATATTAAAAAAATATATTCATATAAAAGAATATGACTCTTGATATAATAAAAATCCAAAATCCACGTAATAAAGATTTGTTTTGATTTGATTATTTGAATTAATAAAGGGTGAGCTTTATTTTTTTGCGTCTTTTTTCAAAAAAGTATGAAGGCCTTTAAACAATATTATCTTTATATAGATAAGTGTCAACAGAAGACGTTAAAATTAATTTTAACTCTTGTCTGTGTAGTTTGTTCAAAAAATCTATTTGTTTTACGATAGCAAAAAAACAAACCATTATAGCGCCAATGCCCATCCATAGAAATTGACACAGAAAATAGTAAACACACAAAATGATGTTGCTGCTATTGCGTAAAAAGCTGATGTTTTACACAAAGCCATGGAGGTGCCTATGAATCCAGAAAAGTGGTGTCTAGGTAATTCTAGTTGTTTAAACTGTGCCCGTTCATGGGATGTGATGCTGTTTAGTACTAGTGTTCTGATTATTAATTGGAAATATCGAAGCTTTTTTAGCCTAATTTCCAATTAAAAGAAAAGATTCTTTTATTAATTTATTTATTTTTAACTTTATTTTCCATTGCTGATATGAATGACAAAATGATAAATATTGTTTTTAAAATAAAACTAAAGTGTATAAATCATAACATCAAAATATAATGTAAATGTATTTTATTTGTGTAAAATAAAAAATCAATAATAAATGTAACTTTGTATTGAATTTATGGTCCTAATGGACAATCTCATAAATTCAGAATGGCTTAGAAATATCATTATTTTATTTTAAATTTATATACAAAACTGATCCCCCACTCTAAATTCTACAATTTTTCTGACAAGTTTCTTTCTTTTGGTTATTTACATACAATTTCCTTTAAAAATGTAGAATCTTATTGGCGGATTATTTAGTTGAAGATGTTATTAATTATGTGTAATTTTTTTAATTGTCTACTTCATAAGGGCAGAGTTAGGCACAATGTCAGTTTTTAATGGGACACTGTATTAGAATAAAAATTAAAAATGCCTCTGTCTAGAAGGATTTCTCCTTCATTGGCCAAGAATAGAAAAATAAAGTGTAGTATCAGTACAAATATTACACTTAGAATTGTTTATTTGTAAATTTAACTTTTAGCTATATGCGGAATATCTCCACCAATATCCAAGTGAGATAATTACTTTTTTTAATTTCACATTTAAATACAAACATTGATTTCTCTCCCAAAAGTTTGAATTATCTTCCATTACTTTTTCATAATTATGTCGATATTGGTGGCGATATTCCACATACAGCTAAAAGTTGAATTTATTTTATAAAAACAAGATTATTTGATGATGTTCAGTAATTTTTAGTGAACAGCATTTATTTTCCCTCACAAGTAAGTACATAAAATATATAAAAGCGAAAATGTATGTATGTATGTACGCTTTTCCTCGATGTTCACAAAAGGCTTCTTTCAGAGAAGCGCTCACTCGCTTCACAACTTCTTAAAACTTTTTATATCATCTATAAATTGTAATATCTCACATTTAACCACGGAGCTCGCCTGTCTATTTAATTTTATTGACTTTCAAACGTTAATTATTCCATATTTCGGCACGCGTCACATTCGGTTTTCGGTATAAACAAAAAGCGAAACTCGACTCTAATCACTGGCCGAAAGCCAGTGGTCTCTAGAGAGCTAAGTAATGTTTGGTCAATGTCGACTTCGTCATATCAGACAGTAGCTTTCATTTCGAGACGAGACGCTCCCCCTAATAAACAGGGAGCAAGTTTTTAAAAATAAACAAACCGATTTATTGACCTCATTAAAAACTGTCTCGCACAAAATGCTAACTGCTGAATACCTATCGCCGTCATGTCAATCAAAAACGCGCACCTGTTTTTTTTTTCACACTTTACTATTTTCCAACTGCGCGTCAAGGCTTCGTTTATTTTTTCACGGGCACCTGTTTTGTTTTTTTTCTTCACATTTCGGGGTTTTTTCACACACAAACACCTGGGCAACGCCGGGTACCCCTCGCTAGTATTTAATAAAGGAAATATAAAACTCAAAATTGTAAATATAAATAACCATTAGCAAAAGCTGCCATCTTTGGTTTTACTGCATCTAATAAATAATAATTGTAAAATATTACAAAAAGCCTAATCACATACAGACTTTTAGAGTTATTTAAATAGATATAAAAAAAATTTTAATTGGAAACAGTATATTACACTATAATACTATTGGATACAAATATTTCTATTCTTCATTGAGAATTTCACTAAAACCCGCAGCCAGATATAAAAATAAACAGTATGTTATAATAGAATTGTTTATTACAGTTTTTCCTTTAAAGTGAATGTTTGGTGGTACAATGAGTTTGTTATAATGTGTCTGTGCGTTGTCTTGCTGCTTACATGATTTGTGGAGCTTTAGGTGTTAATTTTTGTTGTAACTTTTTTAAAAACTGATTCACAGATTTCACTTTTGAGAGGTCAAAGTTGATCAAGCTGCAAAATCGATGTAATAATTATTTTTAATATCTTCTTTGGTAGTTCATTACTTCTGAAACAAAATATTTATCATAAAATTTATCTATACTTTATTTATCTAATGAACAAAATCTCATGACCTCTTCATCACTTCTAATTCTCTAGAAGCAAAGCAAGAACTTGTATTGTACATTTTTTAAATGCAACATTCTGAATTTTAGTCAGCTGTTATACTATCTAGATCAGTGTTTTTGTTTTGTTTATTTATTTATTTACTAGCGGGGGTGGGGTGGGGGTACCCTGCGTTGGCCGGGTGTTTGGAGGTATGTGTGGTTTTAGGTAAATCAAAACACCCGGGTGTTTGTGTCGGGAGGTTAGGGATAGGGTTTGAATTTATTTAAGTATTAAAACTTGGCAGGTGCCCGTACTTAATGAGGTCAACTTTGACTGCTGGGCAGTATTTTATTTACTGCGGGGCAGGATTTCTTTTCTTTTTTTTTTTTGTTTCCCCAAGATGTTGTGGGGAAAACCAGCCCCCCATAAAAAGGGGATTGTCCAAATTGAATAGCAATTGTCTGATATAAGGAGAAACTCTACATTGATCAAAGCTGATTGCTTTTGGACGTTTCCGAAAAATGCCACCAGAATTAGTTTTGCTTTTATGATACGAAAAAGCTTAATGCACATGTGGCGATCGAAAAATGTTGAATATTTATCTTTTCAACGTCGAGCAAATTAAATAGACAGGCGACCCTCGTTAACTCGTAGATATTATGATTTGGACATGATATAAAAAGTTTTAAGAAGTGAGTCGATCGATCGCTTCTCAGAAAAAAGCCTTCCTCGGACATACATAAAAAGCGAACATACATACATACACACATTTTCGCTTTTATATTTATAGATTTTTATTTATTTATTTTATTTATTTATTTATTTTTTATTTATTTTTTTATTTTATTTTTATTTTTTTTTTCAACCTTTTTGCTGGAGCGGAACCCTATAGAAACATTCCCCAGGCTCATGGAACCCCTATGCAAGAATTTAGTTGTCTCATGCAAAAAAAAAAAAAAAACAGCATTTAAAATATGAAATGAAAATACTCGTGTTCAAAGTATTGTACACATTTGTTGTCCATGAAATGAAAACAAAATTGTACATATTTGAATAGAATACATTTATTCTTATTTATTCTGATCAAAACCTCAATGGGAAACTTGAGATTGGTGTTTGTTGCACAACTCTAAGATTGGGTTGTGTTTTTGGCAGACACCCACAAAGTTCATCTTCTACATACAGCAATTGTGCTCATTTCTTGTGCCTTCTGGTTGTCAGAGCTGAAAATCCAAATTCACACAAATAAGAGGTTGAAAATTGCACAAGAGCCTGTACGCTTTCTGAGTAATTGCAGGATATTTCTTTTTAACCAACAACTAAAATACATTCCGGTTAAGCTCGGAATGCTTCAACTTTAATGTCCTGTCATTTAGAATACTGACAAGTTCTTTTGTTAATGTGAACTGTTCTTCTGATGGCTCAAATTCTAGAAATGGGTTTCTAATCCAGTCATACTGGTCAATAGCTATGGATGGAAAATATTTGTCAATATGTGTTAATAAAGTATCCAAATGGTTAAAAATCAGTGGCCTAATTTCTTAAACATCTCTTTTAAAAATACTTTAAAACATTTCCAAATTTTACTGCACTTATGCATTTCTTTCATATTGTTAATTTCTTCTGAAAAGCATTTATTTTATCAGTAGAAGATAGTATATTTTCATTCCTGCCCTGCATGCTATTGTTCAAAAGGTTTAGGTCATGAAATATATCAGCAAGATATACTAACTTTGAACACCAATGGCCATTACTCAAATATTCTATAAAGTCTTTCAGATTTTCTTGCAAACAAATGATCAATAACTCTTCTCTTAATTCATAAAAGCCAGATAATACCTTCCCTCTTTGAGAACCATCATATTTCTGTGTACTGGATTGAAGTAGATGTAGTTAACCATTTTCACTACCATAGCCAATACAGATTTTAGTTCAGATTCAAAAGTTTTAGCAACAAGTACTTCTCTATGAATGAAACAATGAGTATGGATAATATTTGGATTTTGTTTTTGTTCGATTGGGACAAAGATTTGAAGAAATCCTGTCATTATAGGGCACCATCTGTACAAATACCAGCAGTCTTTCCAGTCTAATACAACTCTAAATTTGAATTCAAAATATCAAATACATCTTTTCCTTTTGTTGTCACTGGCAATTCTTTGCAACGCAGGAAGTCTTTTATAATATGTTCATGATTAATAAGACAAATAAATACAAGAAGTTATGTTTTACCAGTAATGTTTGTACTCTCATCAACTTGAAGTGCAAATAAATTATGTTTCAGTATTTCTTACTTAAGATTCGATTCGATGTCTTCTGACATATCTTGAATGTGCCTACTTATTGTTTTGTCAGAAAGTGGAATTTATTTACCTCTAATACAGCCTCTTCTCCAAATATTTTCCTTACTATTTCTTGGTATGCAGGTAAAATTACATGGTATGATTTCATTTTTCTTATAACTGTCTCCACCACAGTATAACTTGCTTCTTCTGTGTCATTCAACTTGAACGTTTTTGCAAACATAGAAACTTGCCTTTTATTTAATGTTAATTCTCATTGAAAATGTTGTTCATTTTTGCTCAACAAATCTTAATGTTTAGTTGCTAAATATCATTTTAGTTTGGCTGGTGCCATTGTTAGCCAGTTTCTCCCCACAAATAATACACAAAGGTGAAGAATACTCTGGGTTTTCCATCGAAATAAATCTTATGGCTATGTTGTTGTCACAAATATTGATAAACTTTTAGTTGTAGGTTAATTCCATTATTTCTTGATAATTTCAACGAGGCTGTATCGCTGGTAGTAGCCACAGCTTCAACAGACTGCTTCAGATCCTGTGTCTCTTCGTCCACATCTGTCTTGCGTTTGTTCACAAATCTATCCATGTTCGTAAATCTGAAAGCAAAATTTTACATGTACAGTTAATGCCAAAAGAATTGCACTAAATTAAGTGATGAAAAAAAATGAACGGAAAGGGAAAGGAGGATACCTCTTCTCAAGACACATATGGAATGCACATCAAAATAAGATGAACGCGGAGTGAGAATTTTGGAAAATTTTATTGGAGATAAAATGTAATACTATCTAAAATCAGAAAGGTCAAGAAAATAAGACAGAAAAAAAATGTTAAACAACAATAAAACAAAAGATTCAATGAAGTGGGAATTCTTTTTCTTTTTTTTTTTTTTTTAAACTAATTGAGTTGAGCATAAAGTATTCTGTATATGTAGCACAGAAATAAATGAAATGTTCGTTGTATCAGTCAGACTATATAGATTAGTGTTTTGGAACCTTATCATCGTTGGAGATATCATTTTTGGGTCTTGGCTCATTTCTCTTTTTCTTTTCTCTACTGCAACTCATGTGTATCTCGTATCTTTTCTTTCAGTTTTTTTCGGGTGCACGTGTTTCATTTGTATGTATCTCGTCATTAGTAGTCTTTCACTAGTGAAAGCAGCGGTTTTTCACATCCAATGCCACTGTCAACTTCTCCCAGTAGGAACGATTAACAGAAGACTCTCTTCCCGATTGGCCCTTTTGCATATGTTCGGAACCGGGGAAGAAGAGGAGGACTTTATCAGGGCAAGGAGACGATGTTCATTTTATTTAGGATTTCAGTTTCTTTTCATGCTGGTCCTCTTTCCTTCTCCCTCTCTCAGTATCACATTACCCTTTCTTTCTCTCCCATATACAAACTTCCTCATTGACAACAAGCACTAGACAAAATCAAAAATAAAACCAGTGATAACTACAAAAGATACTCAGCTTTTTAACTATTCAATTGAGACTTTAACCCTATTATATGCTTACATAACAAAAGTAAGCTTATATTTCAAATTTTTTTGTAAAAGAACATTTTTTCTTATATTTAGTGTGACGAGCATGCACAAAAGTGCAAAACAAGTATGAGTTGTGTATGCCTGTGTTGGGGAGCGAACCTGGGATCATTAGATTACAAAGAAAAACGTTTTACCGCGACAATTGGGTTCACCCGTCGGCTATAAAAAGTAAAGCCGAAACAAAGATTGCAAGTTGTTTCTTTTTTTTTGGTCGATCGACGGTTGAAAAGAACTTGCTTGTGAAGAGTGCGACGTTTGCGAGAAGACAGATGTCAAAAGAACTGATTCGTTTAAAGAATTTCTGGCGTGCATATCGCTTAACACAAATTACTAGGCTTTCTCATCCCTCGTGCTGCGACAAGCTATTTCGGCTATTATGGCTTTCGATCCAAAACTTATACCTATATTTGATGGCAGTGAATCTGGACAGTCAATAGTGGAGTGGTTGGAGAAAGCTGAACTAACATGTCAGCTAAGTGGCATAAAGCGCATTGAATGTGTAATTCCAATGCGTTTGTTAGGTGGCGTCTATGCAGTGTACCAGCAATCAAGTGAGGAAAAGTGGGCCGATTTTGGGTGTATAAAGAAAACCCTGTACACAGCATTTGCTTTGGATCCGTTTGCTGCATGGAAGCAGTTCGCAACTCGTCATCTCCAACCGGGTGAAATAGTCAACATCTTTTTGGCGGAGCTGCGCAGGCTAGCAGTCCTGTTTGGCGGCGTATCGGATCAATGCCTGCAATGTGCATTTATTGCTGGTTTGTCGGAACATGCAGAAAACTTGTTACAGGCATCATCCCAGAGGGATAACTTGGATCTATCTCATGTGCTGGCACACTCTCGTGCTATTTTAATGACTAACCTGACAGTTCCAGAGCAAGCTGCATTAGCTGCACGAACGACACCAGTTAACCACAAGGAGACAGATACTTCATGGAGGTGTTACAAGTGTAATGGACTGAATCATAGGGCAAGCAATTGCCTGATAGATAGTGCAACAGGAGGAGATTTCGGGGTCAGACCTCGAAACCCTATCATGTGTTATCAATGTCGGTGGCGAGGGCACATTGCTCGGTTTTGTCCGGGAAACGAGCAAGGAGGCGAGAAGTGAGCACCAATCTCATCCCCCAAACTGGTGTAAATGGCGCCTTGCCAATTGTCACGGTTCTCATCAATAGACTACCACGCACAGCTCTGGTGGATACTGGATGCAGACAGTCACTGGTCCACAAGGAATGGACAAGGAAAGTAACCCCAGTGCTCACAGCAGATGGAAGCACACTAAGCTGCTGTGGAGTAGGAATGGTGCAGGTTGACCTTGATGCAACACAGAGCATTAGCATAGAAGTCCTAGTTGTGGATGGATACTTACTGAGATTTGATTTATTGCTTAGACTGGATGCAATCAAGTGACTGGGAGGAGTAGCTGTGTCTAGCGCAGGAGAGGTGACCTTTCCACATTTTAGCAAGGTCAATTTTGCTGCTATCACTATTACCGAGCCTGACTTCTCTGCCAAATATGACCAAGATACTCAGAAGTGGGCTACATTGTGGAAGTGGGCTGAGACCAACCTCCACTTACATTGAGAAATAGACTTGCAGAGTATCCAGCACCAACACCGATTCGTGATGAATACGATCGGGAATTGCAGGTGTGGATTGATAATGGTTGGTTACTGCCATATCCTGAGGACGAACTTGGCCCTCCAAAAGGTTTAATCCCTCTCATGGCTGTTGTGCAGGTGAATAAACAGAAAGTGCGTCCCGTTATGGATTATCGAGAGCTAAATGAGTACGTGGATGTGCATTCTGCCAACGCGGATGTTTGCTTACAAAAATGAGGGAATGGCGACAAGAGACCAAACGTTGCAGTGCTGGACCTACGCCGAGCCTATTTGCAAGTACATGTTGACAAATCTCTGTGGCCATTTCCAACAGTAAAAAGTAAGGGACAGCCATATTGTCTTACCCGCCTTGGATTCGGGCTGAACGTTGCCCCTCTAATAATGTGGGCCATTATTAATACCGTCCTCAGTCAGGATTAGAATATAAATAAGGCTATGTCCTCATACATTGATGACATTTTTGTGAATGAAAGCATATGTTTGGCAACCCGTGTAAAGGAACATTTGGAGAAGTTTGGCCTTGAAAGCAAGACCCTAGAACAGTTGAGACTGGGATTACGTGTCCAAGAGGAGAACGGAAAATTGTTATGGCGGCGTGGCAGTGACCTTCCGACAGTACCTAATAGACTTACTCGCCGAATTATGTTTTCAGTGTGCGGGGAAGCTGACTGGTCATTTCCCAGTGTGTGGCTGGCTGCGTGTCGCCACAGCATTTGTGAAACGAAGGGCGAATATGATCACAACTGGATGGGATGACGAAGTGTGAGACCCTATTCTAGCACGGATGATCAAAGACATTTGTTTGAGAGTAGCCCAGGAAGATCCAGTAAAAGGTGACTGGTGCATCTGTGGAGAAGTCACAGTATGGATGGATGCCAGTTCTATTGCTATAGGCGAGGTTGTGGAAAGCAACGGTTCTGTGGCGGAGGACGCAAGCTGGCTCCGCGCAGTGAGAAAGACAAACACATAAATTTAGCTGAGCTTGATGCTGTGCTGCGAGACGTCAACCTTGCATTACAGTGGAAAGCAAAAACCATACATTTGTGAATTGACTCCCCCTGTGTCTATCGGTGGATAACTGACACCTTGTCTGGACAGACAAGAGTACGCACTACAGCAGCCTCGCAAATGTTAATCAGGCGTCGCCTCTCCACACTTCCAGATTTGGTCTCTGAATATGAACTAACAATCGACATGAGGCTCGTCAAGTCTCACGATAACAGAGCTGACCAACTTACTCAAGTACCACAGCGGTGGATAGATGAAATCCGTAAGGCAACAGAACCCAGAGAACTTGTGTGTGGTGTGGCCGCAGAACATGAACACGACTCTCAGATACAGACAATTCATCAGTCTGGTGGACATCCCGGTGTGAAAAAGGCATGGTACTTTCTAAAGTTGGTCAATCCAACAATAATTGAAACTCCAGTGCGATCTGTGGTTGGGGATTGTAAAAAATGGCAATCCATAGATCCAGCTCCAGTGCATTGGAAGCCAAGTAGGCTTAATGTCATGGACACTTGGAGTAGGGTTGCTATGGATATAACCCATTTCGGTACTCAGGTGTACTTGAATTTGATAGATTGTGGTCCCAGCCGTTTTGCCATTTGGAGGCAGTTGTACCGACAGGATTCGGCTAGCGTCATTAAGGAGTTGCAGAGTATATTCTGCAAAAGGGGGCTGCCGACCGAATTGCTCACAGATAATGGTGCAGTGTTTTGTGGAAAGACAATTGCTAATTTTACACAAATGTGGGGCGTGCACATTCGATTTCGGTGTGCCTATGTACCCTCCAGAAACGGTATAATCAAGCGATTCCATCGCACTATAAAGCGCATTGTGGCAAGAACAGGGTGCATGATCTTGGAGGCAGTGTACTGGTACAACGTCACGCCTAAAGATGACAAGACAGCCATGACAACACCTGCGAATATGCTATACAATTATAGGATTCATATCAAAGGTATCGATGAAGTGAGGGTGCCCGAGACCACAGTGGCTAATCCGTACAAGGAAGGGGATGCGGTATGGATGAAGAATCCGGGGGTAAGATGCACAACACAGTTTTGTACAGGAACAGTGACAAAAATAAATATTCAACACTCAATATCAGTTGATGGAACACCACGCCACATAAAAGATGTGTGCCCAGCATGCCGACATGACATTATAATCAATGATGAACTCAATTCATCAGATGACGAAGACCCACTGCTGTATGAACGGCCAGATAACGGAAGCTCTTCAGACGATGATGAGGATCCAGAGCAGGACGAATTTAATGATCTGGAAAACGAAGGCACCACTGAGGAAGTTCCTGAATCTGTACCATTAAGGCGAAGTACCCGGACAAAACGGCCTGCCCAGCATTGTCATATGTGTGATCTCGAGATCCGGGAGCAGTGTGACTAGCATGCGCAAAAGCGCACAAAAAGTATGAGTTGTGCGTGCCTGCGTCGGGGAGCGAACCTGGGACCGTTAGATTACAAAGAAAAACGTTTGTGAGCAATACCCGCATTACCACGACAATTGGATTCGGCCGACGGCTATAAAAAGTCAAGCCGAAACAAAGATTGCGAGTTGTTTCTTTTTTTTGGTCGGTCGACGGTTGAAAAGAACTTGCTGGTAAAGAGTGCGATGTTTGCGAGAAGACAGAAGTCGAAAGAACTGATTCGTTCAACTTTGAAAAGAATTCCTGGCGTGTATATCGCTTAACACAAATTTCTCAGCTTTCTCCTCCTTTGTGCTGCGACATTTAGTATGATTGTTTTGGTATTGACTGTATAATAAGAATATATTAAAAATCAAACCTATGAGTGGCAAAACAAATTAATTTTTCAAATGTAGCGAGTTTAATTATATAAAATTTAGTACATTTAAACAATTTTTTTTAATATGCATATAATTTTTTTTAATATGCTTATATATATATATATATATATATATATATATATATATATATATATATATATATATATATAGCGAAAATGTGTGTGTGTGTGCACATTTTGTGTATGTCCAGCAAAGGCTTGGGGGGGGGGGGGGGGCTCGGTCGGGTCACTACTTAAAACTTTTTATATACTGTCTAAATCATAACATCTACGAGTTACGAACAGGGGTCGCATCTATCTTTAATTTGCCCGACTTTGACGTGCTATTTTTGAGATTTTTTTTTTTGATGGTCGCATCTTCGTTTCACTTTTCCGTATAAAAAAGCGAAACTGTGATAACGAATTTGTGTTTTCAGCGCCTAGACGTCCAGTCCAGAAAGTAAATAAGGTTTGATCAATGCTGGGGGAAAAAAAAAAGAAAACGTCATATCAGACAATTGCTATTCATTTGGCAGGGGGAAACAAACAATTACTCAGAAACTGGCTTGCAGCACCAAACTCAAGTCGCTTGATGTTTGACCTTATTAAATTCTCGCACCTGTCAATTTCACTTTATGAACCTTAAATTAAAGCAGTTTTCACTTCCTCTCTCCTCATGGCCAAGCTAGTTAGCAGTCAGGGTTTTTCCACCTTTGTGTCAAGGCTTCGGGTTCGAGCCTACCTTTCTACAAAAACTTTTTTTTTCTTTTACACCTCCAAACACCTGGCCAACGTTTTTTTTTTTTTTTTTTAAACAGGGTTGTTTTGATCTAAAAAAAAAAAAAAAAAAAAAAAAAAAAAAAAAAAAAAAAAAAAAAACCCACACACACAACTCCAAATACCCGGGCAACGCCGGGCCCCCCCTCCCTCCCCGCTAGTATAATAATAAAATAAATTCTCAAAATTGAATTTAACATTCTGTTTATTTGTTACTTGTTCTAATTTAGAGATTGTGGGACTCCTGGACTGTACTGGCGGAACCCTGAGGTTCCCAAACACTAATCTATATATACAATTGTTATAGAATTTATATAAAGTACTAGATTACCTGTGACCCGTTGGGTCAGTATGTTATATTAGCTATGGAGTTAATGTATGAGCATGACACTTGTGACGTAAAGAAAATAATTTTTTGTGATATAACAGAAACATTTCTATGAAAGTATATTAAAATTAAAATAGAATATAGATAGATTTCTATGAGTCGTTCTGTTCGTACTTATGTTTGAAAAAAAAAACTTGCAGCCATTGAATTAAATGTGCACTGAACAGATACCATAATACTTAAAGTTAAATTCAAGTTTTGATATATCTTTTAATTTAAACGCAAAAAAAAAATAATTGGGACACTGAAAACATACACCGTAAAACAATACGTTTTATTGTCGCATTGATTATTTATTTGTAACGCAAATTAAAAAAAAGTTTTTGTGGTTATTTATTTATGTTGGTAGTGCAGAAGAAAATGTATGAATGTTTTTTAAGAAAAGTATTTACAAAAATGGAAAATAATTTTTTTTTAAAATGGGGAAGGCAGTGTTTAAATCACCATTGTAAAATGCTCTTATGGTTGTCAACAGGTTAAAGTAGATTTATTTGTAAGAAAATTGCGTTAAAATAATTTAAATGTAATATGGAAATGAACAATGTAAAAAAAAAATGCAGAAAGTATTAACAATTGTTTATTTGAATAATTTAAACGCGAAAAAAAAGCAATTGGGACACTGAAAACGTACACAGTAAAACAATACGTTTCATTGTCACATTGATTATTTGTTTATGTACGCATGCACAACTGGTAGTCATAAACCGGATATTGGGTTACAACACCCATTACAAGGTCATTTGAGTTTTATAATTATATAGATATAAGTTCACAAATGCATTAACCTGATGGCTCAAGTTAGCCATCTTGCTTATGTTCAGAAGCTCAATCTTTCAGGCAGAAAATCTAGTTAAAAGGCATTAGCTAGACAAGCCCCAAAGTTTGATGATACTTCACCTTTTAATAAGTTTCACAGAATATCTAAGGATTCTTAAAAGTGACTTAGACAGCTTCCTAGAAATTAAAAAAAAAATAACTGGATAAAAGTTAAGGCTTCCATTTTATCCAAAAGACAAGGTTGACCAGTGAATCTTTTGGAAACCTTAATTAAATGTTGTACTTTTACATTTTTATCTAAAAAAAAAAAAAATGAACAATCATAAATCAAACTGTTTCAAAGTTTCAAATAAAGATGATTATTATCAAATGGAGTTTTGGTTAGCTTTAGGGACAGTGGGCTTGCGTTAAGGTTAAAATATCTAGTGATTTTTAACACATGCTTTAGTTTTTCTAAATTTAAGACCCATGAATAAAGTATGCCTATCTCATTTAACAATAAGGGTATACCATATTTAAATAAACTTTACAGCGGATACAAGATGTTTAGCTTCTTTATTTAATGATATATCAATCTTTGTGGCTTATTTAATTCTAAAATATTTTTAGAAGAAAAGTTGTAATACTATTTAGCCCCATAACGTGGAAGGAGGGATAAGCCATTTTTATTATGAATCAAAAACAAGAGACCTGTATGACAAGCATTTAAGTGGTTCTATGTTTTGTAACAGTTTAGTATATAGTGTATAAATTGTACTAGTTTTATTTTTAATTTAAAACTGGAACAATGTTACTGTATCTGAATACAAATTCAAAAATTAAATGAAATTTGAAACAAGAAAAATAGAAAGGTAGGAAATAGTTGCTTACTATGAAGAAAACATTTTATTTAATGATGACACTTAAAATATAAAATTACTTTTTTTTTTTTTTTGCCTTTTTTTACAAATAATTAAAATTAAAAGAATATGGCATTGCTGATTATTTTTACAATTAAAATCGAACAATGGTTCATAGTTCAAGCAATAATAAAAGCATATATGAAACAGTGTAGATTTAAATGTTACCAAAGATAGTTCTAGAAAAAATGATAATATAAAAAGAAAGCAACCTTTTATTGATGTAACCTCAATTTTGCTTTTACAAGTAAATATTTTTATTTCATCAAATATTTTTATAGAAAAAAGTCATTAGGTTGGTGCAAAAACAATATCGTTTTCTCACATATGTTACTTTTATATATGATTACTGAATTAATTCATTGATTTATATATCCATGTTATATATCATTTCGAAGCATGTTTTTTGGTCTATCTAATCACGTTATTCATTACTGTTCTCTATCTCTGAAATAAGAAAATTATGCAGATTTGAATTTTGTCCATGCTGTCAAAGCCTGCAAAAAATGGATTCATTGATTTGCAGGCTGTTTGACAGCATAAACAAAATTCAAATCCGCACAATTTTCTTATTTCAGTTCAAACTAGGGCGAAAAGCTGCTGAGACAGCTCATGATATCAATGATGCATTTGGTCTAGGAACTACTAACAGACGTATGGTACAAGAGTGGTTCAAGAAATTTTGCCATGGTGACGAGAGCCTTGAAGATGATGGTTGCGGCCAGCCGACTGCGGTCGATAACGAACATTTGAAAGCCTTAATTGAAGCCAATCCTCGCAAAACCACACGAGAATTGCTGTTAAACTCGAGATCAACCACTCAACAATCATTCGCCATTTAAAGCAAATAGGAAAGTCCAAAAAGTTGGATGAAGGGGTGCCGCATGAATTGAATGATAATAAAAAAAAAATTGTCATTTTGAGGTGTCTTTTATGCTCCTTCTGCACCAAAAAACAACCCATTTTTTGAGCGGATTGTGACGTGTAATGAGAAGTGGATCCTTTATGACAACCGGCAACGTTCAACACAGTGGTTGGATGCCAGAGAAGCTCCACAACACTTCCCAAAGCCGCAATTGCACCAAAAAAAGGTTATGGTGACTGGCTGGTGGTCTGCGGCCGATCTCATCCATCACAGCTTCTTGAATCTGGGCGTAACGATTACGGCAGAGAAGTACTGCTGACAAATCGACAAAATGCACCAGAAGCTCAAACGTATGTGTCCGAGATTGGTCAATATGAAGGAACAAATTCTCTTCCATGACCATGCTTGCCCGCATGTTGCTCAACTGACCCTACAGAAGTTGAATGAATTGGGCTATGAAACTCTGCCTTATCCACCATATTCACCGAACCTCTTGCCCACCGATTATCACTTTTTCAAGCATCTCGACAACTTCCTATACGAAAAATGCTTCAAAAGCTGAGATGATGCTGAATCGGCCTTCAATGACTTCATCACTTCCAGAACTGGATTTCTATGCTGAAGGGATAAATAAATTTGTTTCTCATTGGCAAAAATATGTCAATTCTAATGGTTCTTATTCTGATTAATAAAGTTTATTATGAAAAGAGTTATGATCTTTTGAAGTTGAACGTCAAAAAACAAGATTATTTTTGCCTCAACCTAATAAATAAAATTCACAGGACGATACAAAATATTTTAATTTCTGTACATCGTCCAATAATTACTGAAAAGTATTCAAGTGCAATAAACCTTCTTTTTTAAGTGATTTCCTCATTTGGCAATAATTCATGCAAAAATATTTTATATTTATAATTTACAACTATTATTACTAGTACATGGTCGGTTTCAAAATTGACCTGTTCTACCCTTATAGTTATTTATTTTCTTTCTTGACTGGGAGTAGAGAAAAGAGACAGGAAGAATAGTTGTTTACATTTTAAAATTTAGTGAAGTTGGTCTGGTTTCTATAAAATATTTTTAATTTCCAGAATGTAAGCTATTTAAGATTTTGTGTGGAAAAATTAATTTTTTTAAATAATTAATTATATAAAAAGTTTGGAACATTGTATAAAGTTTGAAAACATTTTTAAAATATAAAAAGAAAAATATTTTCAGAGACATTGTAGATTTGTGTTTATTACTTTTATTTTTATTTCATATCTTTATTATTTATGTATTTTTTATTTACAGACATTGCCGTTCCAAATAGACGAAGAAGAGTTTTTGACGAAAATATAACTCGCTTACAAGAGGTAACAAATGGTTCACCTCATGAACCACCTTACATGTCACTTGATGTGTTGGCTCAAGTAGCAACTGATAAATTAAGAGATGATCTTAAAGTAGAACCGAAAGTAACCCCAAAAAAGGTATGTCTTTATTTTATGGCAAAATTTGTATTTCAGGTTAAAAACATTTTTAAAATGAACTGAATCAATTCATTAGGATTGTACAAGTTATTAAGTTTGTCTGATTCAATTCGGGTGGGGTGGGGGCTAAATCAAAGACTTAAAGTGGTTTGGTTTTTAAAATCTGACTATTTTAGCAGAAGCACCTTGAAATCTGATTATCCAAAGCATTTTATCGTCCATGTGTATTGCTATTTCTATGCATTTATGTTATGCACTATATGTTTCTAACATTGAAAATATAGACATTCTAGAGAGGATAAACTATTTTATGTTTGTAGATTTGATTTTCATAATTTTGCTTTCATAGGGAGATGTTGCTGTCCTCCCACATACAGCACCTGGTGTTCTTAAATGGTCATCCACCTGGTACTGGCCAGGCTCAGCATCTTTTGACTTTGAAGATCTAATAAGAACCGATGTGTCAATGTAATCATTGTATAGTCTGTTAGAATTCATTGTAACATTCCACTTTTAATAAGGTGTGTTTTCTGAGCTAGAGTGAACACTAAATTTCTTTTATCTAATGTGTGTATCTTATATACACACATGGATGCATAAATGTGCTAACCTGCTGTGTGTGTGTTTGTTGTCTTATTTTAAAAGTGGAAGAAAATGATGGGTTTTCATATTCTGGTGGTGATGATTCAGCACCATTTTAATCTTCATATGTTTAACACACATGGACATACCTACAAAATCAGAAAATGGCACAGAAACATTTTTTTCATGCTTAGAATTGCTGAAGCATGATACTAACTCCCAACATCAATTGTTGGTTGCTTAGACACTGTTTAAACCCTAACCTCATCGTTCTCAAAAGTTGCAGCAGCTACACTTGATGTCTTCTCCCTCTCCATATAAATGTATATGTACAAGTAATAACTTGTATACTGTTCATTTCCCTGACAATTATCCATTATCCTATCTTCTACATGCACTTTTGATAAGTTGTAGTGCACCTGACCACTGTATGCAATAACTTCATTATTGTCATTCTAGGGGAGTGAAACGTCAATTAGTAGTTTTGTAAAAGAGATAAGCAACTTGGTAATTTGGTAATCTTTCGTGGTTCACTGCAATTGCTAAATCCATCTGATTCCATTTTAAAATGTTCTGTGCTATTGCTGTTCACCATCTGATCCACAAACTTACTCCAAAAATATATTGCAAAAATGTCACTTGTTTTATCTAGTTCTTGAGATGAAGGAGAATTTTTTTTTTTTAATCTTCATAGTTAGAAATGTCATTAATTATTAGAAATGTCATTAATTATTAGAAATGTCATTAATTATTAGAATGTTTCAATTAAATTATTTCTCCAGTAAAATAGTTATTTCTAAATTTTTAATGTTTTGTAATCTTTGTTTATATTAGTCTTCACATTCTTCTATATCATTCATCTCCAAGTTATAAAAACAAAATGAAGGTAATGCAAAATGAAATGTTTCTCAAAAATTACTAATTGAGCTTATATATAATTTTATTCATTCTTTTTCTCTTTTCTTTTCCCCCTTTTCAGGTATCTAAAAGAAGCATCCAGTGTCTTGACATATTGAACTTAGAACAAATTCAGTCTTTATCTAGTAAAGCCTTGCTTAATTTTTTCTCTGAAATGAGTTGCAATGAGATGACCAAGATTTTCACTTCTCAGTGTTACTTAATGCCAGAAAAATGTCAAGAAAAAGTTACCAGTTTTGGCCATGAAACCAAAGCAAAAATTAACATGCAGACACATTTAAACAGCCATATTGAACAGCTTACGCAAGAGGCAAATGGTAAGTAATCTTCCATCTATTAATATACTATTAGCTTATGTGTGTCACACTCTGATTGGTAAGGTAGATGTATTTGTAAATAGTGAAAGGGAGAGGGGCATACTTTTAAAATGTGCTCTGCATTCAAGTACAAGTCTTCTTTTTAAAGACAAAACTTTGTTGGTTTGGCCACACTGCATGCCACAACACATGAAAGTTCATCCATGAAGCAATAGCTCCAGAATCATTTCAAGATTGACAAAGATGTCTGGGAGGCCAGCTGAAAACATTGTTACACACCATCAAAGCTGAAATCAAACCTACCTCTGGTCTACAGTGTTCGCTGCTGATCCCAAGTCTGGCTGCCTATAAATATTTTGGCCTCTGTGATCCTTTGCACGCAGTCTGCATTCATCTAGGACACTATAGGAGGAGTCGGCTCAATCTATCCTGGGTAAATGCCACTAAAGTTAAGATAAATTAAGAATACAAGTGATTTTTTAATTTAAAATTAATAATCAACCTATTATAATGTTGGGATGATTTTTTTCAATTCCATACCATTGAAAAGGTAGGAGATACAAAATGAGGGGCAAGACAGACATTTTTTTTGTGGGAGGAGGGGGATAGGATAACATAATTTGAAAATAACATCTGTGTTTGAAAATATATTTTAATTGATCCATGAAATTCTTCACTAGTTCAGTTAGCTCATCAAATTTATATTTATTTTAATGCAATGTTGCATGTTATAAAAAATTAAATATTATCTCTTATTTCTATTTAGATCCAGATAGGCAATATCGATTCATTTTTACAGCTGAACCTATACATGTCCGCAACAGAAAATTATCCAGTAAGTTTTGGCTTTTTTTAACTACACCTATTTTTGAAATTTTAACTTGTTGATCATGAAATAATTTTATGGTTTTAATTTATTTTACTTTTTTTTTTCCCCTCAAGTTAAAGAAGCTGAAAGGACCAAGAAGAAGAAATCTTCACCTACAAATAACAGCACAATCAATGGAAACACCAGTCGCATAAAAAATAAATCTTTTACTGCTTTGAAATCAAACAAAGAAATTTCTCGAGAAAATAAGGCACCCCCACCAAAAGTGATTGAAACAGAAAAGGATACTCAGTTACCTAAAATATGTACGTCACGACAAAAGACTTCCACAATTATGAAATTAACTCCACCTAAAAAAAATGTGTCTACTTCTCGTTATAACAAAAAACAAACTCCAAAAGAAAGTCCAAATTGTAGAAAAAAAATTATAGCCAAAAGATCATCTTGTACAGAAAACAAAACCAATGAAGACACCAATGACAAAGAGAAAACAGAATTTTCTTCTGAGAAAATAAAAGATAATGATCCGTGTCAGCAAATCAAAGTTGATTTTCTAATTGAATTATTAAATAAGAATCAACCTTTTCACGACCATTCTTATACAACTATTCTTGGTAAGAAACCTTTGTTACAGGCAACAGAAACTTTTGATTCTGACGGAGAAGTAAATAATGATGAGCATAACGACATTCACACAGGTAAAAAAAATTGCCCGATATTAGAAATACCTGCTAAATGTGAAAATGGATACATGGTGGCATCCGAAGAAATACTTGGGATCAATGGTGTAGCAAAAGGTCTAGAATCGGATGATGAATACGAACCAAGTAAGTTATTCTTTCTTGGTAGGGCTACCTAGCATTGTCCATAAACAATATCAGTAATGAATGGATGAAAATTGTTTATATTTTTCCAGCTAAGTTTTCTTATGTTGATCATAACACCAGAAACTTTAGCTGGAAAAATATAAACAATTTTCATCTATTCATTAATGCAGCTGTTCAGGATAATTTATTTACAATTTACTATTTAAATATATTTTATGCGTATTGCATTAAAAATAGCATCAGAAACATACAAAATCAGGATTAAGACCTAAAGTATTTTATTATTTTGTTTATCATAAACTTGTGGGTGCTTCTGCAATATTGGAATTAAAACAAATGCACTTCATTTAAAAATCTGTTAGTACTTACATGTCATGTCAAAAATGATTTGGTAGAAAAATACAAGTAAGAATAACATTTGTTGAATTATACTTGTTTTAATATGGAAAAGTTTTTAAAATTCAGGGGTGGTAACTGCAAACTATCATTTTACTTATATCCCTTGGTTTTCTTGCTTTTTTTTCTAATTAAAATCCGACATTTCAAAATAGAAAATGTTGGACCCTAGTAGCTATGATTTTTTTTTTTTTAAATAAAACATATCTAGCACATCTTCTATTAGACCATTTTTCATAATTTTTAGAATTTATACTAATTTCAACATGTCCCGTAAGTGACATACAGGTACATAAAAGTATATTTTATCTGAAATGCATTTGTTTGAAATACCATTATACACTTTTGATGTTGCGACTTATTTTGTTTATTTTTAATGACATATTTTTTTCATTTGGAAAGACTTTTGCTCAAATTTGAAGATATCATTGTTTTAGCAAAACGTTGTTAAAAGATACTGGATTAGTATATACATTTTTAGAGGAGGGATATTCTAATTTTGGAGTTTTAATCATACACATACAAATACATTTTATTAATATGATATAAATCATTAATATTTTATATCTGTTTATAAACTAGCAGGGATACCAATGTTATCCGGGATTGAATGATGATCACACTCCATATTTTTATTGTCATGAAAATCAGTAAAATCGTCCATTTTTCAATCAAATCGATTGATTGCCTGCTCTAGTTAAGGACCCATCTCAGTGCACTGGGAGAAAGCTTCATATGCCTCCCCACAGTGATTTAGTCCACTATGCATAGTAGTTTACACTGCACTGTAGAGAACCTACTATTGATTTTATAAAGTTATTTTTATATATAATGGCTTGAATTAAAGTTTAAAATGCAAAATGGTTCATTTGTGCTCTAACTAGAAATATTCATTTCGAACACACCCCTGTCATATCAAAGAACCTACTGTTAAATTTATATGCTTGACCTTTCTGCTTGTGAAGTGATAATAGATTGAATTTTAGTTTAAAATGAAAACGTCAAGTATCATGGTTCAATTGTACTTTAAAAAGAAACATTTATTTCAAACATACTCTTCTCAAATCAAAGAACCTCCTGCTGATTTTATAAGCTTGTGTGGTAATAAAACTTCTTAAATGCACTTGTGATGTTAGGCTGTGTAAGGTTTTAACTTTGTTTAAGATCGCCTGTTTCTTCTTTCATCAAATTTTGTCTATTATCAATGCTTATTGAAGATATTCCGATAAAAAACCTACCTTAGAAATTTTGTCAGACACATAAAGTACATTTGTGTGAAATTTCATAAATATTGGCCCTACTGTTTCAGAACCCATAGGGAATACACACACACACAATTTCTTTTTTATAATAGTACAGATTAAGAACCAAATTGTTTTATTTTATAACTAATTTTCATATTAATTTAATTTGTAGTGGAAGATGTAAAACCAGAAATATCTTTTGAACTAAGTAAGTATGAAATCCTATTCTGCAACTTTATTATTGCTTAATAGATGATTTTTATTTATATTTCATTGAGAATCTCTTATAATCTTATTTCAACTAGTATTTTAAAAAGTATGTGTATAGATGCATATATATTTGTGTAGAAGGAAATACTGGCAGATCTTGAAGTAATTTGGTTCTTTTATTGTAACTTTTTCATGAGAACATGGGTTAATATCTGTGATTAGCACTATCCCATTTTAGTTAAGAATCATGTAAAGCAGACTACACCAATGATGCTTGCATTATATTTTGCAACAATTTTTCTTATGGCTCTCAAAGGATGATCACATAAGATCTATATGAGATATCGAACAACTGGTCAAATGTTTCATATCTGATGCTTTAGAACCAATAAAAAGGTATTTACCATTTTGGTTAGAGTTTCTATATTCTGATGGCTAATTTTATGATTTATTCACAAGTTAGTATGCAGTATCTTGTGGAGTATTTCTCAAATGCATGCAATGTTTTGAGTTTTAAACGGACATATGTTTACTCCAATCCAGCATATATGTATGCTATACTTTGTGACTGCGTTTATTTACTCAAAGCAATACTTTAGGCATGTTGTGCCATTTAAATGATGAACTTTTCTAATTAGAAATGTAAGTAACACATTTTAAAAGCTGAACTGTTATCTTGTGACATTGTAATTAACACCAAAATAAAAGTATACAAAACATTTTTTATTCTTGCTTTATGCATCCAAGAAAATGGAAATAATAAAACAAAGACAGGTTCGCAACGTCTCTTCTGTGTGAGAGAGGCTGCAGGGAAGAGAAAAGGTCATACCCCACTAAGCCATGAAGTCTATTTTGTAATCTGTCAGGGCAGGATAGGCTGCTTTTAGCAGCTCCTGCTCAGATGTGTCAGCAGTACTCCATCCTTGGACGTACTTGGCTTTTATACAGATAGAGAATTGCATCAGTAGTGAGATATCTTCTGGAGCAGGAGAAGGATCCCACGATTTTCCCAGCGTCCTTGGCAACAGACCTGATGTACGTGTTCCATTTGAAATCAGGAGTAAAGGTCAAACTCAGAAGCTTGTCAAAACATGGAGCCTCCCCAAAACGAGAGCCATCCATTTCAATTGATGCCAGATGGGGATCAGAGCATTGATGATGTAAAGATAGAAGCTTAGTTTTGGATACATTAAAAGTAACCAGACACCTCTTCCTCCACTCTACCACGCGCTCAAGATCAGAGGAGAGAGAATCGGAGAGAACTTTGTCATTTACAGCCTTTGATGTGTTGCCATAGATGGATTCTATAGAATATATATATATAGATTCTGTTGGGGATAGGGCATTCTACTGGATGCCAAACATTCATCCACTTTTTCAGTTACTCCAACCGAGAGATTTTAAGATTGTAATCATTCCTTGGGTGCAATTGCTTGTATTTTTCTTGCTCTTGGTTCACCAGGTATATTCGCCAGGTAATTTTCTTTGTAATAAGAATGACTAATGATCTGATTCCTAAAACAGTTTTATATACAGAATTAGCAGCATTTAACAAACAACTCCAAAACGAGATTTAAAGACAGCATAAAAAACTCTTGATGGAAGTGAATATAAAATTTGATAGAAATTACCTCCTTGAGCATTTTTGGTCTCTTTTGTACAGAGGTTTGTCAGGATAACCTGGCATGAGGATACTTTTGGTCATAGTCAGTCAACGTACTTCCTAATTTTGAGCATAGTACTACCAGAAGGCAAATCAGTTCCTTTGCATTTTTTCTCTCACACCTATCTCTCTCTTGTGCAATTGTTTTTCTTTTTTTTTTTTTTAATCATTGAAAAGTTTTTGTCAGTTTTATTTTGATTAGAATTATTGAAATTAGTTTTTATTTTTATTTTGTTTTTAAAGAATAATTGAAAACACTTTAAAATCTTTAACTTTTTGGGGGAATATTATGTATTGGATACATATTTTTTCGGATGGTTGAAATTTTATTTTGATTTGAATAAGTTTTTTTATTCTGATTTCAATAATTTTATTTTTATACTTTCATAAACATACATTTATTATATAAATTCAAATAAAAACTTTTTATAATTTTATAAACATATTTCTTATAAAATAAAAACTTATTTTTTGTCTATTTTGTCATTAAAAGTGCAAATAAAAACTAATTGTGTTATTTTATCTGTATAATTTTGTTTTCAATAATATCCTTTTTTTATATTTTATTTCAATAAATTGTTTCACAATAGAAATACTGAAGTAAAGAAACTGATTTGCCTTGTCAATGCTTCCGGTAACGCTACACCGTAAGTTAGGAAGTACGTAAACTGACTATAACCGATACTTTTCCCTATGAAATCTAACTAAATATTCAAAATCGCACAGTATTCACAGTCCAAATAAGATCTTCTCAGTATGGATATCCCACAAGGATTGGTGCATCTTCTCCAAGTGATGTTACCTCAAATAACAGCACAAAGCTGGATACTCCACCAGACTAGATGAATTCTTATCCTGGAATTCAATAAGACCAAGAAACCACAAGAAATACTATAACATATTTAAATGGTCAGTTGGGTAAAGGAAAATTATGTTAACTTCTGAACTGTTTGATATGTAAAGGAGCACTTTAATGGAATACTCGAATGTTTATGTATCTTATATAGAGATCAAGTGTTAGCCCATACATCATGAGTATGGCATCATTTTCAAGTCAAATTTTATATATATATATATATATATATATATATATACTACAACTCTAATTGCCAATATCAAGTACAAGACTACTGGTTTTTGTTAGTGTATAGCTATATTTTACTCTTGTTTGGCACTTGTGTGTTTAGTTGTTGCTGTGGGATCTTGAGTGATTTAGTAGATTTGTTCTTGGCAGGCTTTGCCATATACACCACACATATAGTCTGACCAAAATGTTTGCCACTTATCACTTCCACAAAGCACATTTCAAGATGGAATACTATATTTGATTGGACTTAAAATGCTTATGCCAAAGTGATTACTCCAAACCATCTTCTCCCAATTATCCACACTTATGTTAAGATAAATTTTTTTTTTATGTATTCGTTTATTAATTATTAAGCACTTGAAATAAATATTGTAAAATATGCCCATAATGTTTTAATATATTATATGGAATTAAATATACACACATCTCACAGAATATGATATGAATGTCGCAATAAAATTCTTAAATATTTGATTGTAGAGAGACATCCCATCCCTCCAAACACATAAAATGTCCTTGTAATCTTTTACCATTAAAAAATTTTTTCAGTGTATGAAAATATATATTAATGCTAACAAATTTTATTTTTGTAGATGGAAATATTACTGCTGTGCATTGTGGACAAAGTAAGTTTTAATCTTAGATTGCTGTGTCCTATAATCCTCTAAATGATAACATTGTTTGCTTATTAAAAAAAGTAATCTTTATTTCCTTGATCACTAAACTGAACACTGTCTTCAAGAAGTTATAAAAAGCAATTGGAATCTTGGGGAGATCTCCATCATTCCAGTAATTGTAGGAGCAACCAGAGAATTTCAAAACCTACCTGACAAACATACCCATTGAACCAAGTACAGAAAAGATACAAACAATTGCACTTAAAGGTATGGTTAGAATCTTAAAAAGATTTCTTTGTTGGAATGTCTGGCATCTGGTAGGGTGACTCATCTCAGGCTAAAACAATTAAAAATAGAAAGTTTATTTTACATTATTGAAAGTAGCCGCTTTTTAGGATTTGGTCAACTCTCCCTGCTTTGAGGCAGCTGGTTGCAAAGATAGGGTTACAGAGTGTAAGGGCTTGACTGCGCCGAAGCCTCAAGACTTGATGGTCTGCCCTACAAATTCTACTTGAGGCTGTCGCGCATGTTTGTACTGTTTGAGGAAAATGATCAATTGTTGATTGGTATGATGAGGATTGGATTCCTGGTCAAGTCACCATTGTTGAACTAGAGAGACAGGCATGGTGGGGAAGAACTAGATGATTACAGGCCCATAACACTGCTAAACACAGAGTTAAAGATTTTTGCTAAGATCCTATCAAATCAGTTGCAGGGAGTTGTTGGAGAGTTGATTGAACCTGAGCAAAATTCTGCTGTGAAGAGATCGATTCAAAACAACTTGCATCTGATCTATACGATCCTAGAGAGGAATAGAAAATGACACAGAAGCTTTCAATAGGGTTGACCATCGCTTCCTGGCATCTCTTTTAGAGGCTGCTGGTTTTAAACTGGACTTCTGCATGGATCTCCATTCTTTAACCTGCACCAACGACAGTGGTGCAAGTCAAGAGAAAGCATTTGCAATCCTTCATTATCTCCTGGTCGATATATCGGGGCTGTCTGCTATCATCCTTGCTTTGGAGCCGCTACTTTACAAACTAAGGTGTGAGGAGGCAAGTTTAGTCCTATGCGGAATTGTATTATCTCGTGAATTATGAGCCAGGGTCTCTGCATTCGCCAATGACATCACTGTCTTTGTGTCATGTTTTTGAGACATTAAAGTGGTGACAGAGGTGCTCACACATTACGAAACAATCACAGGAGCCAAAATTGCAGCAAGTCAATCAGCCTGTAGTTGGGTACTTGGAGTGGTGCCACCACCATTTTGGCTCCTTTCTGCTGAACAAATGGCCCGGTTCAAATTCTTGGTATGTGGTTTGGATGGGGTCTCCAGCTTCAGAGGAATTGTCAAAGGTTGAAGTGTTGATTAACTCTTAGCTTCGAAGAGAACTCTCCTTAAAGGATAGAGTAGGGGTGTGCACAACTTATGTATCTCATCCTCTACTGGTTGGCTGTACTTTCCCGGCCTGCAAGAAGCTCCTGTCCTCACTTCTATGGAACAGGAAGAGGCAATGGGTTTGCAGACAGATCTGTATTCAACATCCATGTAAGGGAGGCTTGGGAATGCCCGACTTGGTGTGCCACCAAGAGACTAGTCTTCTTGAGTCAAACCTTGACAGAAGATTGTGTGGAACCCAGCGGTTGATGGTGCCTTTCCAGACCTCATTCCCAACCACTTGATTGAGGGTAGGCATAGGCCGAAGCATGACATGCAGTTTCTTCAGAGAGTACCAAGCTGTATTGAAAAAGCTTCCTCGGTCCAGTGACCTTTCACGACTTTCCAGAGAGGAACTAGTCTGAGGGGCTGCTCTGTGGACACCTGGAATGGTAAAAGGTGAAGATCCACTCCGAATCATCTAAACAACTCTGAGTTCTTGCTCACCTGGTGACTTGCTCGGAATGCATTGTCCCTCGATGCCCTGCAACACAGTGCCAAAATAGTGGAGACACCCAATTGTCTCCACTGTAGTTCATTTGAAGACAAAATCACTAAGCACACTTTCTTTGTATGCTCTGAAGTTCAATGGCAATGGAGGTATGTCAGTGAGTCGATGGCTCGTATCAATTCTGAGAATTATTGCCTGTTCATTTCTTACATTATCAATAACATTGGTCCGCCGTGGGACAGGGAGAGATGGATGATGGTATGAATGTCGCTGAGAATGGACCCAAGAATTGAATCTTTTGCTGATCAGGATCTGATCACATGTTTCAAGCACCAGCTGAAGATTAAGATCAAATGTGATAGAAAAAGATTACATTCCTCAGAGTTTGAAAAACGGTCGATAAGAGTGACAAGAGAAGTCAAGTAGAAGCATGTGTTCCCCACCTAAGCATGGCATACATGGTAAAAGGTCCTGTCAGGTAGGCGTTTAAGCTTCTATGTTCTTAGATAGTAGAGTGAATGAGCTCCACCCTCCTTGGTAAGCCTCCAAGATTCCTACTCCCACTTTTATTTCATTTCATCTTTGGCTTTTATCCTCAATGTGTACTCATCTTGGAAGGACTCTACTCACTCTCCAACTCCTTTACCTCTTTCTTTTAACTCACACTTAGATCACACTTCCACTTAAAGATTGACCGGCTTTTTTGATAAATCGAAAAACTGGGTGGTATATTATTTAGAAAGGGTTGGAAGGGCCTTACTAACCAATTTTTGTTTCTTTATTCCCTTGCCAATGAAATATTATTACTGTAAATAATTTAATAAAACTTTTTCAAATTTGGGTTTATATTAAGTGGGACAGCCCCTGGAGTGAATGTGGTATTGTGGTGACTGATATATTTCTAGTTAAGAGTAGGATAGACAGTTTTAAGTATTTATGATAAAGATGACCAACAACACCCATTATTCCCACATTTTTGAATGGCCTTATGTCTAATTTGTTCATTATGTATTTTTATATTTTGTGCAAATAAATATTTCAAAGTAGTATCGACATCAATATGTGATGGGGGTGGGGGCACTTCCAAAAATGGAGGTACTTAAGATAACCTTGATAGGTGCTACCCCACATTAAACTGGCCTAATGTCAGATCCTATCAAATGTGTGAAATGGAAGGGTTGGGGGTAATAAATACTGACACATAATCTGTAGCTTGTAAATTTCCAAAAAGAAAACTTAAGCATTTTTCTATTGTGTTTGTTTTCAGTTTTTATACTATAAAAAATGTTTTTTGCCTCTAAAATGATTATAATTTGTTACATTTTAGAACCCTACCCTCCTATGCCTAAATCAGAATTGGCTAAAAAGGGGAAAATGAATGTCCCTGAAGAAGATGAGCCGTACAGTGATGAAGCTGAAGAGATTGCTACGACAAAGAAAAAGAAGAAAGATGTGGAAAAATGTACAAATGAATTGGAACGTGTGAGTTTTACTAAATCATTTTTCCTCAATTATCAAAAACATGCGTTTGTTTTTCGTTATGCAGATTAGCAGGTTTATCAAAGAAATATTTAATGCTCATTTTATTTGGATTGATATTCTCATCTTGGTTTACAACATCTAAGACTAACTCCCCAAACCTTATTTAACCTACAGTCGTAGATTGTTCCCATTCTATCAGCCAATACCAGATAGAAGTGTTATGTTATTTTTAGTTATTATTGCCTGTAATAAAGATCAAATCTTCAACCTGTGACTGCTATTTAGAACTGATATTTAATCAACACCTTTAACCATTTTGCCATGGGTCTATATATATATATATATAAAATATATTTTAGTCATCGACATACAGACCTGTTTCGTTGTTTCACAACTCATCAGTGCCGCTAGACTAACACCTCTCCCAAGCCGAGGATCGAACCTAGAACCGTCGTGATGACAGTCGGCAGTCCTACCCCCTGACTACGGAATCGGTGGCCGAAATTAAACTGTCGGAATGCGTATTTAAATAGACATCCGTCCGCTACTCGTAGAGGGCTCAAACGTTTTGTTTGTAAACAAATTGCGAGCTTCGCATTATTTCAGCTAAATTAAGTAGCGAGTAAGATAATTTACGAGAGTGCTCTACCAAAGAGGGGAGCTTTATAAAATATATTTTAGTCATCGACATACAGACCTGTTTCGTTGTTTCACAACTCAACTATTGTGGATTAATTAAAGTTCAAAATTGTGTCAAGATTCCAGAGTTAAGCATAAAAATAAAAATAAAAAAAGTTTGAATCGATTATCCAGGCTTAAAAGGATTCACTTGATGCTCAGAGTTAACATCTGCAAAAATGTTGTGAATATAACCACCAAGATTGCATAGTAGTTTGAATATACCAAATTCTTAAAATTATACAACCTTTACTGCTTTTATATAGCTAGTTCTTAAAATTTAAAAGAAATCTTTGTTAAATTAAAAATGTGATTGATACAAATAAATCATTTTTATTTAAATGTGATATCTTTGAATTTTTCAGAAAATAGCCTTACGCTGTATCAGAGAGCTCAAAAATCGTAAGAAAGATGACAAAATTGCTCTCGTTTGTCAGATATGTTGTGATAAAACATTCACTGCTAGTGCTACTTTGATGTATCATTATCGCAGTCATGCAGGTTTGTATGCTCTTTTTCCTTTTTCTTTTTGTCTGAAAATTAAAATCTTATTTAAGTTCTTCCTTTTTTTTGAAAACTTTTTTTTTTTTATTTGAAAACTTTTTTTTTTTTTTTTTCCAGGAATAAAACCATTTATGTGTGTTCTCTGTCATACAACTTTTACAAGACAGCACAGTTTAAATTATCATATGCTGATTCATAATAATCTAAGCCGTTTCACTTGTCAAGACTGTGGCAGGAAATTTAGACATCCAAGTCATTTTAAGGTAACTATAGACCATTTATTTCATGCTATTTTCACAAATTATAACATTTGTAATTCATAACACAAATATTGAAATTTTCTTAAATCATAACTGTAGCAATCATTGTGCAGGTCCATGTGGAAACGCAGTAAGTGTCACTTTGTGTTGTCTATTGAGGATTGAACCTAGAGCATCCTACTTACACGATAGGAACAAAATGAATAACTCAGGATAGTTTATTTGATAAGGAACAAATGATTACTGTTTACAAAAATTGCATATTAACAATAACAAGAAAATTTGAAACTAAAAACCACTTTGTTTCATTCTTTATATTATCGCAACAAAATTAACTTTGTTTTTTCTTTTCTTTTCAATTATTATGATAGGTTATTTTTCTTTTTCACAAATCTTAAAATTTTCTTTACACTTTTTATTAGCTCTATCCACAACCTTTTTCCAGCAGTTCAAATTTCTACAACTATGAAATTTTTTCCTCAAACTCCAAACATGGGAGGTTAACACAAATGTGCAAATATCTCCTTATTACAGTTCTGAATTATTGAGATGAGGGTTGATTGTTTGTATTACTTGTTTTCATCGGACTATTGTTCTCATCTTGAGTGTTATTTCTGCAACATTTCGGTGGTGTTGCTTCCGACTTTCGTCAGGTATGTTGGTCGCCATTTTGGAAAAGAAAGGAGAAAAGTTACCATCCCCCTTGTTACTTTTTCTATTTTTTTAAAGAGGAAGGAACATAAAATGATAGCATCTCCTTAAACATTCAAACTAGAGTCATCGATCAGTTTCTAATTTTTTTAGTGAACATTATAACTAGACATTGAACTATTAACAGAGAAACCTGTCTTCAAGGTACACTGCTTTGTAAACAATGGAGTTCAACTACATCTTTATTCTGAAGCATCTTATTCGAAACAGACTACTTTCATTTTTAACATGTAGACTCATGTATGCTGATCGCAATATCTCCTAAAATTTTAGCTGATGAAAACAAACAAAACAAAGCAATTATATACCAAAAATAATGACTGGTAGCAAAATGTTAGTTTTTGCCTTTCCAAATATACGTATCTAAAAATAAATCCTAAAACTAGTTATGCATACATAGCTGTCCTTTATGGGATTGCTTTGTATTTGGTTGCATAATAATTCAATAGTTTTCAGTTTATAATTTTACAAGACTAAAAGGGTTCAATTCTGGCCAGCTTGAGGAGAATTGAATACCTGAAATCACATTTCATTCACTCATAAAGTTTATTTTGCCAGAAGAACCCATTAGCACAAGGAAACATAGCATGTATAAATGGTTTCAGAAGGTTTACAACTATAATCTATATATTGCACATGTCAAAACCTTTTGATGATTTGTAAGCTCAAAAAAATATCCTTATGATGGAGCCACTTGCTGATAAAATGGGTTCATTATAATCTTGTGGAGGTTTTACCTTAACTGCGACAAGTTTAACTTTCCAAAAATGTCTTTGTTAAAACACATTAATCAAAGACTTGTCTCAATAATTGTACCCTTGCTCAATTATTACGAAAGTATGTTATATTAAAGGGTTAAGTCGTACAAAAATTGATTTGGAACAGGATTTATTGCAATCCTTTTGTTGGTCACTCAAGAGTGCTTTATTATCTATTCAAAACCTTTTTGTGTGCTTCTGATCTTCTCTCTCCTTTTTTTCTGCTCTTAATAATATTATCAAATGGTATTAAATTATCTATCAGTTAGCATTGTATTATATAAAAACGTGTATATTTGTTATTAGAAGGCTAACAAAAAACATAAATAACTCCAAGTAATGAGCAAATTTAGTATAAATATATTTCAAATGTATTACAGAGATGTAATATATGTGACTAAAATTTACTATGAAGATGCTGAATAAATACATGTAAAAAGCTTTTCACTTATCCTAACTATATTTATATTAAAATGGCTTATGCCTACTTTTAAATACTGTATACATAGACTCAACAAATGCCCACAAACCTATTTTTTGAGCGATTTAAAAAAAAAATAGATATTCTGTAGTATATATCTGTAATTTGCATTGTCATATTTCTTATATATACAAAATAATTAGAATGATAAAATTGTCGTCCTACAACAACAGAAAAGAAAACAACACTATAACTTTAGCATTTTGAGGGTGCTGGCAATGGTCCTGTTATCATAACTTTGATCACTAAAGAGCATGAGTTGTACAGCGGCGCATCTCCAATCTCGCTCGTTGAATATTGTGCCACTTTCAGACATGATAGAAGGCTCCTATCGCTCTTGGGCAACTGACCAACTAGCAGATGGTCTGCAATAAATAAAAGAAAATTGGTTTTTCTCAAACAAATGGAATCATGTCGTCTTTTCTGGGGCAATAATTTTATTGTTCCACCCTGTAGAAAAAAGACTAATATCATCAGGATTATGAGAACAGATACTACACTTTGAATTACTTATTTGCAAAAAAATTACATTTTAAAATAAATTAGACACAAGGCCATCAAAAGTGTTGGTAAAATGGGCATCATTGGTCTAAAGTGCTAAAAATTTTGGTGCTTATTAAGAATTACACTTGAAAAAATACAGGAAAATCATTATGATGTACATACTCATCATAGCTAGATGTCATATTACAAAATTCACAGACATTTATCAAGTAGTTTTTTGTTTGTGTTTTTTTTTTTAACTAGGAAAATCAGATTTTATGAGGAAGGAATACTGGAGCCAGGAACTGGCATATTTTTTTAAATTTCAAAGGTGACAACTCGATTCAACTACTGGGATTTTTTTTGTATTTAAAATAATTACAAAATTATTAATCACTAAAAATTGTAAATTTTGATTTTTTTTTTTTTTTTTTTTTTTTTTTTAAACTACATGATCAGTTATGATTTTTACAATATGACGTGACAGGTACATACATCAAAGATCTATTTGTATTTTTTATTTTATTTTTATTTATCAAGTATAATTCTAAATAAGAACCAACATTTCTATCTTACTCTTAACTAGAAACATTTTGGTCAGCACAATACCATATTTACCACTAGGGTTATCCTGCTTAACGTAACACAAAATTTGTTTAGTTTTTATTTTTTCATGAATATATTTATATACAAATATTTCATTGGTATAAAACAGTCAGAAGTCAGAAAAAAGAGAAAAAAATTTAGTTAGTAAAACCTTCAGAACCATTTCTAATTAATAGACCCCCCACCGTTTTTTGACTTGTTCCGAACTAAAACTAAGCCAGATCATTCTCTAAATAGAAGCGGGATTTAAATGAAAGAAAAAAAGAAAAATGTTTTTCATAACAAGTTATTTTTAAATGAATGAAAAACAATTCTATTATTATGCTATCATTTAACAGAGTTGAATAATGTAGTATCGACTCTGTTGTCATAGGACCGTCTTCTCTGGAATTATCTCCGCCTTTCTTAAAGGGTGGAGCCACTCCTCTTAAGTATTACATCCCCCTTTGAAGATGGAGATAATGTAGTATCTGGTTTCTTATGAGACCATCTTTTCCTTTGGAGAGGGGGGCAGGTAGGAGGTAGTATATCTTTTCTGTTGTCATGTCATCCTCTCAAACATGATTGTTGTACGACACTCACTATAGTAGGTTGAACCGGCTTTGGAGAAAGTGTCAAGGGAATATTAAATTCACAAAACAACCATAGGCAGACCGGGCGGAAAAAAGGTGTTTACAAAAAAAAAAAAAAAAATGGCAGTTAGCAAGCAGGAATGCAAAGGAGAGAAAAAAAAAAAAATTTTTTAAGTGACGCTTTAGCCAATGTCTCCATAGCATGACCAGTAATCCTGAGCGCTGAAATTAAGCATAGTCAATCCAATAATAATAATGACTTTGTGAAAATGTTGATGCAAAAACCGACCCCCACCCCACCCCACCCCCCACTTGTGCCTTGTGCCCAGTTGAGGATGAAGGGATGAATATTTTTGGCCAATTTTTCAATATTTGTCGTCCGAAAGGTTGAGCTTGAAAACGATACCAATCTCGCAAGGATCCGTCGCGTGTGCCGAAACGTTTTGCAAAGCACATACACACACACACACACACTTTGCCTTTTACATATTATATGACAAATCTATATCATCTGTTTTAGTTTGTACAGATTTGAAACACTGTAGCGATTATCTAATGTTTTTGGCAAATAAATTGAAATACATTTTTACATACTCATCTTTTTAAAAAAAAATTTGTGCTTATTTAGAATAAAACTTATTTTAAACAATTAAATTCCAGAATAATCTTTATGATGTACATACCCATCATAAAATGAAGATGTCGTATTCCAAAAATCATATGAATAATTCAAATAGTTTTTTTTTATATAGAACATCATTTTTTACAATTTTTAGTAGTTTTTATTAGGAAATTGTAGCCATTACAAGGCTGATTTTGATATCAATAGTTCCAATTGAGTTGGCTTCTCCTTATTTATAAACCATAATGGATCAAAACACTGTATTGCTTAGTCATAAAATTTTATTTTCTTAGTAAGAAAAAACCTACTAGATCAAGTTGCATGATTTTCGGAATATGATCTCTTCATTCTATGATGGGTACATACATAATAAAAAAAATTTTATGATTTTTCTGTATTTTTGTTTTGAAAATAGATTTCATCTATTATATAAAGGGTAGTAGTCTATATGTGTGTATGTTTGTATGTTCAGCTGAAAGTTAAAAACTATAAAACAGACACCCACAAAGTTGATATATTCTTGATCAGCGTTGCTCTGAATGAATAATACTTAAAATTTAGAAAAAAATGATTCATTTTCTGAGGTTCAACTGGGTCGGGTTTTATCGAGAGGAGCGAGTTTTCATTGTTATGTACTACTTTGGAAAGAAACTACCAACTCATTTCTCAAGGAATCTATTATATAAAGTAGAGTTCTATGAGCATATGTGTGTGCATGTTCAGTTGGAGAGGAATGGGTTGGGTAGAAGAGGGAAGAGAAAAAGGTAGAGAGATGTAAGTTTTAAAAAAAAATGTTACAATGTTGCCTGGGCAATGTCAGGTAGCTCTGCTAATTTGTGTAATGTATCTGTTACTAAGTTTATAATTTTTTTTTTTTTTTTCTATTTTTAAAAGGAACATCTTCGTCGTCATACTGGAGAAACCCCATTTACATGTGATGACTGTTCACAGAAGTTTAAAACAAGAAATACATACAAGCGTCATTTAAAAACAAGGCATGGCAAACTACTCACAGCTAACGGAATTTCTCTCTTGTCTAACGAAGAGTTTCAGAAGGTTAGGACCAAACCTAACAAAAAGTTCAATAATATAAAAGAAAATGAACTCGGTGCACAGTTGCCTTCTGCTTCTTGTTTCAATGTATCTCCAGAAAATATTAAATGCAAAAAAACTAACGTGTCAACACCTGCAACAACGACAACTATTACAACAGCTGCTTCTTCTATTGTTGTGAGTAACAACTCTACAAATCTAACTAAAATTTCCACTAGCAATTCCATGCATGGCCCAATTGAAATCCTTGTCAAAAAATAAATTAAAAGCTTTTTGTTTTTGTGTGTGTGTGTGTGTGAAAGAAATAAACAATTTTAGCTAAGTGAACAAGAGAAAAGGATCTTTTGTGTCTTATTTTTACTATCACTTCAAAACAACTACAACAACATGAATGATACATTTGATTATTTGGCTGTACACAAAATCTCCTCAAATATAATATATTTTTTGGAAAAAAAACTTTGAAAATGAATGTCTATTTTTAACATGTATTGATAAAAAAAAAAAAATTTCATTCAGAGTATGATTATTTTTTACTAATATAGGACGGATTAACATTTTCTTTATACAGTGATTTTTTTTTTTTCTTTGACTGGATTACAAATAAGATGTAGTTTATAAACTACATAATAGATAAGTGCCTAAAAAAGGTTGATAACATACAGTATCTTTTCTAGCAATTAGATATTACAACTAAAGAAACCTGCTAAATCATTGTTTTTTTGTTTTTTTTACTTAGCATTCATGTATCATTTTTCTTTTTCTTTTCATTTAAGTATAGTATTTCAAATTGATGCTGTATGATTCTGTCTGCATTTAATTCTTTAAAATGTGTTACTTTTGTGAGCCTTTGGACACATTGACATCTATATAGGTCATATATGAACCACTTATGTTATAGATCTTAAGAAAAACTGCTTTCATTCAGGCAGAAAAAATAATGCATGAAAGGTTTTGAATTTATGAATTGCATTAACAATAAAACAAAACCAATATTAATGATATGAGAGTTTTAATTTTCTATCTCCCGAAATCTTTAACTTCAGTGTGGAATTTCAAATTCAAATGCTGTTTAAATTTAAAATAAAAGAAAAAAAACTCAAGAACAAGTGGCAATTGTCTTTGGCCGATATAACTTTACTTATACGTTTTTGTTTTTGCTTATACATTTAAAACTGCCTTCCCCTTGTACATTCAGTACAAAACTGAAATAAGGTTGTGAATTACATGGTTTTTATTATAGAATATATGTTTGCAAATAGAACACGTTTTTTGTGTTCTATTTCTAAAACACGTTTTTATTGCTTCATCTACTTCACACTATTCACTTTTAAAATTGCATTTTTTTTCTTTATTAAGGCTATCTACTTAAAAACTTGTATACCTTTACTAAAGCAAAACATCAGTAATTAATTCATAAGCCTTAATTTAGAGTTAATATTATTTTACTTGAATGAAATACAAACATAGAATAAATATTCTAATAATTTACCTTTTAGATGTAATAATAAACTTATAGGAGGAAGGTGTGTCTGATTTGACCTTTGATTAATTCAATACATGCAAAATGATAATGGTCATCTGACAATGACCATTTTCTGGAATATCAGTAACTCTATTTTTTTTTTTTTTTAATTTGAACAGATTCCTATGGAATTAATGTATCTTTTTTCTATATAGATTTGTGCCTTTCTACACTGTTCCCCAAAGAGAGAAATTGATTTAGAAGTGATTATGAATGTATGTGATATTATATATATGTTCCAACTGAACATATGTATATTTAATTTTATAGAATGTTAATTTTTATATACATACGCACAACTATATATATCTTCACCCTCTGATTCACACATCGTTTGATATGGATTATGGATCACAAATTGAATTATATAGCAATATGAGAATTTCTTGATAATGTAAATGCACATACATGTGTGTGTATAAATGGTACTTGTTAAATACTATGTATTTACTTAAAATATGTGTCATTCAAATTAAATATATATTAATGAGATACCATACTATCGGATTTTTCAACATATCAGGGATGTGGGACATCTTTGTAGCAAAATTTGACTTTTTTGTAATTCAGAAAATGTGGAATTTTGTTGTTTTTTTTTTCCCCCTTCAGAAATAGGATTTCTGTTTAAATCTACTTTTTTGAAGAAGTCTTGATTTCTGTCTTGTCTCAATTGTTATTTTTTGTTCTCTCATTTTATTTTGTCTCACTTTTCATTCTCTCTGTTAATTTTCATAAACTTCAAGCAGTTCATGATGAATAGGGGAGATACAAAACTTTTGCTTCATCAAAACATTCTTGTCCCTCCACCCCTCATTTCTCACTTATACAGTTGTCTTTTTCTTTTACTAATGGCCATATTTTGTTTTTCTTTTACTAATGGTCATGTTTTGCTTATTTATTTCTTGGACTAAACATATTCATGCTCTAAAATTTTCGTTGCACATCAAAAAATTTTAGAAAAAAGCTCATTTTGACAGAACTTAACTAATTAAAAATAAAGTTTAAGCATATCAGTCAATACTTTTAGTGTCAAAAAAATGTTGTCGCATAACACCCTTACCTACCCCCTCGCCTCACATTTTACTATTTTAGACAATAAATGTGAACATCCTAAAAAAAACTTGAAGAAAACAATTATTTTAGAATGGGAGATCAGTTTTACATGAAATTAACAAAATAATTATGTTTCCAAGACATTTCAGCATTTCAAGTCAGTTAATCATTTTGAGGAGGATAAACTTTGTGCGTTTTCTCGATTAGACGATTACCCATGGTTTTAGAGGGTATTTTGTTTGGTAAGCTTGCCATTAGGACTCAAGGTTAGTAATAGTTCCAAGGGAGGAAGCTTTCCACTTGGGGAAAATTGAGAGGAGGCAATCAGGAAAAGCAATGTACAAAATATTAATATTTTTATATGCACTTTAAAAATAAGTTGTTTAATTAGTTAAGTTATTTATTAAATTTTCAGGTAAACAAAATCAATCACTTAAAATTAAAATAGAGAAGTATAGTTAAAAAAATATAAAATTAAAAAAAATAAAATATGAATAAATTCGCAAATTAACACCCTCTGCTAATTTACCCTTCCCTCACTCGAAAAATAAATGAGATTTTGCTTTATTAAGCAATTATGTGTGAAAACCATGGAAAGATGGTAAAAAAATACAATTTTGATGTGGGAGATCATTTTCATAACATAAAATGTTACCAAATTTTAACCTTTTTAGGGCAGTTAACCAAAAATATTTTATCGGTAACCCTAAATCAGTTTGCAATGTCATAAAACCAATGAAAAAAAATAGGCCACCAAGAAAACAGTGGATTTAACTCAGAATACAAATAATTACTTGCCCATAAATGCGAGATTGGTTCAGAAATGGGATATCATTTTATATTAAAGTTAAGTACTAAACTGAACCCCCACAAATGTGTTATTTATTTTATTTGTGGCAGAGTCTGTTAATTCACAAGTATACCAAAATAGGAATCTTTTTTTTTTTTTTTTTTTTTTTTTGTGATTTGGACAAAATCAATGGTAAAGAACAAATAAACTTTTTTCATTTGTTAATGCGAATAGTGAAAAAAAAGTGTTTTGTAAACACTAAGCAATAAATTTGTTAATCTTTACAAATGAAGCATTTACTTAGCTAATTAAAAGATATTTATTTTTCATGGAAAATGTAAAAATTGCAAAAATAGGACAATAGAAAGCCAGCCAGCCAGTCTCTCCCTCCTTTTCACTTGCTTATATCTCATAGCAAGCACTAGTTTGTTTAAGGTGTTTGGCTCATTTATGCAGGGTTTTTTATTAATAAATCACTTAAAATTAATTCTTATCATTGAAAAAATTATTGCATATATATATATATATAATATATATATATATATATATAGTAAAAATAAAACAATACAATTCCAGATTAATAACATGAATTCATTAGGAACTATTTTATGAACAAATAAGGCATTTAAAGAACTCTGTACTAATCGTTCATCTGTATTATATACACACACATGCGCACACACAAAGTAAACCTGTTTTGATGACAATATAAGAGTAGTAAAGAAAAAATATTTTTTTCGCATTTATTCATTTTGATATGTAACACTTATTTTTCTTTGACAATATATTTTGATAACAATTTTATATATATATATATATATATATATATATATATATATATATATATATATATATATATATATATATATATATATATAGAGAGAGAGATCTTGATGGAACCAAATTTTAATACTAATTTATTCCTATAAATTAGTGAAACTAAAAATTCACAACAGTCGATCACAAATAAGGATTAGGTTTAAATAGTGTTTTGCAAGTTGAAGAATAATTACAATTGCTTGTATGTATATTTCAACTGTTATCTGATTTATTATTGTAATATGTTTGAACTACGCAATAAAAAAATCTTTTTAAAATCAGATTAAGTAATATGAATGAATATTTTTAATCGTTAGTTCTCATCGCAAAATTCTCCAGCATAATTTTATTTATGTGATTTTTTTTCTATTTAAAATTAAGATAACCATGTTTAACAGTTTTGAAAGATTTTTGTTAAATACTATTGAATTCTTCAATTTTGCATGAAGATGGGTCTATGTTATACCTAGATTTATTTTATATATATATATATATATATATATATATATATATATATATATATATATATATAAATTTTATATTTTTGTTAATATAAACAAATTTACATGGTTGCAACACCAGACATATTAATGTTTCAGACATATAGTTAATTAAAACCAGAACTCCTCCTCTGGTGATATAAGTGGTTGCTTTCTACAGAAGAAACCCGTCTTCAATCTTGAGTCAGTGTTGTGACCATGTAAATTTGTTTATATTAACAAAAAATATCTTCAGGGCTCTATGGACAAATTTATCTTCCGTTGATCTTTTACGAATATATATTTTCGTTTACTAGCCAAATAGAAAAGTTACTATAGCCAAACCCATATGATTTTTAGAATATGACATCTTCGTTCTGTGACGAGTATGTACATCATAAATATTTTTGTTTTGCTTTTTTTTTTAAATAAGTGTAATTCTAAATATACAACAAATTTTATGTTGATATGTTGATACTCGAAGATATAAACATTCTAATTTATTCAGATGTTTTCTAAATATCCTTCGATTAAAACAGTATATTGTTCTATTAAACTTTTATTTAAATAATTCAACTTTCTTTGTTTAAAAAAAAAAAATTGAAAAGGTATTTTTCACTTATTAGTGAGCTTTGGAAGATTGTCAGTGAAAGAAATGCAATCACCAAAAGATAAGTTTCATTATTTCTAGTCGCCATTTTAAAAAATCACTCGCATATGTGGCTGTTTCACTCGCAATGTAGAGCTCTGATCTTGCTCTTCTTTTATTGAGCACTCTTAAATAACCTTGTTAAATTCATTCATTATCACTCTCGAATACCTTTTAAACTAGTGTGTGTGTATGTGTATATATAATATATATATATATATATATATATATATATATATATATATATATATATATATATATATATATATCCATTTTGAAAAGTTTGTAATCGAATGTACTTTCTTGATTATGGTATAAAATATCAAAATCAGTTTCCTTTGGATGCTTTCTTTTTTCTTTTAATGTTATCCAAATTTCATATCTATATATAATACTAAAACATGGATCTTGTTTGTCCCTGTTCACATTGGATGATGCCATCCACTAAAATTGGAAAGATTCTTTATGATGCCATAAATTAACAAAAAGATCCGTTAAAACAAAACTGATGATATGTGAGCCAAAGGGACATGGGTCGTCATATATATATATATATATATCTCAGGTGTCAAAAAAAAAGATGTATTCATGTACTCACACTTCAAAAGACGCTAAAATGTTTATTACTAAACAGAGTAAAATGAAACATCTTTGCATACAGAAGTACAAATTGAATTTGAAGAATCATGTTCAGATTGATAACCATTATTGTCCAGACAACACTGATATCAATTAATGTGAGTAGTACAGTTTTTTTTGTTTTTTTTAGACACCTTGTGTGTAATATATATATATATAACACACACATCAAAACCTTCAGTTCTAATACTTTCTAAAGAAAAAATTAGTGTTGTTTTGGAGAAATAGAACCATCTTGATTAACATTTGTAATACTTTCAGTAACTGCTCTACTCAATTTGCCTTCAACATCATCACATTTACTTATTGTCAATCCCAGTTTCTTGTAGGTCATGTGTTCATTTTGCTTTGATATGACGAAAACCAATATTGCTCTCTATACAACTGATAATGGGGGAACTCTTTTCTTTTTTTTTCTTGGCACATTTTAAAAAAATTTCTTTTTAAATATAATTCATTGCATCCTTGATAAATATATTTTCATAAATTCAAATGTCCACATTGGTTGACTATTGTATTTTTTTTTTTAATTACACACTTTTTACTAAAATGTGTAATTTGTATAAAATATATTTTTCTCAAACATGTTTCTTAAAAAAAAAAAAAAAAAAAAAAAAAAAAAAGTTTCACACTATTTTTAGCAATTAGATTTAAGTAACTTTAGTTTATTTTTATTTCTAAAGATTTACTATTATTTTTTCTTTGTACTTTTTGATTTTTATATTTTCCCAAAAGTTTTTTTTTTTTAATTTTTTTTAATCACATATAGCTATAGACTATTCAGATATTAGTTTATGTAAAAAAAAAAATAAAGATAATAATAATCTTAATATTTTTTCTTTTTAATCCCACCGTTTCTCACATTGCTGTATTATATTAAAAAATACATAAATTTCTTATATACAATCTTTTCCTTCCATTTACATATTTTCATAATCCTCTTTCAAGGCTGGGAAACTTCAGTTTATGAATTTAGAACAGGTTCTTTCTTTTTTTTTCTTTCTTTTTTTTTTTTTTTTTTCTGAATAAAATTAAGAAAAAATATCTCCAACCCAACAGCCTTCAAACATAACTTTTTTTTTTTCATTTCTTTTTACTAATTTTTTTTTTTTTTTTTTTTTTTTGAGAAGTTGTATATAATAAAGATATACTTTTTTATGTAGTATTTTTATATGTGATAGACATTGATACAACAAATAATCAATAAATACCATTGCTGTATATATATATGCGTGTGCATATATATATATATATATATATATATATATATATAATACACAAATATACATGTATTTTTGACAATAAATATAATCAAAACTATTCCTTGTTTTGTTATTTATTAAAAATATCAATGCTGCCTTTTATGTTTAAGTGTCTGAATTTTTATAAAAATGATTTCAAATTATGATTCCTGCCATAAACTAATAGTTCTCTTTCCTCAAACCTCTACTACACTTCCCCACAAACATTTCATGCTATTAGGGAAAATATAGATGTGAGACATTTTATTAGGTATGATCTACATTAGAAGACTGAATATAACTTACCAATATGTCCCAAGCCCTTTTTACATGCAAATGTCTTCTTTTTTTTTTCCTTTTTTTCTTTTCCTTTTTTTTTCCTACCCTCAATAATTCATATTGCCACTTGGAACATAAGGTGCTCAATAATTCAGATTATTTGGATTCTTCAGACTACTGTTTTCATCTTAAGTGTTATTTTCACGTTTCAGTTAATATCTTTTTGAGATGTATCTTGTTGAACTCTGAAATCTGCACAGAATTTTGAATCAACCCCTTTATTTAATTCATGAGGGTAGCATTCTCTCATTCCATCAACCATGACTTGGTAGAAGTCCTAAGTAATTTGTGATTGTATTTTGCAAACCGCACTGAGGATTGAACTTTCACTACCAGCCAACTTTTACCCCAACCAAATTTACGGAAGAAGGTTGAATGTTACAACGACCAAAACATTGTGAAAATAACACTCAAGATGAGAAAAGCAGTCTGAACAATTCAAATTATTACTCCTTGTCTAAAATATTCAGAAATGTAAGGTCTCAATAACTTTATCAAATTGAAAAACAAATTTGCTTTAAACCAAATAAATTAACAGACCAAAATTGCAGTCTCACTTACATGTAAGAGTTACTGACTTCACCAGAAAGCAACAACCAAACTTCTACAATTAAATGATTACGAACAGCAAAAAGCATCAAAGGGAAAATAATATGCAAATAGTTGACGAAGGAAAATTTTCCCGAAATATCATGATACAGAACGTCCATCAGACTGCTGAAATGCAACATACAAGTAAAAACACAAAATAATGACTCCTGTGCAATCAGCAAGAATTGAAACTAAAACATATAGCTTTCTCGTGGTATTTGTACAATCTGAGCTAATGACACATGCATACCAAAACTTGACAAATTTAACGTAGTTAAAGATATAAATGTATATTTCTGCATGCATTAAAAAGAAATGGATTTATTATTTCTCCTTCAGCATCTTTTCAGATCGTTTAAAAACATCTAAGAAAGAAAATATCCCTTTTAGGCCTGGCAATCTGAAGATAAATGCTTCCCATCAGAAGAGGAGAAAGGCCACACTTATGTAAATATATATATATATATATATATATAACTAGCTTAATGACATTTTAAAAAAGATGAGAAGAAAAGAATAGGATAATATAGAAGAAAAAAAAAAATTAAAAATAGGTGAGCAATATAAGGGGAATCAATGCACACACAAAAACACTCCAGCAATTTTAAACGTTGACCTGTTGGATGTAATTTTTGTCTGATTTCTACATTTATTCAGTAATGTGTATATGCACACATGTGTGTGTGGGTGCATAACTAGACCTCCACTACCTTGTGAGCCAAGGTTCTTTAACCAAAGGCTAAGGGTGAGGTAACCTGGAAAGAAACCTCCAGGGGAGCTTAGGCCCTGTCAGTTGCAGTATACATGACCCACTGGTGTGTAGTGTATGCTCTGGTGCTCAGCAACCTAAGTCCCAGTCATGAATCAAATCAAATAGCAGGGGGTGGGGCTCCTGTAAGCCGTGGTGAAGGTAGCCCCTCTCTAGGAGAAGGAAAACCCTGATATAAAACCTGGAGCGGCATTTGCATTCAATGATGTTAACTTGCTCCTCTTTTTGGTTCAATGTGACAGCTGTTCAGAGAGTGGGATTGGCTCTGTGCAAAGTCTTTCTTCACCATAAAAAACTTCAAGTACAGGCATTGCTTGATATGAAATTAGATACACATTTTACCATCTTGATAACAAAAAGGCTGGCTGTAGCTTAAAACGGCAAAACATTCAATGAATTTGGCTAATATGGTTATGGACGTAAATGGCAATAAGGGAACTGGAACTTCTAGGGTCTGGCCCGGCAGTTGTCTCAGGGCTCCACAACCTGCACCCGGTCGTCATCATGCTACTGGAAGAAAATATGTCAATGAACATCGGCTGTTGGAATATGCGGATGCTGCTTGACTTGCCGTCAGCAATAACGTATCCAGAGCATAGATCTGCTCTTGTATCTAAGGAACTTCAAAGTTATGACATGGACATAGTTGCACTATCTGAGATTAGGCTGGTTGATGAGGGACAGTTTTCTGAGTTGGCTAGGGGCTACACCATTTTCTGGAGTGGTAGAACAGATGGATGTAAGAGAGAATCAGGTGTGGCTTTTGCTGTAAAGGCATCAATTTTTTCAAGCCTGGAAGAACTTCCCTGTGGAGTGAGTGACTGGATCATGACTATGAGGCTATCTCTGATAAGTGGTCGTTATACAACTCTGTTGAGTGTTTATACAACAGATGAAAAGGTTGCTTTCTACTTTGCATTGTGCAGCATAGTTAGACGCATTCCCTCTGCTGACAGGATCGTCATTCTCAGAGATTTTAATGCTAGGGTGGGAAAAGATTTTGAAACCTGGGATGTGCTGGGTAAACACGGAGTGGGCAAGTGTAATAGCAATGGTCTGATGTTGCAGTTTTGTTCAGAGATGAGTTTTAAAATTGGTAACACTGTGTTTCAGCAGAAGGACAAATACAAGATGACCTGGATGCATCCTGGTTCCAAACAATGGCACTTGATAGACTATGTGTTAGTCAGAAAACGTGAGATAAGGGATATCTGCAGTGTTCGTGTCATATGTGGTGCAGAATGCTGGACCGACCATTGGCTGGTCCGTGCAAAGGTTAAGTTTGTTGTGAAGCCCAAGATGAGGGGACTTGGTGTGGCTATCCCAAAGCGACTTAATGTTGATCGTCTAAGGGACAATATTGTGAGGGAGAAACTAGTTAAAGAGATGGAAGAGATTGATTGAAAACTCTTGGCCTGCTTTTAGGGAGTCTGTCTATGAGGTATGTGAGAGAGTATTAGGTTATTGTGAGCGTAAATATCAGGATTGGTTCAATGAGAATGATACTGAAATTCAGACTGTATGATTCAAAGGCCAGGGCATTGTATGCTTATGTTGGAGGTGGTTTGACGGATGGTGAGCAAAATTGATTGAGGGACAATTTTAAGGCAATCAAAGGTGAGGTGCAGAGGAGGTTGCGAAACATACAGGACGAATGGTGGAGGCAGAAAGCTGAGGAAATACAGCTGGCCTCGGATTCTAACATCAAGGTCTTATACAGCCTACTGTGTGCAGTTTATGAACCATCCAGATCACCTATCACTCCATTGCGCTCGAGGAATGGTGAGGATCTTCTTCGAGACCCTACTGACATTCTTCATAGATGGAGGGAACATTTTGATGACCTCTGAACAGGCCTTCTTACATTGATCAAGAGTTTGTTAGGTCGATTTCTAGCAATCCGGTCAATGATATCTTAGCAGTGGTTCTCTCTCTTCAGGAGGCTGAAGCAGCTGTCCATAAGCTGAACAATGGAAAGTCCCCTGACATGAATCTTGTGGTTGCCTGCAGCGCATTGAGGCTGACTATCAGTCTGAAAAAGACTCAGCCTGTGCCAGGCATGCCATACTATGAACTATCAATTTATGTCTATGGGTCGAAGATAGCAGTTGTCGCTAAGTTTGTGTACCTGGGTAGCACGCTTAAGCATGACTGGTGCCATGGATGACAAGGTATCGTTACGGATCAGCAAGGCAAGTGATGCTTTTGGCAAGTTGGACAAGCATTTGTGGAGCTGTCGTGGAATCTTGCTACCAACAAAGATCAAAGTCTATGCTGCATGCGTTCTTTCTACTCTTCTCTATGCCTGTGAGACTTGGACAACATACAGGAAGCGTTTGAGACATCTCGAGCAGTTTCACCAAATATACCTACGGCGAATCCTAGGTGTATGTTGGCAAATGTATGTCAGTGATGTTGCGGTTCTTGAACGGACCCAATGTCTAAGCATTGAAGCTCTTATTATCAAACAGAGAGGAAGTGTTCATGTGGTAAGGATACCAGACAGTCGACTTCTCAAACAATTCCTTTGTGGTGAGCTTGCCAAGGAAAGTGTCTGGCTCAATATATATTTATTTATTTATATAGATATATATATATATATATATATATATATATTTATTTATTTATTTATTTATATATATATATATTTATTTATTTATTTATTTATATATATATATATTTATTTATTTATTTATTTATATATATATATATTTATTTATTTATTTATTTATATATATATACATTTATTTATATATATTTATTTATTTATATATATATACATTTATTTATTTATATATTTATTTATTTATATATATATTTATATATATATATATATATTTATATATATATATGTTTATTTATATATATATATATATATGTTTATTTATATATATATATATATATGTTTATTTATATATATATATATTTGTTTATTTATATATATATATATTTGTTTATTTATATATATATATATTTATTTATTTTCATATATATATATTTATTTATTTATATATATATATATTTATTTATTTATATATATATATATATTTATTTATATATATATATATATTTATTTATATATATATATATATTTATTTATATATATATATATTTATTTATATATATATATATTTATTTATATATATATATATATTTATTTATATATATATAGATATATTTATTTATATATATATATAGATATATTTATTTATATATAGATATATTTATTTATATATATAGATATATTTATTTATTTATATATATACATATATTTATTTATATATATATATTTATTTATATATATATATTTATTTATATATATATTTATTTATTTATTTATATTTATATATATATATTTATTTATTTATATTTATATATATATATTTATTTATTTATATTTATATATATATATATTTATTTATTTATATTTATATATATATATATTTATTTATATATATTTATATATTTATTTATATATATTTATATATTTATATATATATATATTTATATATATTTATATATATATATTTATATATATTTATATATATATATTTATTTATATATTTATATATATATTTTTATTTATATATATATATATATATATATATATATATATATATATTGGATTTGTTGAATTACTAAAATTTTATATATATATATATATATATATATATATATATATATATATATCTCAAATTTTAGTAATTCAACAAATCCAAAAGTTATGATGTGAAATGGTTAAATTTCAAATCAAAAGATTTTTATTATTCTATGTAAGACAAAGAATATATTTGAAATATTGTAACTCCTTATCCTATAAGATTTCAATGTCTACCATCTCTTCAGAGGAGAAAATATTAGCAAATAGTTATAATGGTTTACACCTTATTTGCTAAAGTCACTAAGACATGGAAAATCACAATTAAAAGATTTTTAAGCATTGTAAGTGTATATAATGCCTTGGTTTCCTTAAAGCATTGTTAAATGGATGGAAAATGTGTTTGAAGGTTTGTCAATGTAGTAATTATTCAGTCGTGATGTACAGATGATAAATAATAATAAATCAGTATTTTCTATTTATTTATTAACCTGATTATTAATGGTATATTTCGCCCGCAGATGTTCTACAAAAAAAAAAAAAAAAAATTCTGCGTTTCTTTTTCTTTCTTAGTTTCCCCTCTCTGTCCTGCTCTAAGTAAACCTAACAGCCTCGTCCACAAATTCCAAAATTCCATCATGACAAGTTTCAAGAAAAAATACACAATTAAACCCGGTTCTCCAAATTCCAACGTAGACCCCTACTACCATGTCTCTTTTTCTAACATCAGGGGTCTACATTCTAACCTTCCAGAGGTTGAAACCCAATTACAGGAGACTAAACCAGACCTTTTATTTTTAAGTGAAACTGGCATTGGACAGGCTGTTTCCCTAGAGGAGTTAACAATTAAAGGTTACTCTAACTTAACTTCTAAATCTGACCCCCTATATCGCCATGGGCATGGAATATGTGCCTATATTAAAGATGGCTTTCCATGTGGTAGGGACATCTCCAGAGAAGATCCTAACTTACCCTATATGTGCTTCCGGGTTGCATTAGCTCACACTGCTGCATTTATATTTACTCTCTATCGCCCCCACAACAGCGGAGTTACTATCTTTAAAGGCATATCAGAGAAAATTGACCAAGTCCTATCTGCTTATCCTTCAACTAACATTCACGTATGTGGAGACTTCAATGTTCACAACGTCGAATGGTTGATTCACTCAAACAAGACCGATGATGAGGGGAGGTTCTGTCATGATTTCTCCATTGCTTATGACCTCACTCAGATTGTTCACGAACCCACCCGTGTGCCCGACAATGACGGCCAGTATGCGAGTCTACTAGACCTTTTTCTCACAACTTGCCCTGAATTTCAGTTTCTTTTTCTCACAACTTGCCCTGAACTATGTTCAGTTTCTGTTCTGTCTCCTCTTGGATCTTCTGACCACTCTGTTGTATCAATTAAGATAAAAATGAAATGTAATAAGTCCCCAGACGTACCTCTCCATCGTACAGTATATCGATACACTAAGGCTGACTGGGATAGCTTCTGTACATTTATATCGGATCTACCTCTGCGTTCCATGTTTAAAAAGGATGTGTCATCTATAGTATCAGACCTGACCGAATGGTTAATTGTAGGTATAGACCGTTTCATACCCTTGAAAAAATTCCAACAAAAACCTAACAGCCAGCCATGGTTCTCTCCAGAATATGCTGCTGCCATTGCGCACAGAAATCACTTTTTCCACTGCTTCCAACGTAATAGATGTATGGAAACTAAAGCCGCTTTCAGGACCGCCAGCAACTATTGTAAGAAAGTAATAAAGAATGCAAGAGAGTTGTATGCTCAATCCGTCAAGTCCAAAGTAGCTGAGCAGCGGCTTGGTTCCCACCAGTTTTGGCAAATAGCAAACAGAATCATGAACAGAAGTGTGTGCTCTATCCCCACTATCATCAATGGACCTGAGGTAATCTCGTCAGCATCAGACAAAGCCAAACTCTTTGCCAAGAACTTTGCAGCTAATTCTACCCTTTGCGACCAAGGCCACCAACCCCCAATATTTCCTCCTGTATCAGAAAATACGCTATGTGATATAGAAATATCTGTACGTGATGTTGCCAAGCTAATCAAAAACCTTGATTCCAGTAAAGCAACTGGACCTGACGGTATTCCAATTATAGTACTCAAAAAACTTCAACCTGAACTAGCACCCATACTTACAAAACTGTTTAAACGTTGTTTTAAGGAGAATAGTTTCCCATCTCCCTGGAAAATTTCATCAGTATGCCCTGTATTTAAGAATTCAGGTGATCGCTCATCCCCCTCTCAGTACAGGCCAATAAGTCTTCTGTGCGTCATGAGTAAGTTGCTGGAATCTGTGTTAAATAGAGAAGTAATCAACCATCTCAGCAAAAATAACCTTCTTAGTGACACACAATATGGTTTCCGTTCTGCTAGATCTACAGCAGATGTGCTTACAGTTATATCTCATAGGATTAGCAAATCTCTCAACGGAGGCTACTTTTCTAGGGCAGTTGCTCTTGACATATCTAAGGCTTGATAGGGTATGGCATAAAGGTTTACTTCACAAGATCTCTAGCTATGGTATAGTTGGAAATGTCTTCTCAATTATTAAATCATTTCTTTCTGATAGGTTCATAAGAGTAGTAGTTGAAGGGCAAAAATCAGAAGCTCACAGTATTAATGCTGGTGTCCCTCAGGGGTCCATCCTGGGCCCAACTCTTTTCCTGTTCTACATTAATGATCTTCCAAATCACATCCTTACATCATTTGTAGACATTTATGCTGACGACACTACCATTTATGGTAGCACATCTAAGACAGTAAACGACCAAGTTCTCTCCGATTCTCTCTCCTCTGATCTTGATCACGTAGTACAATGGGGAAAGGAGTGGCTGGTTACTTTTAATGCATCTAAAACCAAGCTTCTCTCTTTACATCATCAACATTCTGATCCACATCTGGCATCAATTGAAATGAATGGCTCTCGTCTTCAGGAGGCCTCAAGTTTTGACAAGCTTCTTGGCTTGACCATTACTCCTGATCTTAAATGGAACACGTACATCAAATCTGTTGCCAAGGCCGCTGGAAAAATGGTGGGATCTTTCTATCGATCCAGTAGATATCTCACTGCTGATGCTATTCTCTATCTATATTAGAGCCAAGTACGTCCAAGGATGGAATACTGTTGCCACCTATGGACAGGAGCTGCTAGAAAGGACTTGTCCTGCCTTGATAGAGTTCAAAATAGACTTCGTAGCCTCGTAGGAGATGTCCTTTTCTCTTCCTTGCAACCTCTATCTCACAGAAGAGATGTTGCGTGTTTGTCTCTGATGTATCGTTATTTTCATGGAAAGTGTTCGATTGAGGTTCAATCTATGGTCCCCCCTCGCCAAACTTTCACAAGAAACACTCGTCTAGCTGTAAACATTATCAATAATTCCCCCCACTCTTTATCTGTGCCTAAACTTAAACGTAGATTCCATGAACAAAGCTTCTTTTTTTAGAACTGCACGCCTGTGGAATTGTCTTCCGTTTTCCTGCTTTCCGGCTGACTACAATATTGTTGTCTTCAAGTCTAACATAAATAAGTTCTTGATGAGCCGTTCCATATAAGTTATCAAATTTACCAAATTTTCATTACTAATGATTACTATATTTTCCAATTTCTACTGTACACTCTTTAACCCTTATCCTTGAGTGGCTTCTTGGCCTTGATAATGTGGTGATGCCTATGTAAAAAATATATATATATATATATATATTTGATTTAAGATTATTACCCATTTCCAACAGAATAGAGCCATTGACTAACAGAATAGCGTTTATTCTTTCCATGTAAATTTTAGATAATTATTAACGTTTCTTAGCACGCATTTATTTATCTAAATATATTTTTAAGTCTCCCTACCACCAAAATAAAATATATCGAAGAGCCTACAATTTCAATTTCATAAAGAAAGACTTGACATTGCCATCGTTAAGAAAACAGTGTAAACCCAATATAGGAAACGTGCACATTTTCCCAGGCTTAAATATATTTTTGCCTACTTTAATAACTATTTTTCCACTTGGGCATTTTAAAGAAACGAAAATGTTAATGTGTATGGCACTAACCTTTGTCGCTGGTAGTAGGAATTAGTTTCTCTTGGGCTAATGTTCTGGTGTTCCTTAGTAATTTTTCTTATGAAGATTCAGTAGTAACAAGTTGGGTGTCCTAACGTCATTTTTTGTTCTATATTTGCGGTATCACGTGGCAAACTCTGTAGCTGCTTTTCCAATTTTGAACACTCTTCCGCTGTCTTCTCTTGAAAAAGGACTAATAGGTCTGAAATATATTGAGATTTATAACACCATTGAATACAACAGGAAAAAAAAATTACTGTTGTTTAGAGTTAAAATTTGTGTGAAAAAGAAAAAACAAACAACAAAAAAAAAGAAATTTATTTCTTTTGTTTTCATTTAATTTTACTCTATATAAAAAAAAAATCTCGCATTGTTCTTGACTTTTAATTTTAACTTTATAATTTTCTTCAACAATGCTTCAAGCAAACTACAATCTACTTATAAAAATAAATAAACACATATACATACATATACATGCATATACATACATATATATATATATACATACACATATATACATACACAAAAACATACATGCACACACGCACATACATATATATATATATATATATATATATATATATATATATATATATATATATATATATATATATATATATATATAAATGAATAAATAAATTAGCCGGGCAGGTAGAAATTATACGTTACAGGTTTATTTTAATAAAATAAAATAGGTGAAAACTTCATTAAGTAACTTAAATAAAAGATTAATAAAATTAAGGAAAAATTTTTTTTTATGGTAATAAGTAACACACATACAAAAATACAAGCACACGCATACATATGTACAGCAAATGCACATACGTAAATGGGGGAAGAGCATATGCCTGAGTACATATATATATATATATATATACACATACATACATATATATAAATATATACATATATATATGCACACATATACACACACATACACACAGATACGTAAAAATACACGCATATATACATATATAAAAATATATATAAATACATACAAATGCACACACATACACGTACATATATATATATATATATATATACATATACATACATACATACATATATATATATATATATATATATATATATATATATATATATATATATATATATATATATATATATATATATAAATTAGCTGGGAGGGGGGGATTTAAAAATATTTTATAAATATTTTTTTAATTTTCGGGCGTTGTAGTTGAAGGAAAGAGAGAAGGAAAATATAAATTAATAAATTATAAGTTACAGGTTTATTTTAATAATATAGAAATAGGTAAGAATATCAGTAAGTTAATCAAATAATAATAAATTAATAAAAGTATTAGGGAGATATTTATAATAAGTGAATAAGACACATACACACAAAAAATACACACACACATAAAGACACATGTAGAAGATACGCACACAAATACAAATACATATATATATATACACATACATATACACGCAAGTAGAAGATACGCACACAAATACAAATACATATATATATACACATATATATACATATGTATATACATATACAAATACATACATACATACATACATACACACACACACACATACACACACACATACACATACAATACACATACATATATATATATATATATATATATATATATATATATATATATATATATATATATATATATATATATATATATAAATTAGCCGGGCAGGGAGAGATTGAAAAAATTATATTTTTTTTATTTATTATTTATAATTTTTTGAATTGTCGGCCGTTAAGTTGAAAGAAAGAAGGGGAAAATAGGGGGGTAAATTGATGAATTATACGTTATAGGTTTATTTTGATAAAGTAAAAATAAGTAAGAATATCAGTAAGTTAATTAAATAATAAATAAAAATTAATATAATTATTAATGAAATGTTAATGATAAGTAGATAACAAAAACACACAAATACATACAGATGAGTACACATGTACAAAATATGTACACACATCAATGGGGGAGGAGCATGTGCTTGAGTATATGTACATACACAAATACGTAAATATATGTAAATAAGCTTCGTATTAAAAAATATCATAATTATTATAGAGAGAATTAGTAAGAGGTAAATATAAAAGAAAGATATATAATATATATTATATGTAGATGGTAAATTAAATAATTAATTAAAGTAGAAGGTAAGTAAATGGTTAGTTGTTAACAAGTAGACCGAGAAGCAAGTCAGAGGATACCAATTGTGATAAGTACATAATTGAAACATTAGAAATCGAGACTTAACCATGGAAATAGCCAATAAGAAACTATGAGGCGAGAACCTTTAAATAATGACATAAGGAGTGATTAAGGCAAAGGGGGGGTACAAAAATGAGTTAGGCAAAGAGAGATGCAGCTAAAAAATGGTGGGGGTAAATAGGTGGGGTTCTGTGGAGGGGTTCTTTTAGAATGAATGGGGGACTATATAGTTTCGGTTGTAAATAGGGTGTGTGTAATTCATTAGTGTTAGATTTTAGGGGTGGGTTATAGTTATTCCTAGAAGGGTGAGAAGTTGCTTAAGAGGTGGGATTTATAATGTGTACAATTAAGTGAGGTTTCAGTTTTTTTATTTAGAAGTTTATCTCTATCTCTAAAATTAGTAATCAGTAATTTTTCAGTTAAGCATAAATAACATGGGGAGTTTAGTGATTTACAGGTACTAGCTCTATTCAGAATTTCCCAGCTAATAATTGGGGTGAGGTTGTTTCGGGTAAGTAGTAGATAGTGGTTAGTTAATGAAGTACTATTGTGGTGGTTGGGGTTATTTAGGGAGCATTTATGCACTCTAAATCTGTCTTTGAACGTGGTGCTTGAGAGGCCAATGTAAAATTTTTTGTTTTGTGGGTCTTCAGCAGGGGCAATAATTGCTTTGTAAACCACATTTGTTGAGAGACAATTTTGTTGGAGCGGGCATTGGGGTTTGTTAAGGCAGTTACAGTTATTTTGACTATTGTTATTATAGTTGTGGTTATTTAGTATTTTATTGTGTTTTTTAATTTCATTTTCTAGATTAGTTGTGCAACTGTAGCTAAGCTTAATAGTGTTCTTATTAAAAATTTTATGTAGAATATTACTAGGGGGGAAGTGGTGATTAAGAAGTATGAAGAATTTTTTACCTAATTTAGTTTTTATCATATTATTATAGGTAGGGTTAAACCAGAGGACTTTGCGGGATCTGTTATTCCTATTTGTAATGCTGGGTTTATTAGGGTCCAAGTATGTGATATTAGGGTTGGAATATCCAGATTCTTTTAAAGCATTTTCAAAGAAGGGTTTGTGTAGGTTAAAAATGCTGGAGTTAGATGAGTTTGTGCTAAGCCTTTTTTCTATTGATTTAGGGATATGTTTAATAATGTGTTTGGGGTGGTTGGACATAGGGTGTATATATAGGGGGTATGTATTATTTTTAGTGTATGGTTCATGGGTATTATTAGGGAAGTTAAAGGTAACATCTAGAAAATTTACTGTTTTTAAGTTGGAAGTTACTTCAATCTTTAGATCCATATTCTTCAATAACATATTTTATTAACTGTTTGCTCATATTATAAGCTCTATTTCCTATTTGGTTTTATCGAGCTTTTATATCTGGCTGAGATAATTTTATAAATATTAATTCTTTAATATTTATAATTTACTTTAATTTTACAATCTTGGATCATTTTGGTAAATTCAATTTTAACTTTCATTTTATATATATATATATATATATATATATATATATATATATATATATATATATATATATGAAATTTATTACTGTGAGACCAGAATGAGTTTACAAATTGTTTCAGCTAGAGGAAAATCCTCAAAGAGGAAAAATCCAACTAGGATCGTCAGAATTCATAGATGGACTAAGTTATAAAATCAAATAAGAATGGAAAAAGCGTAGATGTAGGGGAGTTAGAAAAGAAGGGGGGAGTGGTAGGGAGAGGACGTTGGAATTTAAAGTAGTAGGAGTGTATACAATAAGAGAGGGGTTTATAATTAAACATTAATTATGTGTAAAGTCTTATAAACGTTTTTTTTTAGTTTATAACGGTTTAAAATTAAAAGACGCTACTCTTATTTATAACAGCATAAGTAACAGTTAATTTAAAGATCACCATGGCAACAGGTTGGAGAGTTAATGTTAGTGAAGGAACGGGTTGAAAATGGGGTTTAAAGTGATTTAGCCGGGCGGGGAGAGATTGAAAGATATTTATTGTTTATAAAATGGAAAGAAAAAGAAAAGGAAAAATAAATTAATGAATTATACTTTACAGGTTTATTTTGATAGTATAATGGTAGGTAAGAATATCAGTAAGTAAATAAAATAAATTAAAAATTAAAATATTAATAAATAATTATTAATGATAAGTAAATAAAATACGGACAGACACACACACAAACACACACATAAATACACATACACGTGCACACCTGCACAATGTACGGAGACACATCAATGGGGGGAGAACACATGCCTAAGTATATATACAAAAACTACAGATACGTAAACATAAAAATAAATAAACACATATACATACATATACATGCATATACATATATATATATATATGCATATACATACACGTATATACATACACAAAAACATGCATACACACACGCACATACATATATGTATATATAAATGAATAAATAAATTAGCCAGGCAGGTAGAAATTATACGTTACAGGTTTATTTTAATAAAATAAAATAGGTGAAAACTTCATTAAGTAACTTAAATAAAAGATTAATAAAATTAAGGAAAAATTTTTTTTTATGATAATAAGTAACACACATACAAAAATACAAGCACACGCATACATATGTACAACAAAGGCACATACGTAAATGGGGGAAGAGCACATGCCTGAGTACATATATATATACACATACATACATATATATAAATATATACATATATATATGCACACATATACACACACATACACACAGATACGTAAAAATACATGCATATATACATATATAAACATATATATAAATACAAATACACATACACACAAATGCACACACATACACATACATATACATATATATACATATACATACATATATATATATAAAAATATAAATTAGCCGGGAGGGGGGGGAATTTAAAAATATTTTATAAATATTTTTTTAATTTTCGGGCGTTGTAGTTGAAGGAAAGAGAGAAGGAAAATATTTTTTTAATTAATAAAATTATTAGGGAGATATTTATAATAAGTGAATAAGACACATACACACAAAAAAAAACACACACACATAAAGACACATGTAGAAGATACGTACACAAATACAAATACATATATATATATACACATACATATACACCCAAGTAGAAGATACGCACACAAATACAAATACATATATATATACACATATATATATATACATATATATATACATATACATACATACATACACATATACATACATATACACACACATAAACACATACACATACAATACACACACACACACACATATATATATATATATATATATATATACATATAAATATAAATTAGCTGGGAGGGGGGGAATTTAAAAATATTTTATAAATATTTTTTTAATTTTCGGGCGTTGTAGTTGAAGGAAAGAGAGAAGGAAAATATAAATTAATAAATTATAAGTTACAGGTTTATTTTAATAATATAGAAATAGGTAAGAATATCAGTAAGTTAATCAAATAATAATAAATTAATAAAAGTATTAGGGAGATATTTATAATAAGTGAATAAGACACATACACACAAAAAAATACACACACACATAAAGACACATGTAGAAGATACGCACACAAATACAAATACATATATATATATATATACACATACATATACACGCAAGTAGAAGATACGCACACAAATACAAATACATATATATATACACATGTATATACATATGTATATACATATACAAATACATACATACATACACATATACATACATATACACACACATACACACATACACATACAATACACATACACACATATATATATATATATATATATATATATATATATATATATATATATATATATATATATATATATATATATATATATATATATATATATATATAAATTAGCCGGGCAGGGAGAGATTGAAAAAATTATATTTTTTTTATTTATTATTTATAATTTTTTGAATTGTCGGCCGTTAAGTTGAAAGAAAGAAGGGGAAAATAGGGGGGTAAATTGATGAATTATACGTTATAGGTTTATTTTGATAAAGTAAAAATAAGTAAGAATATCAGTAAGTTAATTAAATAATAAATAAAAATTAATATAATTATTAATGAAATGTTAATGATAAGTAGATAACAAAAACACACAAATACATACAGATGAGTACACATGTACAAAATATGTACACACATCAATGCTTTTGACAAGATTTGAAATACGTTTTGTTCCCTGGATTATCCAATCACAAGTCAGCTCTCTATCACATGACAGAGTATACAAAAGGCGAAATCTGGCTACTAACACTTTTCCCCCCCAAACAAACACCTGGGTAATGCCAGGTACCCCACTAGTTAAATATAAAAGAATAAAAAATATATACAAATATATAAAAAAAAAAAATATAAAAAACTACAAGTAAAATAAAAGAAAATAAAAATACAGGAATAAGAAAGAAAAATGTTACAATGAGAGAAAGTTCTTAAGTAACAAAGGAATAGAGGTGTTATCCAATGTTTTTAGGTCCAAGTTGAATGCAAAATAGTCATAGAAATACCTTTTTATATTGTTAATGAACAGAAGCTTCGTAATGAGTTAGGGAAGTTCACCTTCAACATCCAATTCAACAGTTGATTCATTGGATTCAAAAAAAGATAAAAGCTATATTCCTCCTCTCCCATTTCCCTCCTCCAACAGTTTCAATATATTACCATTCCTCTCTCATGCAGAATTATTTCGCTCCTAATGTAGCTATCGTTAGACGTCGCATCCCTAATATGTTACCTAGCATCTTCTCTTCTGATGAGAAGCATTAGGCTTTGAAATACCATGATATAAAGAGTTTTAGTTATTCTACACCCCTAATTGATGTATCATTCTTATTGAATAAATGAATAAATCTATATGCATTAGTATATATTTTTATATAGCAGGGCACCCAGCATTACCCGGTCATAAAATATGCTTAAATATGGCATTTTGATTAAAGCAAATTTCGTATTTATTGTTATATTATATTGGACTCATTGTAGTATCTGTTCTGATGCTACACTTAAGTTAATTTGTGCTTGGTCAATGGAGGGAAACCCTCTATGCTGAGACAATTATTACTTTTGATCCCTGCCAGTGTGCCCATTTTGCCGTACTTTTGGGGAGCTGGTTTTTCCTACATTAAAAACAACCTTGTGTCACATTTTGCTTTTGTGGGGAAAAAAATAAATACTAATAGGAAAAAGTTTTTTTTTACATGAATAGCAATACAAAAAAAAAATATATATATATATAGAAGTATAGATATATAGATAGATACATATATATATATATATATATATATATATATATATATATATATATACTTTACTTGTAAATATTAACTCTTTAATATTTATAATATATTTTAAGTTTACCATTTTGATTACCTTGGTAAACTTATTGTAATTTTTATTTCTTATTACTTATAAATCAAATAAAAAATTTCCACCAGAAAAGAAAATTCTCTAGTAATTTTTGGTGGTAAATAATTCCAAACCAGTAAAAGAAAAATTAGATAAAATAAATTCTAGAAGAAAATCAAAATCTATAGCTACTTATGATTTTAGTATGCTATATACTAAAATTCCACACCAAAAACATATAAAAGAATTAAATAATACTGTAGATTTAGCTTTTGAAGGTAAATATATAAACTTTTCAAACTCTAAAGCTTTTTGGTTCAAAAATAAAAATAGCAAAACTAGTGTTTCTAAAGGTATTTTAAGATACTTATAAGTCATCTTATTAAAGAATGATATTTTCAAGTAGGAAATACAATATTACTCCAAACGATAGGTATCCCAATGGGATTGGATCCTGCACCATTTTGGGCAAATCTGTATTTACATAGACTCGAGTATATATATATATATATATATATATATATATATATATATATTTTTTTTTTTTTTTATGACATATATATATATATATATATATATATATATATATATATATATATATATGAGCAAAAAGTTAATAAACTATGTTAAAAAACACTTTGAAATGAGTTAAAAACATATTTAATCTGAAAAGGAAACACTAGATAAGTGGATAGTCCTTAATCCGCGGAGTTTCAAAGAAATACTTTCCTTCTCATTAGAGGGTAGGAATTAGCAAAATGCGGGATTGGATTTTGCATGCAGAAGTATTTGATGAAACAACAAGTAAGTCAAAGATCTTACTTGAAAACAAAAAAAGTGAAGCAGAGGGAATATAGTGAAGAAAAAGGTGATTACACATGAATGGATAGCCTGGTGGAAAATAAAAAATCCAGTGACGGTAAATCCAAATGTAAATCTTCAAGAAAGTTAAAAGAATTTCCATTTGTACAAGTAAAATCCCAGGAAATCCCATATTTGGAAGAAGATGGTCCATAATAATCCAAAGGCAGAAATCCATGGAATAATTCACAAAAATGTGTACAAGGAATAAAGAAAAGATTCCAATAAAAGAAAAATAAGATGTGCTTTTCACTCTACTTCCGAGACATAAATATAAATAAGAAAGATCAGGGAAGAGAGAGAGAAAAAAAAATGATAAAGTTAAATATAAAATATAAAATAAAGCGAAACAAAAGTCAAAATGACCCAGACAGGAAATGTTAAAGGCGCGAAAAAAATATATAGGGCATAATAATATAGGTCAACTGAAATGTACAGGTCATCAATTAAAAAATGTTAGCAAGAGTTGTTAGACGAAACTAAATGGAAAATAAATAAATAAATAAATTAATAAATAAATAGAAAATAAATAATAAATAAAGAATAAATAAATAATAAGGAATAAAATATAAAATAAAATAAAAATAAAAAACTAAATAAAAATTATTTAAAAAAAAATTATTTAAAAGGAGAGGATGGCCGGTATCTGCAATATATATATATATATATATATATATATATATATATATATATATATATATATATATATATATATATATATATATATATGGCATCAAAAATAAAAAATGATATATATAAAGATATAATTTTCATGGGTGTAAGAGATTTATAGATAATCTTATATGCATAAACGATAATGATGAATTCGAAAAAAAAATAAACATCTTATATATCCAAAGGAGTTAGAATTGAATTGTGAACATAGAGGACAACAGGATACATTTCTAGATTTAGATTCAGGAGGCCTCAAGTTGTGACAAGCTTCTTGGCTTGACCATTACTCCTGATCTTAAATGGAACATGTACATCAAATCTGTTGCCAAGGCCGCTGGAAAAATGGTGGGATCGATCTGGTAGATATCTCACTGCTGATGCTATTCTCTATCTATATAAGAGCCAGGTACGTCCAAGGATTGAATACTGTTGCCACATATAGGCAGGAGCTGCTAGAAAGAACTTGTCCTGCCTTGATAGAGTTCAAAATAGACTTCGTAGCCTCGTAGGAGATGTCCTTTTCTCTTCCTTGCAACCTCTTTCTCACAGAAGAGATGTTGCGAGTTTGTCTCTGATGTATCGTTATTTTCATGGAAAGTGTTCGACTGAGCTTCAATCTATGGTCCCCCGTCGCCAAACTTTCACAAGAAACACTCGTCTAGCTGTAAACACTATCAATAATTTCCCCCACTCTTTATCTGTGCCTGAACCTAAATGTAGATTCCATGAACAAAGCTTCTTTTTTTAGAACTGCATGCCTGTGGAATTGCCTTCCGTTTTCCTGCTTTCTGGCTGACTACAATATGGTTGTGTTCAAGTTTAACGTAAATAAGTTCTTGATGAGCCGTTCCATATAAGTTATCAAATTTACCAAATTTTCATTACTAATGATTACTATATTGTCCAATTTCTAATGTACACTCTTTAACCCTTATCCTTGAGTGGCCTCTTGGCTTTGATAATGTGGTGACGCCTATGTAAAAAAAAAAAAAATAAAATAAAATATTAAAACAGTTAAATAAAGCATTTGTCCGTTATTCTGATGCTTTTGAATTGTATAAAGTTAACCAGAATGTATTAATAAAGGAAATTCATAACTATATTAGTAATGTATAAAATGTATTATACAAAAAAAAAAAAAAAAAATATTGTGTATATATATATATATATATATATATATATATATATATATATATATATATATTTATTTATTTATTTATTCATTTATTTATTTACAAGTGGTGAAAAAATCGGACTAGAGTGCTCAATGTGTAGTCAGAGCAGTATATAGGAAATTTATTACTGTGAGTCCAGAATGAGTTCACAAATTGTTTCAGCTAGAGGAAAATCCTCAAAGAGGGGAAAAAATCCAACTAGCATCGTCAGAATTCATAGATGGACTAAGTTATAAAGTCAAATAAGAATGGAAAAATCGTAGATAAAGGGGAGTTAGAAAAGAAGGGGGAGTGGTAGGGAGAGGACGTTAGAATTTAAAGTAGTAGGAGTGTATACAATAAGAGAGGGGTTTATAATTAAATATTAATTATGTGTAAATTCTTATATACGTTTTTTTTTTAGTTTATAACGGTTTAAAATTAAAAGACGCTACTTTTATTTATAACGGCATAAGTAACAGTTAATTTAAAGGATCACCATGGCAACAGGTTGGAGAGTTAATGTTAGTGAAGGAATGGGTTGAAAATGGGGTTTAAAGTGATTTAGCTGGGCGGGGAGGGATTGAAAGATATTTATTGTTTATAAAATGAAAAGAAAAAGAAAAGGAAAAATAAATTAATTAATTATACTTTACAGGTTTATTTTGATAGTATAATGATAGGTAAGAGTATCAGTAAGTAAATAAAATAAATTAAAAATTAAAATATTAGTAAATAATTGTTAATGGTAAGTAAATAAAATACGCACACACACACACACACACACACACACACACACACACACATACACGCGTACACCTGTACAAAGTACGGAGACACATAAATGGGGGGGGGAGAACACATGCCTAAGTAAATATACAAAAAAAAAACAGATACGTAAACATAAAAATAAATAAACACATATACATACATATACATGCATACACATACATATATACACATACATATATACATATATATATATACATACATACATACATACATACACACATACACACATACATATATACATACATATATATAAAAATATGCATACATACACGCACATATATATATATATACATATATATATATTTATATATATATATATATATATATATATATATATATATATATATATATATATATATATATATATATATATATATATAAATAAATTAGCCGGGCAGGTAGAAATTATACATTACAGGTTTATTTTAATAAAATAAAATAAAATAGGTGAAAGCTTAAGTAAGTAACTTAAATAATAGATTAATAAAATTAAGGAAAAAAATTTTTTAATAAGTAACACACAAATACAAGCACACGCATACATATGTACAGCAAATGCACATACGTAAATGGGGGAAGAACACATGCCTGAGTACATATATATATATATATATATATAAACATACATATACATACACAAACACATATATATATGCACACATACACAGATACGTAAAAATACACGCATATATACATATATAAACATATATATAAATACACATACATGCAAATTCACACACTTACACATACATATACATACATATACATATACATACATATATATATATATATACAGGGTGTTTCAAAAGTCTTGGGAACATAACGATTTTTAATAACTCAAAAACTATTAGGAGTTGAAAAATGAAATTGGTACCGTTGGAAAGGTTAAAGTTTCAAGTTTTGTGGGGAATCTTCAAAGTTGCTCAATATGAGCACCATTCGTCACACGGCAGACATCTAGTCGATAGTCCATTTCCTGCCAAACGCGTTCCAAACAAGCCGGTCATCAAAGCCGTTATCTTCCAACTTCTCTTGCATTGCAATGCAAAAGTCACGGCGAAGTGGCTTATCAGTGTCCTTCAACTTTTGGACCAACTTGAGCTTGTAAGGTACCATTTGCAGTCGTTTCCTTAAGACACGCCAGACAGTTGCTGGAGCAAGCTGAAGTTCCCTGTTGGCTCTTCTCACTGATTTACGTGGGCTCCGCTGAAAGGCTGTCCGAACTTGCTCAACTGCATCTTCTGAAGTTGAAGGGGGACCTGTTCGCTTACTTGGGCACAAACACCCATCTTTCACAAATTTAGCATGCCATCTGACAATGGATTTCCTTTCAGGGGCTTCTTTTTTAAATTTCCTGCGAAATGCACGCTGAACACATGTCCACGATTCAGTCTTTGCAAATTGGAAGACGCAAAATGCCTTGTCTTGTTAAGAGAACGCCATTACTGCACATGGAAAGATTAGACGAAAATCATTAGTATGACCAAAAACTTTATTAAGCAAGCTTTAAAATGGCACCAGTTTCATTTTTCTACCTGGAATAGTTCATGAGATATACGCATTTTTAATGTTCCCAAGACTTTTGAAACACCCTGTATAAATATAAATTAGCTGGGAGGGGGGAGAAATTGAAAAATATTTTATAAATAATTTTTAAATTTTCGGGCGTTGTAGTTGAAGGTGTTACATAAGCACGAGTTATGTCCCTTTGACTTAGTGACTGCCACCGTCACTCTTGACTGCAACCTCCCACTACTTGTATTAGTGGTAAACTGCTATCTATTCAGTGTTAATAAATTCTTTGTTACGTTACCATGTGCGTCTCGCCTCTGTTCATGAATGCTTCACTAACAAGTTACTAACATGGTTTTATTTAATACTCACCTGTATCAACACGTAATATAAAATGGTGTCAGAATAAAACATCAAACCGTCAACATTCACAGCCGTATAATAATATTTTCATGGAAAAAAAAAAAAAAATGGAATTTTTACCACATCCAAAAGAATTGAACTTCTCTTCGGATAATCTCGGACAGGAATGGGAAACGTGGAAAAACCAATTTCAATTGTTCCTGCAAGGTACAGAGTCGGACAAGAAACCGGAGAAGGTGAAAACTTCAATATTGCTGACCTGTATAGGAAACGAGGGAAGGAAAATATATTATACGTTTAACTTTGAAAATGACAAAGAGAAGCTAAACTTAAAAAAAGTTATAGAAAAATTTGACGCGCACTGCCAACCAAGAAAAAACCTGAGGTTTCTCACATATCAATTTCTCACGTGCAAACAGAAAGAAACACAGAGATTTGATGAGTACGTCACAGAATTACGGCAAAAGGCGAACAAATGTGAATTCGGCGACCTTACTGAAAGACTAATAAAAGACATTCTAATTTGTGGCGTCCATGACGGCATGTTAAGAGAAAGAATGCTTAGAGAACCTTCACTGGATCTACAAAAGGCAATACAATCAGGCCTGAGTGCTGAAGAAATGAAGAGACACTCTAAGATAATGGCTGCGTGCGAGACAGAAAGTATCTCAACAATCCGAAACCCAAAGAAAAACAAGATGTCGTCCAAAGTCATGCTCAAACGAGAAGACAGAAAGCCGCGAATACACAACAATGGATTGAGACATGCACATACTGCGCTGGGTCACATCAAAAAGGAAACTGTCCAGCATATAATAAAAATTGCACAAATTGCGGCAAAAAAGGACACTTCGCTCGAGTGTGTCGAACGAAAAAGAAGAAACTATATAATGTCGGACACAATTCAGACCACGTGGAGCAAAATCAGTTCAACATGGACGCCATATTGAAAAAAAATGTAGACGCACTACAAACTGACAAATGGAAAGTAAAGATTCGAGGCAACGAAACACTCATCAACTTCAAAATCGATACAGGTGCTGAAGTAAACGTATTACCAGCAAAAATATATAGAAATATTGAACCAAAGCCAAAATTAAATAAAACGTCTATAAAATTAACCGCCTACAACTGTACGCAAATTCCCACGATAGGGAGCTGTGTTATACAATTACAAAATAAAAATATAAAAGTAAGTTCGCATTTCATTGTGGCAAACACAAATGCAAACGCAGTAATCAGCGCAGAAACAGCGGAAGAGCTAGGACTGATAAAAAGAACTTATGAAATAAACAAGACGGACATAGAAGCATTAAAAGAAAAATATAAAGATTGCTTTGGTGACATTGGAAAATTACCAGTCACACATCATATAACCATAAATCCAGACATAAAACCCGTCATAAATCCTCCAAGAAACATACCGTTTGGGATGAAACCAAAATTAAAAAAGGAGTTAAAAAAAATGACAAAAATGGGAATAATAAAACCCGTTGAAGAACCGACAGATTGGGTAAATTCTCTGGTAATAGTGGAGAAACCGAATGGAAAATTAAGACTATGTTTGGACCCTAGAGACCTAAACAAGGCCATAAAAAGAGAACACTACAAATTACCCACCGCCGAAGAAATATTTGCAGAAATGGAAAATCCAAAATATTTCACGAAATTAGACGCTTCAAATGGATATTGGCAAATACCCGTTGATGAAGAAAGCTCTAAGCTATTAACATTTAATTCGCCATTTGGTCGTTATTCGTTCACGCGCCTACCATATGGAATACATAGTGCCTCTGAAATTTTTCAAGCACAAGTTGCAAAAATAATAGAAGGCATACCTGGAACGAAGAACTCACAGGATGACATAATAATATGGTCAGAAACATTAGAGGACCATATAAAAACATTAGACAAGGTATTCAGTCAACTACGCAAAGCTGGATTAAAACTAAACAAAAATAAATGTGAATTTGCAACAAAGCAATTAACATATTTAGGTCATTTGATCACTGATGAAAGAATAAAACCAGACCCTTCTAAAATAAAGGCAATAACACACATGCCTCTACCCGAAAATAAAAAAGATATCCAACGATTTTTGGGAATGACCAACTACCTGTGCAAGTTCATAGCAGAGTACTCAGAGGTAACTACACCGTTGAGAGTACTGCTACACAATGATACGCTGTGGTCGTTTGACAAACCTCAAATAGAGGCTATAGAAAAACTAAAACGGATAATAACTAGCCTACCAGTTTTAAAATTTTATGATCCCAGCAAAGAAATTAAAATCACCACCGATGCCAGCAAACATGGATTAGGTGCGGTGTTACAACAGAAACATTATGAAAAATGGTCACCCCTGTCATACGCGTCACGATCGACAACCTCAGCAGAACAAAATTACTGCCCGATAGAATTGGAGACACTCAGCATAATGTTCACCTGCAACAAATTCCACCAATTCATCTATGGAAGAAAATTTCTCATAGAAAATGATCACAAACCATTAAGGCAAATTTTTAAAAAATCCATTAAAAGAGCCCTCCGAGAATACAAAGATTCTTACTCGCGCTTCAGAAATACGAATTTGAAGTAATATACATTCCAGGGCGAGAATCCGTAATTGCTGATGCATTATCACGTGCATATATAACAGACAGCGAACAAGAAATATCGGAAATGGACAAATATATCCATACCATTATAAAACAATATCCAATGAGCGACCAAAAACTCAACATATACCGTGAGGAGACTGAGAAAGACCCAACACTAAAAATGCTCATGAAATATGCGACATCAATTTGGCCAGAAAAAATGGATGTGTCACCCACAATAGCACCATATATGCCAGTCCGCGATGACATATCGATTGTGAAAGGACTAGTATTTAAAGGTACATGAATAGTGGTCCCAACCTCCCTAAGGAAGGAAGCCCTACAAAAAATCCACACTGGACATTTGGGCATAGAAAAGTGCATTGCAAGAGCAAAAGAGGTCGTATATTGGCCTAATATAAACAATCAAATAAAAGAAATGGTTAGCACATGCACACATTGTCTAGATCACAGAAACCGACAACCGTCAGAATCACTAATACACCATGAAATACCCATAACACCATGGACCAAAGTTGCGACAGACGTATTTTACTTATATAGTAAAGCATATGTAGTGATAATAGACTACACAACTAGATATTTTGATATCCACAAACTTGATGACTGCAAATCAAGTACGGTAATCAATAAAATAAAGAACACCTTCGCAAAATTTGGCATTCCACAAATAGTGATTAGTGACAATGGACCCGAGTACCGATCATCAGAATTTAGACAATTTGCTAAAGATTGGGATTTCAGGCATATCACGACAAGTCCGAACTACCCACAATCGAATGGATTAGTAGAAAGAAACATTCAAACAATTAAAAGAACATTAAAGAAATCGTTTGAAAGTAGACAAGACCCATACCTAGCAATGTTAGCGGACTTCACCATTAAAAGATAAAACCCCGTCACCAGCCCAACAGTTGATGAAAAGAACGCTAAGGACAAATCTTCCAAATATCATGCACAACAAAACAATGAAAAAGCATGAAATAAATAAAAAGTCCAAAGAACTATCAGAACTAAAGAAAGACGATACTGTCCGTATTCTTTCACAAGAAAAATGGAACCTAAAAGGTAAGATTGTGAAAAAATTAAAAGAGCCTCGTTCATATCTAATAAAAACAGAACAAGGAAAATATGTACGGCGCAACAGACGTCATATTTTAAAAACAAAAGAAAATCAAAAGTTCAAAATCAAACACGACTATGAAAACATATTTAACCAAGAAAATAGTCAAAAACAAGTCGTATCAAAAACGTCATATCAAAAACAAGCTCGGAAAACAAAATAATACCAAACTCCACAAAGAAAGGGAGACCAATTAAATGTCCAGTCCGATACAGAGACTAAATGAGAAAACTCTAAAAATAAAAATACTTTTATTTTTCAGTTAAAACAAAAGAAAAAAAAACCCGGAGATGTTACATAAGCACGAGTTATCTCCCTTTGACTTAGTGACTGCCACCGTCACTCTTGACTGCAACCTCCCACTACTTGTATTAGTGGTAAACTGCTATCTATTCAGTGTTAATAAATTCTTTGTTACGTTACCATGTGCGTTTCGCCGCTGTTCATGAATGCTTCACTAACAAGTTACTAACATGGTTTTATTTAATACTCACCTGTATCAACACGTAATATAAAAGAAGGAAAGAGAGAAGGAAAAAATATAAATTAATGAATTATAAGTTACAAGTTTATTTTAATAATATAGAAATAGGTAAGAATATCAGTAAGTTAATCAAATAATAATAAATTAATAAAATTATTAGGGAGATATTTATAATAAGTGAATAAAACACATACACACAGAAATACACACACAAATACACATGTAGAAGATACGCACACAAATACAAATACATATATATATAAACACATACATATACACACATGTAGAAGATACGCACACAAATACAAATACATATATATATACATACATATATATATACACATACAAATACATACATACACACACATATACATACATATACACACACATACACACATACACACACGCATATATATATATATATATATATATATATATATATATATATATATATATATATATATATATATATATATATATATAAATTAGCTGGGCAGGGAGAGATTGAAAAAATTAATTTTTTATTTTTTAATTTATTATTTATAATTTTTTGAATTGTCGGGCGTTAAGTTGAAAGAAAGAAAGGGGAAATAGGAGGGAAAATAGATGAATTATACGTTATAGGTTTATTTTAATAAAGTAAAAATAAGTAAGGATATCAGTAAGTTAATTAAATAATAAAAATTAATATAATTATTAATAAAATAATAATTATTAATAAAATGTTAATAATAAGTAGATAACAAAAACACAAATGCATACACATGAGTACAATGGGGGAGGAGCATGTGCTTGAGTACATGTACATACACAAATACGTAAATATATGTAAATAAGCTTCGTATTAAAAAATATGATAATTATTATAGAGAGAATTAGTAAGAGGTAAATATAAGAGAAAAATATATAATATATATTATATGTAGATGGTAAATTAAATAATTAATTAAAGTAGAAGGTAAGTAAATGATTAGTTGTTAACAAGTAGATAATAGACTGAGAGGCAAGTCAGAGGATACCAATTGTGATAAAATTGAAATATTAGAAATCGAGACCTAACCATGGAAATAGCCAATAAGAAACTATTAGGCGAGAACCTTTAAATAATGACATAAGGAGTGATTAAGGCAAAGGGGGGGGGTACAAAAATGAGTTAGGCAAAAAGAGAGATGCAGCTAAAAAATGGTGGGATAAATAGGTGGGGGTTCTGTGGAGGGGTTCTTTTAGAATGAATGGGGGACTATATAGTTTCGGTTGTAAATAGGGTGTGTGTAATTCGTTAGTGTTAGATTTTAGGGGTGGGTTATAGTTATTACTAGAAGGGTGAGAAGTTGCTTAAGAGGTGGGATTTATAATGTTTACAATTAAGTGAGGTTTCAGTTTTTTATTTAGAAGTTTATCTCTATCTCTAAAATTAGTAATCAGTAATTTTTCAGTTAAGCATAAATAACATGGGGAGTTTAGTGATTTACAGGTACTAGCTCTATTCAGAATTTCCCAGCTAATAATTGGGGTGAGGTTGTTTCGGGTAAGTAGTAGATAGTGGTTAGTTAATGAAGTACTATTAGGGTGGTTGGGGTTATTTAGGGAGCATTTATGCACTCTAAATCTGTCTTTGAACATGGTGCTTGAGAGGCCAATGTAAATTTTTTTGTTTTGTGGGTCTTCAGCAGGGGCAATAGTTGCTTTGTAAACCACATTTGTTGAGAGACAATTTTGTTGGAGCGGCCATTGGGGTTTGTTAAGGCAATTACAGTTATTTTGACCATTGTTATTATAGTTGTGGTTATTTAGTATTTTATTGTTGTGTTTTTAATTTTATTAGATTAGTTGTGCAACTGTATATGTATATATATATATATATATATATATATATATATATATATATATATATATATATATATGAAATAAAAATTACAATTAAATTTACCGAAATGATCCAAGATGGTAAAACTAAAGTATATTATAACTATTAAAGAATTAATATTTATCAAGTGATCTCAACCGGATGTAAAATCTCAATAAAACCAAATAGGAGATAGAGCTTATAATAAGAGCAAATAGTTATAAAACATGTTAAAAAACACTTTGAAAAAGAGTTAAAAACATATTTTGAAAAGGAAGCACTTAATAAGTGGATAGTCCTTAATCTGTGGAGTTTCGAAATAAAATATATAAAAAAAAAAAATTTTAAGGGGAGACGATGGCCGGTATCTACAAATTCCGGATAAAGCAAGTAAGTATGTAAGTAAATGCATATAGTAAAATGTAAGTAAATATACATACAGGATATGAATGTGTAGGTAGATTGAAATATTTGATAGATAGGAATATTTAAACACTAAAACGGAAATTGCAGATAAAAAACAACGGCCAAGCAAAGGAAAAATAAAGAATTAAAATAAAGGATTATTAAGTTATAAAGTATTTAGGAAGTATGTAGAAAAAACGATAATGTTAAAGAAAAATTATATATTTATCTGAAAGGTTAAAGTAATAACTATGTAATTTCAAAATTACCATAATTAAATTTGAACTTATGTTTACAGAAAGAGATCAGTTCGTTTTTAGAATTTATTATATTGTTACTTTGAGGGGAAGTAATTATAGTTATAGCTTCGGTTGTGCAGAGGCGACATGGCAGCCTGGAGTATGAGACTTAACTTTTTTATGATAGTCCATTTGATTGAGAAAGGGGTATTATTAGAATTAAGTTTTTTAATTAAAGTGGTTAGAGAAGTTCCTGTGTTATTATTAGAATTATGGTTGTTAAAAGAAGAAATGTGGTTTGATATTCTTTTCTTAATTAATGTTGAAGTAGCACCGATATATGTATATACTTTATTAAAAGCTCGAGGTCTGGTATTAATATCAATTTGCTGATTTGTATTAGTTAAATAGTTTGAATTTTGTTCATTGTGTTCAACAAAGGGTGGGACAATGATTGTACGAGGACTGTTTTGGAGGGGATAATGAGTGCTGCTAGTGTTAGGATGGCTGTAAGGAGAAATATTATTATTCTCATTAATATTATTAATATTATTATTATTATTATTATTATTATTATTATTGCTAGTTGTATGATTGTAAATGGAGGGGCTGCTCGAGTGGTACATTGGATTTGTAACTATATCAGATGGAGGATGGGAAGAAGGATAACTTGAAGACAAAATATTAATGTTTGTTATGGGAGGATTGCGTGGGAGCTCAGTAATTGTTTGGATTTTACCGTCATTGGATACATTACCTTTCACCAGACTATCCATTCACGTGAAATCACCTTTTTCTTCACCCTATTCCCTCTGCTTTACTTTTTGTTATCAAGTAAGATCTTTGACTTACTTGCAGTTTCATCAAATACAAGCAAAATCCGATCCCGCATTTTGCTAAATCCTACCCTCTGATGAGAAGGAAAGTATTTCTTCAAAACTCCGTGGATTAAGGACTATCCACTTATTTAGTGTTTCCTTTTCAAATTAAATATGTTTTTAAGTCTTTTTCAAAGTGTTTTTAACATGTTTTTTTTTTAACTATTTACTCTTATATATATATATATATATATATATATATATATATATATATATATATATATATATACATATATATATGTATATATATATGTATGTATATATATGTATGTATATATATGTATATATATATATATATGTATATATAGTAATCCACATACAGTACTGTTTCGCCGTATCACAGCTCATCAATGCAGCTAGACCAGCACCTTTCCCTAGCTAGGGATTGAACCTACAACCATCGCGTTGATAGTCAGCAGTTATAAACGTGCTTATGCGCAAAAGAAATTGACTGTCCAAATATATGGTTTCAACTGTTCATGGATGTGTGATGGTATCAACCTGTTTACATGCACTTGAAGGCTTTCGACTTCTTTACATCTTCTGTTTACAAACGTGCTTTCGTTATGAAAAAGAAAAACCTTACCCTAAACCTAAGCCTCACTTCTTTTCAATCAGTAAGTTGCATTTAAAAGAAAAGCACTCCTAGTTTATTAATCCCTCCAAAATACAAAAACAAATAAGGAAACGAAAATCTTTTTTTTTTCTTTGTTTCCGTTGCTATAAGATGACCAGAGTTTCACTGAGGACCTAACATTCACATTCCAACTCTGCTTTCGTGTTTATCCTTCAAAGAAATATCCAGCAATGATTAGTTCTGTTGTTCTGCTAACAGGTAAGTTTTCCTTTGCTTCTTTTTTTTAACGGCATATCAACCCTTTCGATGCTGAGTCCAGTCATTCAGGCAAGTGATACCAGTTATGTTTGACATTGCCTCTACACATGTCAGTAAAACTGCTTCTTCCATGTCTCCAGGAATTTTGTGGCACTTGTAAAATAAGTAGTGTATTATTTGTGTGCATATATGAATCTAGTTTGTAATTTTTATAAGCCCGGTTTTTACTTTTGTTTATTTTGGTTAGTTTGAAGAGATCAAGGGAGCTAACTCCTCCTGGAGCTAACACTTGATTTCATTATGATTTGAATTTATATCCGAGCGCTCGTTTAATAATAGATGCTGTTCCCTTTATGGCCGTTATTTATATTTCGTGCCAGCTCGGTCTTCCAGGGATTGTTTTTAAGTATTTTTTCAGATTTTTTTTTTTTTTCATTAGGATAATTATTGAAGGGGACGGCTCAACAAGAACTTGTGTAAATTGGACTTGAAGATAACCATGTTGTAGGTAACTGGGAAGCAGGTCAGCGGAACAGAGTTCTACAGGCAAGCAATTCTAGTAAAGAAGCTTTGTTCAGGAAATTTGCACTTAGATTTAGGCATAGATAGAGAATGGGGGTAATCAAATATAGTGGTTGTAGCTAGACGAGTGTTTTTTTTGTTTTTTTTGTAAAAGTTTAGCAAAGGGGAAGCATAGATTGGAGCTCAGATGAGCACTTGCCATGAAAATAATGATAGAGAAAAGACAGGCTCGCAACTTCTCTTCTATGGGAAAGAAGTCGTAAGGAAGGGAAAACGGCATCTCCAACTAGGTTTTGAACTTTGTCAAGGCAAGATAGGGTGCTTAGAATATATCTGCCTCTTATGCAGGTAGAGGATTGCGTCGGGATTGAGATATCTTCTGGAGTGGTCGAATGATGCAACAATTTTTCCTGCGACTTTGGCAACTGATTTGATATAGGTCTTCCATTTTAGGTCAGAAATGAATGCCAGACCAAGAAGCTTGCTAAAGCGGGGAGCTTCTTTGAGATGAGAGGCATTTTATATCAATTGAGGTCTAAGTGGGGACCAGAGCATTTATGGTAACAAGATAGAAGCTTGGTTTTGGATGCGTTAAAATCAACCAACCACCTTTTGCCTCATTGCACCACTTGCTCAAGATTGGAGGAGAGAGATTTAGGTCGTTGTTGGCCTTTAAAGTGTCGCCATAGATAGTAGTGTCATCTGCATATATGTCAACAAATGAACTTAGAATGTGATTTGGGAGATCATTGATGAAGATAAGGAAGAGATGGACCCAGAATGGATCCATAATGGATCCATGCGGTCAATATTGATATTTTGAGTTTCAGATCCTATCGACCCATCGATGACTACTTGTAAAAACGTATTAGAGAGAAAAGATTTGATGGTTGAGAAGATTTACAGATAACTGGAAATCTTGTTGGATAGACCTTCGTGCTAAATTCTATCAAATGCCTTTTATATTGTTCTTGAGAGGAAATCACCATCAACAGACTCACTGATCCCATGTGAAATTAGTCAGTACATTGGCTGTGAATCATGCCGGATGGAAACCATATTGCTTGTCACTGAGTAGATTATTTTTGCTGAGGTGGTTGATAATTTCTCTATTTAACACAGCATAATCATGACACGCAGAAGACTAATTGTTCCTGTACTAAGATGTAGAAGACCGATTTCCAGAATTTTTTAATACTTGGCAAACTGAGATTTTTCCAAGGTTTTGAGAAGCATTTCTTCCTTAGGCATCGATTGAACAGCATTGCAAGAATTGGTGCCAGTTTCGGTCGTAGCTTTTTGAGTTCTATAACTGGAACATTGCCAGGACCAGTTGTTTTACTGGCATCAAGGTTCTTGATGAATTTGGCAACATCACTAATAGATATGTAGATGTCGCTTAGATTATTTTTCAGTCTTGGGTAGAAATTCAGGAGGTATGTGGCCCTGATCGCATAGATAGGGAGTTTGCTGGAAAGTTCTTGGTAAAGAGTTTAACTTTGTCAGATGCTGACGAACTCACTTCAGGCCAGTTGATGATGATTGGGATAGAGGACACACAGCTGTTCAGGGCCTTGTTTGCCATTTGCCAAAACTCATAGGAACTTCTGTTCTTCTACTTTGGACTTTATGGATTGAGCATATGACTCGTGTTTTCCTATAATCTTTTTATAGCAATTGCTGGCAGTTCTAAAGGCGACTTTAGTTGCATCTATTACGTTTAGAGCAATTGAAGTAGTGGCGTTAGTGTGCAATGTCGGCAGCACATTGAGAGGTGTACCATGGTTTCTGTTGGAATTTTTATATTGTCTATGCCGATGGTTAAACCAATCAGTTAAGTCAGAGGCTATATCAGACAGATCTTTTTAGTTCGCTGTTTGGTTTCTGTTGGAATTTCTTAGAGGATATGCAGCTGTCTATGTTAATGATCAATCAATTAGTTAAATCGGATGCTATATCGGGCAGATTCTTTTTAAATATAGAGTGTAGGAGTAATTCCAGTATGAATGTTTGGAAACCGCCCCAGCCAACCATCGATACTGTTCGATGAAGAGGTATGTCTAGGGTTTTGTTATACTTTGATTTTATCCTTATTGAGATAGCCGAGTGATCAGAAAATCCTAATGGAGACAAAACTGAGGATGAGTATAGTTCAGGGCATGTTCTTAGAAAAAAGA